>NC_080067.1:72315626-72638458 GCF_949987535.1 Balaenoptera acutorostrata
ATCAACTTCTCTTTTAAGGACTTTCAGACTTGGAGCTTCCATATATTTTTTTCTGTTAACCTTTTTGTAATTATTCACCCTCACTTTCTCTGAGTTCTGCTTTTGTTTTCACCCTAGGTCTTTCATTCTACCGTTTAAGATGATTTCTTCTTCTTCTAGGAGGAGAAAGGTCAGGTCTCAGCAGCCATCTGAGAATTTCTCTTAGCCACTAAGTTATCCTTTGGCTTTTTGTCTAATAATATACATTATTAATACACATTATTTTGGTCTTTCTGCACAGATATTAATTTATTGGGACAGAAAAGGATCTTAGAGATGATCTAGTTCAACTACCTGGTTTCACAGAGGACCTTGGAGCCCAGAGAGAAGAAAATGGTTCAAGTAACTCAGCAAATTGGTGGCAGATCAATCCGTTGAATGCAGGCTTCCTAACTGCCACACAAAGTTCCACGTCTGGCACCGCACTGCCCCTGAATTCTCTCTTTATAGACACTGCTGATCTGTTTTTAACTTTATCACTCACCTCTTCCTCAAGGAATATAACTCACAGAGTTTCTTGGTTACCCATGCCAGTAAATGGTTAATCTCACTGCGTCCAAGGCCCTGGAAACTTCTGGGAGGGAGCCAGGTGAGCAAAGAGAGCAGATAAAGGCAGCACCTGCCTTGGGTTTGGAACAGCCTGGGGACACGGAGAGAATGTAAACACATTCTGCAGATCTTATTGTCTGACTCTGTGCCAGCGTCTTTAGGGTTCTTGTCATGGAAAATGTTTCCTCTGAGGTCATTCATTGAACAGAGGAGCACTGAATACCCTCCGGGGTGCCAACCCAGTCCCCCCTTTTGTCCAGGTTAAATAAGCAAGGGACTAACGTTTCGTGGGCCTAGAAGGCCCACCTTTCAACAATACAGGATGGGAGGTAGGGAAAAGGAGCCATTTAGAAAATACACTGTGCTGTTCTGAACTGCTCTCTCCCCCTGGCTGCCCGCCCCTCTCCTTCCTCCAGTGCGGCCTCCCTCTGTTTGCTCACCCATACTTACAAGCACACGCCCTGCGTTTAGAGCAAGCTGTTAATGTCTGTGCTTCCTCATAAATCTCGGGTTGCTGCCTGGAGCTATGTTTTTAATTCTATGGTGGATCTTTGAGATTCGAGAATGAGTAGAAAGGAAGGGCAGCGGATGGATGTAGTAATGGAAGCCGCCATTGCTCCTTCCGGGGAGCTGGACTTCTCATTTGCTTCTTTGAACAGGTAGTTTATACCTCAGCACAACATCTGTGAAGGCCAGGATGGAAGGAGAGGGGGGCGTCGTGGGAAAAGATGTTGGCTATCTCACACTGTGCAAAAGGATGCATGGCTTCTCTCCGAAGAAAGAAAAATGTGTGGAATGAGCAAATGAACCCAGACTGGTGACCGGCTGGCATATTTTTCTAGTTCAGCTAAAAATGACTTCAAGGAGAGGAGTCTGACAGAAATAATTTTTATCTCACAAAGCTTGTAATTGAAGAAAGTTTTCCCTCCATTGAACTTGAGCTCCTCTTTGTGTTGTTCAACCACATTTATTTTCCATGATTGGTCCTTCGGCACTTGTTTGATAGCTTCTTCTGTATAAGCCTCATCGCTTCAACATGTCTTTGCTTTTCTGGTGTAGGAAGCAAATCTTCTACTGGGCTGCTGTGATGGTTTAAAGTAGTAATTGCTTGGGCCTTCCACCCTGCCAGCAACTGTATTTGAGTAGAATTTTGCGTATGAGTCACTGAGTAAAACGTGTAATTAACATGACTAAAGGAAGAGCTCTGGTCTTTGAAAATTCTGGTCCTCAGTTTATATATCTATAAAATGAAAGAATTAGAAACACACCTCTAAGGGGCCTTCCAACTCAGACAGTCTAGGATCCTAAAAATCTCCAGCTATTATTATAAACCCTCTTCCTCTACCAAGTTCTTATGAGTCCTAATGGATCCTTTCTTTTACTTCTATACCTTTCTGTGAGGTTTTGAAATTTATCAGAAGTGAAGGGTACATTAACCTTCTTGCTTCCACTACTGTGGGAATGGAGGCCAGATCCAGTTGGTGTCTTTGAGGATAGAAAGTGAGAACAAAATAAGTTGCAATAGGTGAACTCCTCTACTTCCGTAATGGGACTGTCAGGTTTCTATGTGTACCTGTTTAGGCCTGGGAAGCAGATAATAGTAAAATAGGCCCAGAGATCATTAGAGCATGGGCATCTGGAGTTCAGGGATTGGGCCTTATCCATTTCTCTACTCGAGATAACACACTGCACAGAGAATGTGCTAATTAAATGGTGGAATTGAAGATAGACAACTTAGGAATGTTTCAGAGAACCAGCTCTAAGGTGATTTAAAAGATCATTTTTAACCTATTATAAAAGTTTTACAGAACTAGGCTTATTCAGTCTGAAGAACAGAGAATTGAAAGGGTGTTTTAAGGTGAATGAGAGTCTCTCTGATGGATTTAAGTTTAAGTAAGAAATTATATACATCAATACATTGATGGGAAACAGAAGCTGAACACATAAGAACTACCCTGGGACTCAGAATCAGATGAAAGAAGAGGGATTAATAGGTGAAGCAGAACATAGAAGATTCCAGCACCTCCTCTGTGCTAAAGATTTGCTCCTCTTGTTTTGTCTATGTCCAGAGATCATGGTGTTTATCCTCTCTCTTTTTATTCTCTTCCACTAGTGGTTCTTGACTTGATGATCTGATTAAACCTGGTCGTATTTTTTATCTTATGTCCTGTTAACTTCATCTATTTATATCAAAAACATTTAAAAATTGCTTATAAGTGTTGAATAAAATGAAAAAAAATATAAAGGCTCTAACAGTACCCAGTAAACATTATGGTACATAATAGGGACTTAATATTTGGTTAGTCAGACAGAGCCTTCCAGCATACAAAACATTTTTTCATTCATTGTCCTCTTGTCCCTCATGAAATTGTTGTTACCTGAAGATGAGAAAGGTGATGTGAAATGCCCAAAGACACAGAGCTAGCAAAAGCCAGGGTTTACACTCAGAGTATGATATTGGGAAGAGAGCTACCAAGTCTTTCTTTGCTAAATAATTTGATTTTGGCATTCTTTACCTGGGACTATAATCCCACATTGATTAATTTGACCAAAACAGCTCAGCGAGAAAGACCCAATCTTCTCACCCTGACAACATAACATTTTTGTAATTTCCCCCTACCCTTCTAGTGCTAACTTATTTTCCTATAATCTCATAATTGCTATTGTTGAGAGTATATAAAAATTTACAGTTCCTTTTGAGACAGAGATTTTCTTTCTGACCTTTAGCTAGGATCCCTGGGCAGGTTTTTTGCCCACAGGTTATGGCAGGCTCCTTAGGGCAATTCTTTTAACTCTGTGTCTATTGGAAATAAAGCAGGCTATGTTGTGTAATGGCAGGAGCTTAACTTTGAATGTATTTTGTGACTATAGCCCAGGATGGTGAAAAGACCCCTAACTGAAGTCTTGAGAGACCAGGGCTCTCACCAGCTCAGCCCTGTCTGCAGTGATGCTTTGGGAAAGTTTTAGTCCTTCCTGAGTCTCAATATTCTCATCTCCAGAAAGAAGGCACTGGGCTATAGCTTCCAAAAGTCCTTCTAGCTCTGACATTCTACAGTTTATAAACCTTAAACTACTCTTCCATCACATGGTGGCTGATTTGTGCTTTTCCATGTTTGTAAAATAGGGTGGTAGGTGCTAAAGTTTCCGCGGAGTGATGGAATAATACTGGGTGTAGGCTTTGCAGCAGAAGATCTGTTCTACTTAAGGAGGCTATTTTGATACCCCTAAATTGCAGAAGCCATAATCCAGAGGCTTCTTATGGGTCCTGTATGTCCTTGACAGGGTGAATGCTAGTAGCATCATGACCATAGCTGTCTACACCATTTACACAGAGTTACTGAGGTCATAGAATATCACCACATTGAGACACCCTAAAGGACATATGGGGAAACTGAGATTCAGAAAGAGAAATGAGCTTGCCTATAGTCGCATAGTCATACAGCATTAAGTGTCAAAACCAAGACTAACACAGCACTCCCTGACCTCCTGTTCACTGCATTTTTTACTCTACTCTTGTCACCTCGGATGACCACTCTCATGGTAAGCACGAGTAACTGTTTAATAAAGCATTCCCAGTCATAAAGGCAACTATATTCTCTGCAGTTGCCCTAAGGAGACATTTGACAGAATATGATAGATTTTTATAGCACTCTAGTACTAAAAGTTTTGCGGAGAAATACCACCTTAGTTTTACCTTTGGAGAGACTGCGTGGTTGTAGATTTCTCTTCCCAGCTATCACCTTTGGAGCTCAGGAGAGAAGGTTGGCTGAGCTTGTATGTTTAGAAGTATACTACATCTCTGAGAAAGGGCATTGCCACACTCAAATTGATTGGTTATTTAGAAATAGGGTCCCTCTTGAATTTCATGCTTAAACTTCATTTGGGGTTTCCCTAAAGTGAAAGATATAAACTGTATTTACTAGGAAAGCTATCTTGGAAGATTTTCATTGCCTTTGAATAAAAGCAAAATTGCACCCAGCACATAAATTGACATATGAAGCAGTAAATAATTGTATCGTGCAAGTTGTTTTAAGGGACTCAAGCCAGAATGCTCCATTAACTAGCATGCATAGAATATTCATTGAGCTTAGGGCTTATTACCAGGCCAGCGGGGAAAAAAAAAAAAGAATGAAGGAAAGTACGGGGGGGGGGGGGGGGGGGTGGATAAATGTCAGTATAGCAGCTGAGAAAATGAAGGGTTAGAAAGGGAACTTTAGAGGTATTTATGATGTTTTTATTTTCCTCTCTCTTCCTTTTATTTCTTTTTTTCCCCTTCCTTGGCAAAGGATTAAGTACAAAAAAGGTGGGTATCAGCCTTCAAATATAATCATCAAGAATCTGAGAACTGAGCAGCAGAATGAGCCAGGCTCTTTTCTTACTTCACTTTTGAAAGAAGAAGCTGAGGAATCAGCCCGTTGAGGTGTTATATGCATACGTGTGAGATTGTGTTTATAGACATTTCTACACGGATAAACATTCAGAAACCACAATGACATTCCCAGAGGAATCCTGTCCTTAATACAGGAAGTGACAGCTTTGTGAAGGCATCACAATTGAGCTCTGGTTTTCCCTTGAGGTCTGGTTTTTCCTTCTAGATCCCAGGATTTAATTTCTAGAAGAAACGAGAGCTCTGTGATGTTCCATGGGGCTGCTTAGAATTACAGGCAACTTAGTTTTAAAGCTTGTCGAACACAAAGCACCTGAGCTAGGCTTAATCTCCAGGGACCTCTTTTGCACTCAGAGATGTCTAAAACCATAAACCATAAATTCTGATGGGTACATGCAAAAGCAGAGGCCACAGAAATTAGAAATTTGTTATCCAATGTGGCCACATTCCCCTGCCACAACTTTCCTCCCATCACCACTCCCAAGCTGACTTTCTCTTGCTCTGTACTTGGGTTTACCAGATGACCAGGCTTGCACTATAACAGATGGTTACTGCCTCCTACAAAATGTGCGTCAGGACTGTGACCAGGCATACTCTTCCTATGAGCTCTGACGTGTTTGTTGCTGCAATTTTGGTAGATGGAATGTGTGCAGAGAATAGAGAACCATGAGACATAGAAGCTGAGGTCACAGGGCATTTTGAATTGGTCATCAACCCTCTTAAAGATCAGGCATACCCTCTTGGGAAGGTCCCAGTTCTTCCCAGTTCTTGGGAAGTCCCAGTTCTTTTCTCAGTCATTTCTTGCTTGGGTTTACTGCTTAGTGGATACTGTAAGTTGTAGTCATCTTCCTTCTCCTCGAAACTGTCTCCCATGTTGACGATGTCTTCCATGTTTCAGCTCCTGTCCCAGCACCTTGACTCTTCCTTCTTCCTTTCTCTTTTAACTTTGACCATCAGAATATTGGCATGAGTTCAGTATCCATATTTCCAGCCATGGCCTCTGTCCAGAGCACCAGAGTCACATTTCCAACCAGGCATTTACCCACAGAATTCTCAACAACATCTTGAACTCATCATGTTTGAAACCAAATCCACTCTTTTCTTCTCACCTCCTAAATTCCCTGGAGCAATTTAACTAGTTGGTCAGCCAATTATCTCAGCATCAATACAAAGGTTGACTGGGGCATTACATTCCCTTCCCACAATTTTCTATTTGTTTTAATCTAATGAAAATGGCTAATCTAAAGAAAAACTCCTTTCTTGCAGGAGACAAGGAGAAGGCCTTAGGATCTGCTGGGGAAGTCCAGAGCAGCAGTCACTATTATCCTGTTGGAACCCGTGGTCCACTGAGGTGCCTTATACTACCTTCACTGAACACCTTATGAAATACACCAGTGAGAAGTTTCTTGAAATCTGCAAGGTAGGAGACAGCTTGGGCATCACTCTCCAATTAGCTTTGTTGGTAAAGCTATGTGCTTTTAAAACATGCACTGTTAAAAAAAAAATAAGATACAACCTGGGGTTTATATAGATAAAAACTATAATAGGTTTATAGGACTTTTTCAGTAAACAGTAAAGCTGTTTTATATTTGAAAAAAAAAAAATCAATATTTATAGTAACCATACCACTGCTGTTTCCTCTTTGCTAATCTCTGAGCAAAAACTGTAGTGTAATATTGTTTTAAAATTGCAGTAGTATTGTTTGTCTGTGTTTATTGCTTACAGGGTACATAAAATTTTTGGTGTATAATTAAATTTGAATTATTTTATTCAGAGAAGGAATGTGGAATAGTGTGAAATATGAAGTCAGATATGGCTCGGTGGTCATGTTTAAGTCACTCTTTTTCTCTGGGCCTTGGTAGTCTCATCTCTAAAATGGACACAATGAACAACTGCCCTTCCTCTCAACCTCACTGGACCATTGTAAGGTTAAATGTGATAAAGCATATATAAATGTTCCGTAAATCATAAAGCAATTAAGAGTTATTTTTAATGCCTTTAAATTTCATCTCCCCGAGTAAATTTAAAATTCATCAGTGGCAGGGAGGCCCCCTTCTACTACGGTTTCATCTTCCCTAGGAGACTTAGCAGTCCTTGGACACTCTGAGTAGTCAGGAAGTAAAACAGCTGGAGCTGTAAACGCAGTGAAAGAGCAACCTGTATACTTCCGACAAAACCAGATGTACACATAGGAGTGTGCTTATGGCCTAGAAATTCTTGCCTTCTCTGTTCTCGCTAAGTTTATCTTTATATGCTGTCATTCACTTCAGGATAGCATAACTTTATTTGCTATAAATTCAAAACATGACAATCTACATCTAAAGTCCTTCTGTGGTTGGATGGCATACATTACATTTCTTGCCTTATTTTAAACACATTTATTCATACAAGTGAATATGTATATGTATAAACAAATATTTTTAATTGGTAAGTTCCCTATTTTATAAAAAAGGATCTGAGGCAAAATGTATGTGGTTAGAGGCTAGATGGGACCTCCATCCCCCCTAACATGTAGGTGCAGTTGGCTTGAATCCCCTTCTGCTCTCAGCAAAGCTCAATTGTCCTCTCAAGATGTATGCAGATGTCCTCAGGGGCTTCTGGTCTCCAGGTTTGCCTCTGACACCAAGCTCTTGCAGGCACTAAATTAGTTCTTTGTATGGATCGTTTTGCTAGTCTCCCTGTTATACTCTTATTTCACAATACCTCAACCCATGCATCAACATCAGCCCCTAGCCTGACTCTTAACCACCCAAAATCAACAATAACAGAAAACCAAAATGAAAACCAGAAAGAACAACATAGCACTGACACAAAGGCATTTATGTGAGAGTAGACTCACTGAGGACTTCTGGGAGATAGAGTGGGAGTTTACATCACAATAATGCCCCAAAATTCAAATGGAATATCTGTTCTCCTTATTTTTAAAAGACTTTATTAATAATAATGCTCAGATGCATCGCTTCATAATCTCCTCTCCTTTCCTCTCTATCCTGCTCTTGTTCTTCCCCAAACTCCTGTTCTTTTTCTCTTTCTTATTAAAAGTGCAGAGTCATTTATCTGTTTCTTTTTTTTTTTAACACTTGTTAATCCAACTGAAAAAACTTAATAATGTATGTTTCCAAAGCCATTTCCTGCCTTTAAAGGAAAACTGGTTCTAATAATTAACTTAACATATATTTTGAAGTAGTAGTAATTCTTTTTTATTTTAAGTCAAAAATAAATAACAACTGCCTGGGTTATTACGTCTATCACTTCCTGGGCAAAGTCTTCTCTTATTTCTCATATCTGGTGTGTTTAAGCACTTATTCTCTCAGTGTCCTTTGCTGGAAGAAATTCAGGGTAAAGGATTAAAAAAGAAATTCTATGAACTACAGAGAAATGCCACTGCAGTACTCTAATACTTGATAGTGCTTTATTGTTTTTCTGCCATAGAGAAATAAAATTAAATAATTTAAAAGGAAGCTAAAAAATAAAATATCAAAAGGGAGATGGAGAAAAAGGGGGAATGGAATAACTGTTCCCCAAATGCCCATGAACACAATTAGCAGACTGAAGCATTAAGTTTTGCCCAAGACTTCCTATCAGCCAAGGCTAAAGGGGAAACTTGATGTTCATATAGCTCTCCTTGGATGGAAGAAATAACAACAGGTGTGTGTGTGTGTATGTGTGCACATGCATGCATAGGTATGAGTACCATGAGTGGTTGGTTAGTTAGTTGGTTGGTTTCCAGTCAATCAAACTACTTTTTGAATCTGTTAAGTGTATTTTCTTTAAGGCTTTTCTCATTAAATTATTCTTCTAAAGTCTTTATTTCGTTCCTGAAAACAGTCTGGAACTTTCATTTGCCAAGCCATTTCTCAGTTAAAGGCCACCCCGAGTCCCAGCTCCCTAAGAAAACAAGTGATCTCAGTCTGGGATATGAGATGATGACTGCTCTGATCCAGTTCTTTGTGTCTTGATTTCTCTTTTGTTGTTGGTTTTTATGTCACAAAGCTATTTGTGTTTAGGACATTTTCCAAAATTGGCTTTGATTAATATTCAGTTTTATTAATGTAAAAGTATAAATAAGAAGAACTAATTCTGGGGATATAGAATCCCTTTTGTATGAATATTTTGACATAATAAGATTTTTAAAAGTGTGATATAAACTAGTTTTTTCATTTCCCCTATGAATGAAATAGGAAAAAGTGGAAGAACATGGGGGAAATGCATAACTAAATAAAATACTTGAAGCAATTTAATTCAATTTAGCAAACCTATGATGGCAGAGGAGAAGGAATCATGTACAGCTGAGATATCCACAGTCAAAAATTTCAAATTATTTACAATCTAATTGAATAACTTATTTTTAAAAGTACTTTTATAAAATTCATTTCTTTTGTTTTTACTCAGAGTCTTTTCTTCTATAGAACCTGGACTCTCCTTATTTAACAAATGTTTTCTGGTACCTAAAATGTGCAGCTATTCTGATTGTTGTTAAGAATACAAACATAAATGAGACAAGATTCTTGCCTTTGTGGAAAGCATTGCTTAATAGAGGAGGCAGACAAAAATGCAAAGATTTTTAAATAAGTGCTAAAGAACTGAAACAGAGTTTGGATCAGATGAAGAGAATTGGAGATAGTTGAAGGTACATGGAGTATCTTAGACACAGACAGTTTAGCTGGAGTTTAATCTTGTATATTTCCCACCATAATTGTATTGGCTCAGATGATAGGTATAAGGACCTAAACTAAGTTAGGAGTGCTAGGAATGGAGAGAAGATGAAGAGATTTTGAGATATTCGGGGTATCAATGGAAGATGGTAACTGGCATGATATGGTTGGTGAAAGAGAGGAAGAAATCAAAGATGGCATGGTCTGGTTTGGGTAGGTGATGAGTCCATTAATTTGAATGGGGAAAACTGAAAAAAGAGTAGGTTTAAAGGTTCAGTTGAAGACATGCTGAGTTTGAAATGTCCATGGAATGTGGGGTTGAGTTGGTGACCAGGCAGTTAGAAATTTAGGTCTTTCTGAAGCTCAGTAGAGAAAGTTGAGCTGTATATATAGGTTTCAGACCATACAACACTGGGTCGAAGCTGAGTGATGGGGTTGATTGGTCAGAAAAGTACCTGAGGAAGAAGAATTAATGGAAAAAATTGCATTCAAATTCAAATTTATACTATCTCTAAGTCCTTCAGCACTGATATAAAAAAATCGCCATCAAATTTATGAAATCCTAGGTCAAAATACATTACTTCTTTTACCCATCTCACTAACTCTATATCACTTCTACTTCCGGTAAGTGTGATGGTCAAATGGCTTCTTTCCAGACATTCTTGCTTATATCCAAGCCTTACCAACTTTTTTCAACTTGTGCTTGCACATACTTTGCATTACTCATATAAAACAGTTGTGAAAATAGGAAATAATATTTTTGGTATTGATTTTATATTACAAGACATAAAAATAATCTCATCAGTTATGAAATTACACTTTATATTTATTGATTACAGTTTGTATGTATTCATGTAATTCAAGAAACAAAAACCCTTTGAGGGCAGGATGCTATCTCCACTTTAAAGTGAAGGTACTTAGAGTGACTAAGTGAATTGACTGAGGTATTATAATAATAACTGTATTTCCACACCCAAACAATTTGCAAATGCTCAGGGAAATAGTTAAAAACCAGAAAGAACTCTGTGTGTGTGTGTGTGTGTGTGTGTGTGTTCATAATCATTGCTATGATGTAATATGATATGATACTTTACAACCAAGGTTAATTATTCTCAATTGTTTCATCCACTTTATATTTGCAACTTTTAGCATTATCTTTCCTCTTTTAACCATTTGTAACAGAATCAGTTTTGTTTGCCCAATGGGCAGCAAGCCAAACGCTTAGATGCCGAGGTTTTCAGCAAAGAAAAGGTTCATTCACGAGGCAGCCAAGCAAGGAGATGGATGAACAGATCTCAAGTCAGCCTCCCCAAAGACAAGGGCCTTGGGATATTTATGGGATAAAGAAACAGGGTGGTCTGAGGCATGGGGAAACGTGATTGGAGGCAAGAAAAAACTGAGGTAATCTGTGCTCTGTGCAGGCGTATCGGAGTTACATTCTTCTTCTTAGGGTGCTTATTCAGAAAATGATGGTGTTGGTATAATCTGAGGATGGAGTTTTTGGCCTTCTGACATCAAAAGGTCATCCTCTGGACACTTACACAGTTGAACGGTCGACCAATTTGAACTGGACAAGACTAGCTCCATGTTCCTGAAAAACAGCTTAAGCCACCATTTCTATGGCCACCCATAAGTTAGAGGCGTTATCTATAGGGGGCAGTTAAAGGAATCTTGTGATATAGTCTCTAACCTACATGAAGCTTGGAGGGCATGCAATTTGCAGGAACAATTAAAGAGAGCTTAGTCAATGAAGGCAGGTTACAGAATAGTATTTATTAAGCAAGTTATAGTTCAAGGGATCTAACTGATGACTGCCCTTGGTTTCACGTTGCCTTGCTGGATTCTTGGACTGTGTGGAGTCTTGCTGGGAGGAACTAGTGATTGAGCCTAGAGCTGTAGAATAATAGTGAATGGATTATGGATGCTTTACAGCTTAATCAAAGCGATTTACAGACCAACCCTTTTTACTTTTGTCTGGCATCTTTCTCCTTATTTTCAAGGGAATTATGAAAGTGAACCAATGTTTTAGCAATCAAATGTAACTTTATATTCTTAACCCCTTGGTTTCCTGCCACATTAATTCAACAAGTATTTATTTAATTATTTATATATTTTTTATTTTAATTTTTTTTGGCCACGCGGCTTTTGGGATCTTAGTTCCCTGACCAGGGACTGAACCCGGGCCCTGGCAGTGAAAGTGCTGAGTCCTAACCACTGGACTGCCAGGGAATTCCCTAACAAATATTTACTGAATACCTACCTGGCATTGAATACTACATGCTGAGCAATGCTGTAGATAATTGTTGGGATAGCAAGAAGAATAAAACAGATTTTGCCCCCAGACATTTATAGAGTAGAGGAAGAAGGCAAAAAAGGTAATAACAAATTATAATTTAATGTGCAAATACTGTTGATAGAGAGATTCAAAGTTTTTATCAGAGCCCAGCAGAGAGAACAGATAAGTCCAAAAGTTAACAAATGTGATAACATTTGATGTGAAACTCAAGGTAAGAGTGATTTAAGCATCAAAGCAGGTGAGGAAAGACATTTTAAATAAAAGAAACATGATTAGAAGCTGCAAATTACAGAGGTGTATAAAGTGTTCTTGGACAAAGAGTCGTGCACTTAAGCTAGAGTTTAAAGTGTGTGTGTGTGTGTGCGTGCGCGTGTGCGTGTGCACGGGGAGGGCTGGGAAAATGCAATAAGATGAGGATGGAAATTAGGATTTGTAGAAACAACCCTTTTGTAGGAAAAAAAGCTTTTGCCACATCTTCCTTATTCCATCTATATGCCTGAACATACCCACAGTCATGGTGTCTCTATAAAGATAATTCCAAGTAATATGTGCAAGGATGATATAAACATCTGTTTATCTTCTGTTCAGCTGTGTGGTTTCCCAAGGGGTTTCCATTGCTGGGTATTGGATGGACTTTTTACTGCAACATGCTTCACTTGCTGCATGGTGTGGCTGGAACCTGTAGCCTGAAGGCTTGGAAAACCTGCTCAGCTAAAGAATGTGGGCCTGCAGGCATGAAACCTGGTCTCTTTACCCAGTGTAAACAGGAAGCAAGTGATGGTTGTAATAAGGAAAACTGAGACTCTGGGCAGTGAACTGCTGGCAGACAGCATCTGAAGCAAACCAGGGGCCCAGTCACTCAGCTGGTAAATAATCGCTGTAAAGTCAAGAAGAACATTACACACTCACACACACACACACACACACACACGCACATATACACACACAGAGCTATACTTTACCTTAACCAGCACACAGGCCCTATGTAACCGGAGTTGTTAAAACTTGACCCTCTGTTTTTGAGACTGGAATAAAAGAGAGAGCCAGGGGTGGGGGTATAAAAGCTTTTAGAGAAAAGTATGTGGCTGGTGGCATTCATATCAAATGACACCGCGTTCCTGTCACACAGATTGAGTTCAGGTGCTTGAAATGCTCAAGAGCCAGCTTGGGGACTTGGCCTTTTGTCTGCCTCCTTCAATGCACAGCTTGTCCCTCTGTCTTCACGGCCCCTCCTCTTTTTAAAGGGCTCACAGAAATGACTAGAAATGAAGTGCATCTGACTCGAATGAAATGCCAAGTTCACTGAGTATGAAATAGTGTTAACTTTTTCTTTCCAGCACTTTGATTCTGAGGCCACAGAGAATTCCCATGAAATAAAGCTTATGATGAGGACTGGGGAGGCATCCAGTAACCCAAACTGATATATATTGATCTGTGAAAAGGCATCCTGACAATCCAGAGAGTCTTGACCATGGAAATGTTGAGGTGAATTGATGAATTGCACTTTGGACTTCTGGAAATCATAGTTCAGTGATGACAGTGATGATGTAGTTAATGATTTATTGACAATATTCATTATTGGCAATAGGCTTCCTTTCATGCTTTTGCAATATGACTCCAAATTTCAGCCTCATCTTATTCACCTTCCCCAACCCTTCCTGAAAGACATCAGCATGTGGGCACACACACATAGAGCTTATTACAAACCCTTTGTTTATTAAAGTTAGTTTAATCTATGCAACCAACCTATGAGTTTGATGGTATTAATAACCTTATTTTATAGAAAGGAAACTATAAAATTCAGAGAGGTTAGGTAACTTGCCCAAGGTCACAGAGCTCGTGAGGGCCATATTTGCAATGTAAGAGCAGATCTGTTTGATCTTAATACTTACGTTACATCATGCTATATACTTCCTTTAGTTCAGTGGTTCTCAACAGGAGACGATTTTACCCCTGGGGCACATTGGCAATATCTGGGCAACACTATTGGTTGCCATACCCGGGGTTGTGGTGCCACTGGTATCTGGTGGGTAAAGCTAGGGATGCTGCTTAACTTCCTAAAATACAGAGGACATACTCCCCTGCAGCAGAGAATTATTTGGTCCAAAACAGCAATAGTTCCAAGGTAGAGAAATCTTGGGTTAGTTGTATAGATGGACAGCCATACCTCTGACTTTAATTCTTAGAAAACTGGATGAAATATTTGAGATGCATACATGAAATGCAACAGAATAAAAAATAATCTTTGCCTTGAGTATTTGGCGGGGCATTGTGGAAGAGATAGGATTTGAGCTTGGTTTTGAAAAATGAGTAAGAGTGTGAGCACTATAGATCTTTGTGGATTGAACAGACTGTCAGAGCCAGAGGTTCTTAGGCAAGCTTAACACAGTGGGTTTTTTTTAAAATTTTTTAATTAATTAATTAATTAATTAATGGCCGTGTTGGGTCTTAGTTTCTGTGCGAGGGCTTTCTCTAGTTGTGGCAAGCAGGGGCCATTCTTCATCGCGGTGCGCAGGCCTCTCACTATCATGGCCTCTCTTGTTGCGGAGCACAGGCTCCAGACGCGCAGGCTCAGTAGTTGTGGCTCACGGGCCCAGTTGCTCCGCGGCATGTGGGATCTTCCCAGACCAGGGCTCGAACCCGTGTTCCCTGCATTGGCAGGCAGACTCTCAACCACTGCGCCACCAGGGAAGCCCAATACAGTGGGTTTTTTAAAAAATTTTTTAAAGGAAAAGACTTTTAAAAATAAGATCTTGGGCTTCCCTGGTGGCGCAGCGGTTGAGAATCTGCCTGCCAATGCAGGGGACACGGGTTCGAGCCCTGGTCTGGGAAGATCCCACATGCCACGGAGCAACTGGGTCCGTGAGCCACAATTACTGAGCCTGCGCGTCTGGAGCCTGTGCTACACAGCAAGAGAGGCCGCGATAGTGAGAGGCCCGCGCACCGCGATGAGGAGAGGCCCCCGCTTGCCACAACTAGAGAAAGCCCCCGCATAGAAACGAAGACCCAACACAGCAAAAATAAATAAATAAATAAAATTAAGAAGTGTTGTAAGAAAGGTTTAAAAAAAAAAAATAACAGGTTTACTGAGATAAAATTCATGTACCATAAAAAAAAAAAATAAGATCTTACTCAGAACCCAAATACATAAAACCTATAAAAATAGAGCAGCTCTGATTGATGTGATTATAGGGACTGAAGCTTACCTTTTACCTTTTCTTCCATATCTTCTCCCCAGATCCTCAGGTATCTGTTGTTTTAACACTATTAATAATAGCACTTTCTTTCTTTTCACAAGAATCCTGGTTTGGATGATAAATTATATGGTCACCCAACTTATGAAGAAATCTAGTGTTCTAAGGAACAAGTTATGAAAGTTATTGAGTCTGATTTTTTCTCTATCCCTTTTGAAAATGAGGAACATAAATTCTTTCCTAAATATTAGGATTTCTTTCAAATGCTTCTAGCAGCTTATATAACTATAATATAGATATCAAAACCTGGAAATTAAACATTGGTACAAAACTATTAACTAAACTACAGACCTTATTTAAATTTCATCAGTTTTTTTTTTTTTTGTTTTTCCTAATGTCCTCTGTCTGCTCCAGGATCCAATCCAGGATCCCATATTACATTTAATTATCCTGTCTCTTTATTCTGTTTCACAGTCTTTCCTTTATTTTCATGACCTTGGTGCTTTTGAAGAATACTGGTTGGTTATTTTGTAGAATGTTCTCACTGTGGGTTTGCCTGATGCTTTCTCATGATTAGATTGAAGTCTGCTTTTTTGGGGGCACAGATACTGCAGCAATGATGTTGTGTCCTTTCACTACCTCATATTGCAGGCTGACGATGCCTGTATGTCTTATTACCAATGATGTTAACCTTGACCGGTTGTCTAAGATGGGGTATGCTATATTGCTCCTTTGTGAAGTTAGTATTTTTCCCTTTATAATTGATAAATATTTTGGAAGAGGTACTTTGATGCTCAACCCATGTTTTTTGAAGTCATGGTTTCTGAGTAGAATTTAATATAGCCTTTGGCATCTAGGAAACTTTTATTATTTTAAAATAGTGCATATCACAGGTTTTTACAAAAGTGCTTTCTGGAGTCTATCATGCATATTCAAGAAATGGCATTCAAAGTCTGAAACTGAAGGGAATAGGACTAAGGAAGCGAAACTCGTTCTTGCTTGTAAGTGATAATATTTATGTCTATAAATAGTACGCTTTAAAAATATTTTTGAGCAATGCACTTGGATCTGATGAGGTTGGTATTTAACATCATTATCATTATTATTATTTTCCCAATTTCAGATGTGTAAACTAAGGCTCAGGGAGATTAAATGATTTTTCCAAAGTCTAATCATCAGTAACAGATAGGGCAAGGGAACATACTTTTTTCCCACTATACGCAGTGATGGAATGGACATGGTTAGATTGCAGTGAGTTCCATATCACTGGATATGTCCATGTAGAAGGGTGTGGCTTCTTGGAGAGGATGAGTCTAGGCAAATTAAACAATAGATGAGTGGCTGGAATCTATAAACCTAAGATCGCTTCTGACCTTGATTATTCCATGTTATTAGTGTATTCTTCCGATTTTGCTTTTCTCTCTTGGAAACTTAAGAAAGAACACTTCTTTCTGACTTTTTTTTTTTTTTTTTTAAGATACTGGTGATGTATTTTCTTTTCTTGTTTTTCATAAATTTTATTTATTTATTTTTGGCTGCGTTAGGTCTTTTGTTGCTGCGCGCGGGCTTTCTCTAGTTGCAGCAAGCAGGGGCCACCCTATCTTGCAGTGCGCGGGCTTCTCATTGTGGTGGCTTACCTTGTTGTGGAGCACAGGCTTTAGGCACGCAGGCTTCAGTAGTTGTGGCTTGCAGGCTCTAGAGTGCAGGCTCAGTAGTTGTGGCGCACGGGCTTAGTTGCTCCGCAGCATGTGGGATCTTCCCAGACCAGGGCTCGAACCCGTGTCCCCTGCATTGGCAGGTGGATTCTTAACCACTGCACCACTAGGGAAGTCCCCTTTCTGGCTTTCTTATCCAACCAACTAAAGAACTGGTGGAGTTTGCTGTAAGGGACGATGTCCTCCTTTCCAGAATCCCCAGATTACATGACTATAGTTTGTTTCATTCAATGATACTAATATTTAGATCCATTCTAAGGTCTTAAAGAGGGTGCTAGGACTGGGAACTGGTAATAAGAGGTAACTTCTGTCTGTCTTTGTCACTATAGACTCATGGAAAACAAGCAAAATCCTACTTGTCTGTTGGATTCTTTAGTCAGTGATCTTTAGAAGTGAGTCTGTTTTTTAAATTAAGGTTTGACATTATCTAATTTGGTAAATATTACTTGAACTAAAGTAGAGGGACAAGTACCTTAGTTTATTTTGAAAACCCACAGATATTGAGGCACTCTAGCAAACTCTATGTTGTTTATCATAAAGTCACTATTTTTTTAACTTCTGATATCATCCCAAAACCATAGATTTAAATGCATCTTTTCAAAAGAGCAAAATGAGGCTCGAAAAGCAGAAGAGAATTTACAGTGTCACAGAGCAAGTAAATCAGCAGTATTATTTGCATGGCTTTTCTTTCTTTCTTTTTTTTTTCTTATAGGTTAGGTCAAATAGTAGTGATGGATATATTCTAAATTTTAGATTCTTTTTCTTACCAACAGGGAAACTAAGCCTACAATGGAGAAGTGGTTGCCCAAGGGCAATTTGGTATAAAATTAAGAATCCAGGATAAAACCTATATTGAAAATGGGATTATGGGGAAAGACTACAGGCTTCTCTTTCTTCATTGAATCGTCATTCTGTATTAGTCCCTCAAAGCCAAGATTGGCCTCCTCATGGAGAAAAGGAAAAACAGTGATCACTTTATTGAACATGCTTAATAATTTAGATTGATATTGGAATATACTCTAAAAGTTTTAATTTAGACTTGTAAGCCAGTTGCCTAGGAAACATATTTGGATCTCACTGTGAGTAGGCCCTTATTCCTAATGTTCCTTTTTACCATGGTGCAGAAAGTGGAGTAATTCTGGACAAATCATTTACCTTCTATGAGTCTTGATTTCCAACACGGGAATATAATACCTTCTTTTACTTACCTGATAGGCTTATACTGGAATGAGATAATGGATATACAAGAGCTTATTGGAAATACAAAGATATGAGCTTTCCTAATTCATTTTCTTCTTTATATCTCTGTTTGCAGTGCTCCCTGAATTACCCTCCTCGTAACCCAATTCAACTTGATTTGACCAAAAGAAGGAATTTGTTTTCACTCATTTAACTTAAAGTTCAGGATAGGCTGATCCAGTAACTCAAATGGCTTTGTGAAGAATTTCTCTCTCTCCATGTCTTAGTTGTTTCACTTTTGTTGGCTTCAGTCTCAGTCAGGTTCTCACTGTGTGGCCAAAATGACCATGAATACCTCCGGGCTTGGATGCTATCAGTTTCACAACCACATTTGTCATGTGCCCATACCTGAATCAATCTCCTCGGCCAGAGGAATGGATTCCTCTGATTGGTTAGGACTGAGTCATGTGCTAAAGTCAGCTCCACTTAAGCTATTTGGACTAAATGGAAGAATGTGGTTCTCCAAAGGAAAATCGAGAGACTCTAATTGGAAGAAGAGTCTCAAATGGAGGAAAGGATGCTGGCTTGGAAAGAACAGCAGCTGTCAGATAGGCCCTCTCTAACCTCATTTCACCCATTGAAACCCTATTAACCCTTAAAGGATTGTCTCAAGAGTTTCCTTTTGAAGTCATTCCTAATCCTCTAACCACGTATGATTTCTCCCTCTTTTGTGTTTCTTTAGCATCATGTGCCTCTTTTTGCTGTTTATTTTCATGGACTTTGTACCATCATCACAAGTTCATTTTTTATGTTATTATAGTGTCACTTCTGTGAGGGCAGAGACTATATCTCCCTTGTCTTTGAGTCTTCAGCAGTACCCGACTGGTGTCTGATCCATAATGGACTATCAGCAAATATTTATTAAACTGACTTCTTAATGTTGTACAAGTTATGAATAATGAAAAATAAACAAGGTGTGGTGGCTAATTTTATTATGTACATAATTTATTAACTGATTAATTTATTAAAAGACTAACAGAAGCAATGTTAACAATTCTGAGATACGATTTCTGTTTAAGAAGTAAGAATAACTGCAGCTCCAGGAGAGTGGTCAACTTCTGTGAGCACTGGCTGAGGAGGTGGTGTCTCTGGACCTACTCTGCATTCACTAACTCTGTACCTTCTTTTCCTCTTCAGTCGTCCGGGTTTATGTCTAAGCTTGTTCCAGCTATCCAGAATGCCCACAGGAATTCCACTGGATCTGGAAGAGGAAAGGGATTGATGGTGTTAACTGAACCCGTTTTGATTGAGACCTACACGGGTCTGATGTCATTCACTGGAAACTGCAACAAACTTGGCTATTCCCTTGCCCGGGGGAGTGTTGGTTTTTGACATTCTTTTTGGGGGATAAGTACATCATCCATAGCTACATCATTACTGAAGATTCTGTTTCAGCCCACCATATTTTTGGACTGAAACAATTAGTTACTGTTAAATAGTATTACATGATTTTGAAGATTCAGTATCTTAGGGGACCTAAAAGCTTGATTAGACTGATAAATGCACACTTCAGACCTTATATAAGGATAATCAAATTTCTTAAAACCAGAAAATAAATTCTCCTGAGCCCATCAAATAATGTTGGCAAATGAGTGACAAGTGAACACCTGATCATAAACTTGGGGAGGACCCTCTGGGTTCTTGTTTCTCTGTCCTCTAAATGTAGATATGTTCTGGGTCTTTATTTTCAGCCCTCTGATCCCGATCTTCTCTCTCACTGGGGTCTCAATCTATATAATTTTAGCTACCTTTTTTTATGAGGATAACTTCCAAATCCATATTCTCATCCCTGGTGTTTAAGACTCAGTTTTGCACTTCTGTCTGCTGATCATCTATATCAGTGTTCCAATGGCCACTTTTACTCAGCATCTTCAAAATCTTGGATTTCTGTATGGGATTTTAATGGTCTCAGTCATCATCGCTGAAATCCATCAGTTTTGATGTCTTTAAACTTCTTGCCAGATACATTCCATATAGTATCTGTCTTTGTCTGGGCTGCTATAACAAAAATACTACCTACTGGGTGGCTTATAAACAACATAAATTTATTTCTTACTGTTCTGGAGGCTGCAATTCTGAGATTAGGGTGCCAGCCTGGTCAGGTGAGGGCCCTCTTCTGGGGCTCAGATTTCCTGTTATATCCTTACAGGTAAAGGGGCAAGAGTGTTCTCTTGTGCTTCTTTTATAAGGACATTAATCTCATTCATGAGGGCTCTGCCCTCATAAGCTAAGGCCCCCTGTTTAATACCATCACAATGGGCTTTAGGATTTAAACATATAAATTTTGGGGGGGACATAAACGTTCAGACCATAGAAGTACCACATCTGTATGTGACTTAGATTGTGACCAATGCCCACATGTCAAACTTAAAGTTCATTCTTCTTTCAAAACTGTTCATATACTCCTTCTCCTTTCCATTCTCACAGGTATGTTATTAGATCATGTTTTAAATTCTGTTTACCTGGATATTTGTTATAGACTTTTTTTTTTAAACTGTGTGTCCCAACCCCAGAGGATTTTTTTTAATTTAATTAATTAATTAATTAATTTATTTATTTATTTATGACTGTGTTGGGTCTTCGTTTCTGTGCGAGGGCTTCCTCTAGTTGCGGCAAGTGGGGGCCACTCTTCATCACGGTGCGCGGGCCTTTCACTATCGCGCCCTCTCTTGCGGGGCACAGGCTCCAGATGTGCAGGCTCAGTAGTTGTGGCACACAGGCTTAGTCGCTCCGCGGCATGTGGGATCTTCCCAGACCAGGGCTCGAACCCGTGTCACCTGCATTGGCAGGCAGATTCTCAACCACTGCGCCACCAGGGAAGCCCTGTTATAGACTTTTAATTGGTATCCCTGCTCCAAGGGTGACCCTCTTCTAATCCATTTTATACTTGGTTGCCAGACTCCTAAAGCACAATTTGATCATATCATTTCCTGTTCAAGAACTTTCAATGGCTCATTTCCTTTTGCAGGTTTTTTTTTTTGTTTGCTCATATGTTTTGTTTTTTTAACAGCAGACCTTTCCTTCTAATAAAATCTGTTTCAGATGCCCAATATGTAAAACAGATAGAAGTAGGACCACTATGATTGAAATAGAGGTGGGAATGCCACTGATCTCCTCTTTTTTGGGTCTCAGAAGTGCCCTCTGTGGAATGTCTATGGATCCCACAGGAGTTTAAGAAGAATGTTTCCAAAAATACTGTTCTAGCTCATTCTGTTTCTATTTTCTTTTCTCTCATATTTCCTCTTTGTCTCTCCTTGACTTAGGTCTAATTGTGAACAACTCAGGAGGTCATCTCATCTGTTTTCATCTCTAAAATTTTTTTTCAATTTTATTGTATTTTTAATTTATTTTGAAAAGAACCTTTTAATGTTGAGCACTATAAACATTATTATAATCAGCTCTTTGCCTGTCCAAAGAACCAAAGTTGAGACAACTTGGCTGGTATTCAAGTTTAAAATTCCAGCTGTTTTTTGGGGGGTGGGAAGGGGGAAGTGGGTGCTTATGTGAAGTCTAAAGTCTTTTCTTCAAAATGCTCACTTTCTCAATTTCAAAGATTCCCTCTGATATTTCACAAACATCAATTTGATGGAGGTATTCAAAATCCAAACCTTGAATAACCCTCATTTTATTTTGTCTTTATCTTTGTTTACTTCCATTAGTATTTCTCTCCCTCTCTTTCCACTTCCCAGCACCCACTTTTTTTTCCCTCATGATGGCAAATATTGGTATAGTCCCCAAGGCAGGGAACTTCTCTTCAGACTGTAAAAGGAAATGTTGAAATCCTTAGCTGTCCTGTCGACAGTAGTGGAATGAAAAGTCGTTGGATTGTTTTGGCAGTGGTTCTGAAGCAGGCACAATTGGCAAATTATTATAACACCACTGCCCGAAAATCCCCATTTGCCTCAAGATAGTGGCATTTGTTGACAGAAGCCTCTGAAATGTCCAGCACATTCTCTTGAGTTAGCATTTAAGGATCAGTCTGACAAATGACATCTTTCTGCATATTTATTCCCCTTGTAACCTAGGCTGGACTGTTCCCAAATGACCTTCGAAAGGACACAATGCAGCATCATCCATGGAGCAAATCAGAAAAGATGAGAGGAGGGAAATATCTCTTAGTCCTGAGGTCAGTCTGTACCAATAGGGTACCAAGGCTGTTTAGTGTGGAGAAGAATGATCTCAGAGATGACATGAGAATTGCCTTCACATTTCACACAGATTGTCCTGTGGGATATTCCAGAAACTGATAAATGGGATCTAGAAAGCAGGATTATGACCAGAGGATGAGAGGATTCAGGGATTTGGATGGCAGTTTAAGACAAGAAAGAACTTCTTATAGTTAAAAATGTCTAAAGATGGGAAGATTTGCTCCTTGAAAGAGTCTCCCATCACTTGATGTGTAGGGACTAGATAAAGTGGATATTGTGAAAGGGATTGTTAAAGGGATGATTGATAAAATCATTTAAAACCAGAGACCTTATGATTCTCCAAATAATTGTTGTCGATGATTAGGTAATACATCCTTTTTTTTGGAGAGTTGACTCAATCATGTGAGACCCTGGAAAATTACCTGAACTTTCCTAAGGTTTAACTTCCTCATCTGTAAAATGGAGACGATGCTATCTCTTTTGTCTACTTCATAAAGACCTTGTGAGGATTCAATGAAATGAGGTTAAATTATTTTATTAAATAAAAATCATTGAGTATCTGCCTGTAGTGCAATGTCACTTTGGCAGCAGAAACTGGGACACCATCCAAGGAAACTAAATTCAGTTCTTCTGGGAATTGTTTTTTGGTCACCATGGACCTGCCGACCATCTCTTTCCCATTTGACACATGGTATTCTCACTTGAGTTCCTTGTCCATAAGCTTGACAAGTAACCACAACCCACAAACCAGGAGACCTATATGTATACCTGGGCTTTTCCTTCAGGCTATCATCTGAACTATACCAATAATGTTTCTCAAAGGGGCATCCTAGGTCTGATTGGGAATAAGATTTGATACAAGAGGCATTAAGTACAAAGCATATCATCATAAAAATGTCATGGTTGGCCATTTTCTCTATCTGATCTTTGTCCATTCAAGAAATCCCACTAGAAAATCTCCAATAAATCTCTGTTCAGAAACTATTTGAACAATTCTATTGACAGATTGCTCATAGTCTTCTGATACATCTTGGACAGCTCTGATGGTTAGAAAGTTCTCCTGTTGATTTAGATTCTGGAACATCCATCCGCCATCTCTTTTATTTAAAAATAAGATTCCCATGCTGGAGTAGGTTCAGCTTGTGTTTCAGTACCTGGATGTGGGGCATTGGGGTTACAGAACCAAGGCTGATGGATTCTCTAACACTTACAAGAAGGGGATCTGCCATGAATCACCACGCCTGGCCTCCCAGTGGGCAGTCGGGACTTCTTGGAGGCTGACATTTGGCCAGCCTCTAAAGCAAAAAAGAGAAGCCAATTTATTAGGATCTTTTGCCTTGTGCCCCCTTCTCATTGTCCCTTTGCTGAAGCATTACTAAGGAAGCCTATTCATAGAGCCCTGGGGCTAAGGAAGCAAAGAAACCATCTAATCTAATGCTTTCATTTCACAGAACACAGAGCAAAGGCCTAGAAACTGGAAAGAAATTGCTCAAAAAGCAGATGGCGAATTTTTGGCAATATGGGGATTAAACTCTAAAGCTTCCAATCTCCAATTCCAGCTCCACTACTCTTTCCATATACCTCCATTCCCAGGAAAATGCACGTCATCTAAATCAGCGTTCCTGTGTTCATTCTGACGTGAGAAAACAATAGGTCACCGTTGTTTAGGGGGAATTTCCAGAAATTACCTGTATTTTCTTAAAGGCTAAGGTCACTCATGGAGCTCTCTGATGTCCTATCTGATTTAAAAGCCCAAACAAAGCTGCGGAAGCCAGCAGATATTTTGTAAGGCAGCTTTACCTCTGCCTGGCATTTTGTGGGGCAAAAGAGGGGAGGGCAAAAGTATTAAATTCAGGCTTAAAAGCTCCTCAGAAATTCTTTACACACAGGAGACCAAGTTGGAGAAAAGAAGATGACTCCTGCCAAGGGGAAGAAAGAGAGAGATGAATGCCTGTGGTTTTCAAAGGTTAACAACAACAACAAAGCCCAAGTATTTGCACAGGGATGAATGTTCATTGGCTTTTGGCCAACAACTGTACGAGGGCTTGTGCCCACATCCTGTAGCTGTGGTTTAGGGACGCTGCTCATGAGTGACTTCTTATGCTTAGTGGCAGGAAACTTTAGTCACTGATGTGTAAACTCACCTTTGGTCTGCACCTCCCACAATGTGCTCTGAAGGCAGTTCAGGGACCAGGCCTCCTGATTTTCTTACAGATACCAGTTCCTCTGAGACTAAGGAAGAACTCAGTCTAAGGCCTTGGGAGGGACTGAGACTTGATCAGTACTTACCTTACTCCACTCAGTTGTAGCAACCCCTTAGGATAATTCTATAGCCACAGGGAGGAATTATGATATCCTCTGCGAAATCCTCCCTTTAACCTCAAAACCCCAGACAAAAAACGGCGAGCTCTGTTTCATTTCAGGGCTGCAATATGAAATATGAGAGGCAAAGTCAGGAGGTTGCTTCTGAGCCTAGATCTTGTATCTGATGAGCTATTTTACACTCAGTTTTTAAAAGTTCGTAGTAAACTCAAAGTCTCCTTTTCAGTGAAGCTAAATGGAATTTTCAAGAAATTGCTCAAAAAGCAGATGGTGACTTTTGGGCAATACTGGGATGAAACTCTAAAGCTTCCATTTTCCTACTCCTAGCCACTGCTCTTTCCATATATCCCCATTCCCAGGGAAAGGCATATCATCTAAATCAGTGTTTCACAGTTGTCATCTAAATCGGTGTACCATAAGTTACTTTGAGGTAAGAAAACAATAGGTCCAGTTTAATTAACTCTCATGTTTTTAGGTAGATATGAGAGATTGTTATGTTACATTATGGGTAGAGAGTATGTTGAGATCAATTTCTGTGAATTACCATCTCGTCTGTCACATCCTGTCCACAATGCCTACCTCATGCATCTCAGGAACTACTTTTCCTTCCTTTTATATTCCCTGCTCACTCTTTATGGAACTATTGAAACAGATTGAAAGGGACCCTAAAGGTCATCTAGTTTAACCTCCTACCTATTGCAGGAATGCCCTCAACCAAAACATACAGCAGATGCAGGCTCAGCTTATGCAAAAGCATTGCCAGGGCAGAGAATCCCTTGCTTTCTACAGCAGCTAATTCTACTGCCAAGCAACTGCAGTGAGTTAAAGGCTTTTCTAAATATTACATCCAAACCTTCCTTCCTGGAAATTTACCTATTTGGTCCTTGATCTTCCTTTGAAGTTACCCCAGGTAAATCAATTTCCTCTTTCATATGGCCACACTTCAAATAAAGGCAGTTAACTTGTGCTCTCCCAACAAAGTAGTTTTATTTTTGTTTTTTGACACAAACCCCCAGTTACCGCAACCGTTCTTCATGTGCTGGATTATCCATAGCCCCTATTGAACTCCTCCTTGTTCGTGGACTATTCTGTTTGGTTAACATTTCTTTTAAAATATTGTATTCAACACTGGCATGGCAATTCAAATATAGGCTGACCAGTGCAGTTAGAATGTAGTTGTTCTTCGCTTGCCAATGTACTGTTATTAATGAAATCCAGGTTTTCTTTATTATACTATTTGTTCACATGAAGCTTATGGTCAACTTCATACTACATATAATACATAACATTATTTTTCTGATTTAATAATCTCATTTAAGGTACCAGTGAGGTCACTTCAGTATGGATTAATTGTAATGAACCTGGATTAGCTCCTAGTAATCACTGCTTTTCTCTTTTGACTTTTAAATTTATTTGTTAAATTTTTTCTAAAGTATGTATTTAATATTTTATCCTGAATCAGTGTCAGACTTATTTTTCTACAGTATCTGGCAACCAACATTATTTTTAAGTGGGATTTTTTTCTGTCTTCAGTCTAGAGGACAAAGTGGGAATTGTTACCATGATGGGCAGCTGAGCCAAGAGATCTTTGGTGTTGGTTAGCTGATCATTTTGTCCTCAGAGCAAAAATAGATGGGCAGTCCACTCAAGTTTTATTTGGTCTGTGTAAGCAAGAGTAAACAGAAGGCTGACTTAAATCAGCATCTACCACCCCACTGTTACTGAAAGTGGGGTCCAGCAGCTTGCCACTCTAAAGCCAATAAAAAGACAAGGTTGGTGGAAAGGAAATTTGCTTTATTTCAGGGGCTAACAATGGGGTCGGAGGGACTCATGTCCAAAGGCCAACTCCCCCACACTGACAACCAGTGGGCAAGACCTTTAAAGGGGAGATTCAGGGGTGTATAGGCAGAGGAAGGGGGCTACATGCAGCAACAGCACAGCTAGCTCTGACAGTCATCTTGAAATTGATCATGTGGGGGTCTGACCAGCATCATCTTGATTGTTCAAAGTACAGTTAGTCTTCAGTTCCAGAGTCAGTTTGTTCCCATTTCCTTGAGGCCAGTTCTCGGAATTGTGGCAGCTTATGTCATGGCTACAGTCTGGTCATTATGTAGTTAACGTCTTCCAGCTGGTAGGGGTTTCAGTATCTACAAAACAGCTCACAGGATATGGCTCAGAGTACTATCCATAGCCCTTGAGGAGAAACTAAAGGTCCTTGACTTTGCTTAATGACTAAACTATTATTATATTGTCCTGTTTGACTGTTTTCCTTTGCTTCTGCATTTTCTCACTTCTCTGATTGAAGTTATTCTTTGGCTAAAGTTTTTCTACAGACAAAAGGCAGGCAGAAGACATGGGGGAGAAGGCCATAGGATCCTGCTCCGTTTCACCACAATACTATTATCTTCATTGAATGCAGATTGCCCAATTCAGTGGCGATAATTCCCACTGTCATTTTTGGCCTATGGAGATTAGCCACAATGAAGCTGTTTAAGAATTTTGGGTTTCCCCTCACGAATGTATTTCTCTTGACCTCGGTGAAGGAAGTGTCTCTGAATCTTCTGAGGGGATATAGTTAGAGTGAAACTGAGACGCTCTTACATAATAAATACACTTGAGCATCACAATCTCCCTAAGCCTTTGGATACCTTCTTCTAGCATTTCAACTTCATTCAGAATACACTTCCTCTGGGTCCATCTTTCAGTCAATTAACCAAGCAAACTATTGGAGCCATTTTTTCTCCCACCAAGCCTTTTTATTGTTTCCAAAAAAGCAATTTTGTCCATAGAAAATCCCAGTGCCCCACATTTGTTACAAAATCATTCCCTAGGTCTGAGGCCAGGAGAAAACAGTGAGATCTGGAATTCCTCCCACCAGCAGCATTTTCTGAAATGTAGACAGTTTATCAATTATAATTTATTCAGAAAAAATACAGTGTTTTAAGAACTTAATTCCAAAAGAAGACTGAAAAAGCCCAAAGGCTGAGCAGAAAACAGCCTCTGCAAGCAGCACCAGGTCAGCTGAGGCTGAGAACAGCCAGCAGGGTCAGGCTCTGAGGGAAAGTCCACCGGTCCTACCAGCAGAGGGCGGTAGGCACAAGAGCCCCTCCCCTCCCACCATGAATTGATGGTGGTGGCCATTCTTCTTCCCAGGCTGCCCACCCACCCCACTGGGGGGGTTTCCTGGTCTCAACCAGGACAGTCACTCCCCCAAGAAGCCACAACTCTTTAACACTGTGCTACCTCCTCCCAAGCAACCCCGCCCCTCCTTCTTCCGCTTCAGCCATCGCTCCAGGAGTCCTGCCCCGCCTCTCGGGGGGGAGGGGGGAGGGGGAGGGGGGAGGGGGGAGGAGGGGCAGGGTGGGGGAGGCTCTTCCACAGGAACCAGCTGGACCACTGGGGCACATCTGACTCTACCTTTTGGAGTGTTTTGGGGGTCTTCCTTTTTGGGTGACTTTGTGGCCAGCCATTGCAGTATCTTCTGGCTGATGCTCCTTTTTGACCAGTAAGTCGACAGGAAGCAGACACTCAGGAGTGCTGTTTCGGGAGTCGTTCACCAAGGGAGAGACTGGATGGAAGGTGAAGTTCTCTGTGGGGTGGCTAAACCTCAGAGCTTCTTGAGCTAAGACCTCACCAAAGTCCAGCCACTTAGAGACTGCCTCCTCTCCATCTAATATGGCAGGCCGCCTGGGGTGGATGGTGTTCAAGCCTTTGCAGGAATCCGCTGTGATGATGGTGTAAAAATACAAGAACCCCCTCCAACTCCAGCCCCCAGCAGTCAAAGATCCCGGCCATTGTCAGCAACCTCCAGTTGTCCCAGACTTTCTCCCAGTCCTCAGGTCCCTATGCAGCACCCACGCTCTCTGACCTTTGTTTTGATTTGGGGGAAGTAGATGAAGTAGGGTTGCCTCTGGCTTCTTGCCTGACACGGCTGCCGCTCACAGAATCCATCTGCTAAAACAACACAGCGTCTTCCTTTTCCCAGAGGCACCTTGAAGGACCGTTTCTCCGTTATGGTGTCACTACAACAGCTGGGAGTGTTGAACTGCAGCTTGGAAGGATCAGCTCCTTTGAACCAAGACGGGACCAAGCCCCATCGCATGGCAGCAACGATACGCTCAGGTGAGTCTGCGCCCTTCTTCAAGTGCAGCCGGGACAGGAGCCCTGGGCTGCTGGACTGCGGGCTCTTGTACGAGGGGCAGTACCGGTCCGGGTCCCTGGCGGTCCCTGTAGGCGCAGGCCCTGGCGAGGGCCTCCCTGGGCAGGTGGCAGTCCATCTGCCTGCACATCCTCTGCGCCGCCTTCACACTGCGGGTCCCTCCGCATCAGGCCCCGCGCCCGCGTGGCTCTCTGCGCGCCCGCGTTCCCCGCGCCAGGCCCCCCCGTTGGAGCCATTTTTAGTGACTCAAACACATCGAATTCAAAATCTTATCCTGGTGCCCTCTAATCAATAACATTTTGTTTGTCCCAACATTATATTGCTGCCACCTAGATCTAATACGCTTCGAATCAGTTCCCATACATGTTTTCTGTTAGTATGAATTGGCAAAACCTCAAAATTATTTAGGGGCACTTTGCACCTTCTCATGAATAGTATTTTTTTTACTTATTTGTTAGATGCTGAATTTGGTTATAAGTCTAGAAACAATGCAGAATGAGAATAGATTATTGTGCATTTAATCACGTGCTGACTCTGACTACAATTGTTGATCCAGATGTGTTTTTGTTTTTTTTTTCACTTGAGTGAAACAATAAATTCCCTGGTACCTGGTATTGCCAGTTATTGATCTGGCAAGTTTTTTTTTTTTCTTTTTACTTGATATTAAAAATCATCAGTGGCAGTTTACTTCCAGGTGTTAGGACCAGCAATGTACATCAACCTTCTAAACCTATGTCATCTTCTAGTCAATAGGAAACTTGATCACCTCTCTGTTCTGTAAAACATGGCATTGGTCTGTTTTCCTGATGCTATCATGTGATGACCTAACCAGGTGGACAGGAAGTAGAAACTATTCCAAAACTTGTGTGACACAAATCTCTCCAAATTCTGAGGCTTATATCACCAAAAGTCACATTGGTGATTTTTCCAGGGTGTCAGTGGTCTGGGACATGTTAAGATATGCCTCCTAAGGGAAATGGCAACTTTCTGCCTTCTTATCACTGAGAAAAAGCCACCATGCTTAATGGGGTTCCTCAGATTATAGAGGCAACATTTATCTCCTTTAGGTCTGCTATTTGAACCTATTGATCAAGTAATCCCAAAGGCTGCTAGTTTTGAGTAGGGGACAGAAAAGGAAAAGGCTCTGCAACTGGTCCAGTCTGCTGTGAAAGCTACTTTGTCACTTGGGCTATATCCCCAGTAGATCCAATGGTGCTTACAATCTCTGTGGCAGATAGAAATGCTGCAGGGAATGTTTGGCCAGCACCTCCAGATGAATCACTGGATAGACCTTAGGATATTAAGCAAAGATATCCCATTCTTTTAGATAACAGTTTTCCTTTTGGATTGCTACTGGGCCCTCGTAGAGACTGAACACTTGACCACACACCATCAAGTTGCAGTGCAGCCTAAGCTGCCCATAATGAACTGGATGTGGTCTGACCCACCAAGTCTTAAGTTTAGGCATGCACAACAGCACTCTCTTACCAGTTGGAGGTGACATATACCTGATAAGGCTCAAGTAGGTCCAGAGGGCCAAGCAAGCTGCATGAGTAAGTGAACAATGGTACCTATTCCTACTACATTTTCTTCTCTCTCAACCTACACCTATGGCTTCATGGAGAGTTCCCTACAATCAATAGACTGAGGCAAGAGAAATGAGCCTGATTCATAGATGGCTCTGCATGATTTGCTGCATCACCTGGAAGTGGGCAGCTGTGACATCTTCTCCATGGTGGTCCTGGAAGGCGATGCTGAAGAAAATGCCTCCTAGTGGGCAGAGTAAATGGATTTCCATTTCCATGTTCTGCTTCAAGACTACTTTCTAGTTTACAACTGAGGAAACATATCTGGAGTAAGGGTGTGATCCAGTGACTCTCACACATTGTCTCACAGAGCCACCACTGCTTCCTAGTGGTAGAGACATGATGCCATCTTCCATTTTGCCTATATCAGGTTGGGTACCTTTCCACGTAATAGAAACCATTTCACAATTTTAAACACAAAGTGTTTTAATATATGGAATTAAGTATTTACAACATTGTTACAAAGGCTGGAGGCACAGGCTGAGACTCAGGAAGTGATTCCCAGAACAACACTGCAAAACTGGCGCACCCAAGGATTAGTTATCTCTGCCATACACGAGAAGCTAGGCAATCAGGAGGCTGCTATCACAATAGCAGGTACCAGGAACACAGCCACTTAGCTACAATTCAATAACCAGCAGTTTTTTCCTGGAACTGTTGGCTTCAGAGCCTCTTTACATCTGCTAGATCTGTACCAGCAAAATGAATACAACAACTTCTGCCCCCTTCCTCCTTACTTACTCTGAAGTAGGACATGGGAAGAGCATTCCATTTATTCCTCTTAATAGTGATTGCAAGAATTTATTGAGTATCTATAGGTACCAAGCAGGGTGCTAATGTCTTTGCATTCATTACATCAATGAATCCTCAAATAAATCTCTCAATATAATATTAATGTCAAACCTCCATCTTGAAATGAGGAAAGTAAAAGTACAAAGAGGCTAAGAAACTTGACCAAGATTCTGTACTCATTGGTAGAAGACCTGGATTAACCTAGAACTTAATAATATCCAGAATCTAGCTACAAAGGAATCTGAAAATTGTAATGTTTAGCTTTCTAACTTCTGCAGTAAAAAAAAAAAAAAAAAAAAAAAAGCCTACTAAAACAAGGTTGGAAGAGATGTTGAGCTGGCCATTTTACTGAATCCTCAACCTGACATATTTAAGATAACTGTTGAACTATTTTTCAGCCTGATTATAAACTCCTTGAAGTTGTCCACATTTCTCCTCCACCACACACATTTACCTAGGTAATTGGTAAATGTGTTTTATGATGCTGATCTCATAGACATTTCGGTTTCAATCCATGTCAGTAGCACTTGTTTAAGCTTCCAGGAAAACACTGCCTTTTCGTAGTCTGGTTTTATAGAGCAGCATACCCACTTAGGCCTTCTCCCTGACTTTAGAAAGAAATAGTATTTTGATTTTACCAAAAGTCTTTTTATTCCCAGACTTTGTTGTGGTTAAATCAAAAACACATAGCAATGCTCAGAATGTGTCATCATTACAGAAAGTGAGGAATGGCATTTTCCTGGGGTAAAAAAAAAAAAAATCATAAAGAAGACTAGCTGTGTGATGGCCAGAGCACCAGCCAGGAGCTTGACAGCTTTAGAATGTAGCTAGTTTACCAGAAGTGTAGGCCACACCTAGAATAAGCAGAACGTGATGACCTGGTAGGTATTCTGGCCAGAAGGAGTGTATCAGGAAGAAGAGATGAGCTGAGGCTCTCCCAGGCTGCCATCAGCTTAAGGGAAAGTGAGCTGCAAGCAGTAGACACCAGCCAACTGATTCTAGTGACTCTTCAGATGATGATTCCAACAGGAGAGGTGGAGAATGTAGGAAGTAAAAATGACTTCCACAGGAAATACAACATGTTCAGATTTGGATAAGTTGAGTATGAAGGGCTGTGGGACATAAGTGAAAATATTCCTGTCTCATCAACAGGTACACGTGAAGGTACGTTGCTCAGGAGACAAGATCTTTGGCTTGAGATAAAGGCCAGGGAGCCATCCAAGAATGAGTGGTAGCTGAAACCTTTAGTGTGGATGAAATTGCTTAGAGTGAGGGTATAGAACTTTCTGCAGTAATGGAAAATTCCAGAATTCTATGCTGTCCAACACAGTAGCCATTTGTCGTGAAATATGGCAGATGAAACTTAGGAACTGAAATTTTGTTTTATTTTAACGAATTTAACTTCATGTGGCCACAAGTGTCTAGTGGCTATCCTATTGAATAGCACAGGTATGGGAATAAAGAAAAAGATGCTGAAAATGAAATAATAATAGCAATATTGAATATCTGAGCTTATATTGATGCCACCAAAGATAAAAAAGAACACATGCCTTTTTGAGGTTTTTTTTCCCTCTCATATTTTATCAAATGGTAAAGAAAATCCAATGATACCAAAGAGTTTTGTTGGAAACCAACAGCTTCCCAACTCACCTCTTCCCACTTCCAGCTTAGTGGTAACTTATCTTAAGAGCCTTTCTTTCTGGTTCTGCTGGTAGTGACCTTCATAACTTTGAAAAATATGTTTCTATTTCTCTATATTGATTCATCAATATCAGATATTATCTGTTGACTGTCTTCTATGAAAGGACCAGACTTAGTTCACATACACTATCCTTCACACTTCTCTTTCCTCTCTACCTGTTTATTTTCACTTTTCTATTGATAAAATTTGTTACTTAAATAATACATTTTCACTTCTATTTCTCTGTCAATTTTAGTTTCTATTTCATCTCCCCTCTGTGAAAATAAAGATGTTGATGAGATAACTCTAGATTTCTCCAGCAGCTCTTATTTTTTGCCTTTTGTCAAATATGCATTTACTTCTACCTTATCCAGGTTATAAACATTTACATTCTGTTCTGGAATCATATGAAGTGTGTCACACTTGTCTGCACTTAGTAATTCTGAGGAAAAAAGTGATGGGGCTTGTGAAAGGAGGAACGTGAGACAAATTATCTGTGCTTTGCTTTAGTTCTCTGTTTTACTTTGATGGTGCAAAAAATAATAACTCATTGTCTATATGTCTCCAAATTTACCATATAGTATCTTATGATTTTCTTACAGTCTTATAGGTTATTAATATCCTTGTTTTGCAGGTAAAGAAATCAAAATAGAAATAAATAGAATGACTTGACCAAGGTCATGCAATTAGGAAGTAGGGAAGTTGACAGTCAAGTTAGCTTTTCTGATGACATATCACCTTGCAAATCTTTCTCAGTAAAGTTCCCTGACCACTCAAGTTTGCAAAAAAGTAATGAGTTGGGTTTCTTGCTTTAGGTTTAAAATCCATGGTTCATTTTGGAGCAGAGAGATCTGAAGCTTGTGTACGGTGGCCACATTTTCTTTCAAGGAACTGCAGAAATACCTCCAAGCATCTGGGTACGTCATGAACCCAAGTTGGCAAATGCTTACCTATTGCTAAAGAATCATCCAACATTAAACTAACATTTACCAGGCACTCATGTGCCAGTGTCTGGGTTAGGATATTTCATACTCATTATTTTATTTGCCCCTCACAGCAACTCTTTGAGTAGAGAACATATCAGAGATGGAATTGAGTAATTTGAATGTCAATAACTCACCCCTATCATTGAGTCTTCTCCTTCTTTAAAATGGGGTAGAATAACCTGTCCCCCAGACATATTTTGCAAGTGTGCATATTTGGAAGATGAATTGAATGTGGTAAAAGGAAATGAGATTAAGTGGTTTGGTTACTTGGGAGATAGGTGTAGACAAACATAACACTGATGAGTAATAGTGAAGTCTTATGAGGCCTTTGCTTCCGTTACCAGCAGTGAAACTGACCCCAATGAATTGGCATTGGGAACTGCTCTCGTGCACAACGCAAATGACTCCAAACACTCTTCTAAATTGCTAAATTCCAGTGAGGATCGTGCTAGCATGATTGTGCAGTAGTAATGGGTTCCTGATCCACAAAGCCCACCCAGGATATTTCCTATCATTTTCAGTAATACTGTGATTAATGCAAACTCATTAAAGAGGTATCTCAGGCAGGAGACAGATCCAGATTTTATGCAGTTTATATGACAAGGGGGCTCTCTTTGAGAAAAAAAGACTGTAATACTATAAATACAAAATTAGGCACAAAAATGAATGTTTTTGAATGGCAAAATACATCCCAATCAAATATCCCAATCAATATTTAAAAATATAGGGCTTCCCTGGTGGCGCAGTGGTTGAGAATCTGCCTGCTAATGCAGGGGACACAGGTTTGAGCCCTGGTCTGGGAAGATCCCACATGCCGCGGAGCAACTAGGCCCGTGAGCCACAATTACTGAACCTGCGCGTCTGGAGCCTGTGCTCCGCAACAAGAGAGGCCGCGATAGTGAGAGGCCCGCGCACCGCGATGAAGAGTGGCCCCCGCTTGCCACAACTGAAGAAAGCCCTCGCACAGAAACGAAGACCCAAAACAGCCAAAAATAAAAATAAAATAAATAAATTAAAAAGAAAAAAAAAAGCATCAGCCTCAAATCCAACACATTCCTTTCTTAAAAAAAAAAAAGAAAAAATATTAAAAAATATAGATATTACAAACCTGAAATTTACTACAAAATTAAAAATTCAGAAACTAACATAATACCTTTGTTAATTAGCACACTTATATAATACTTCGTTCATACTCATTGTGACTGCATATTATTTGACTACATCTTCCTACGACAAGGGGAGCAGATGGCCTTGGGTCCTAAACCAGAAGTCAACAGTGTGGGCTGCAACAGCAGAGTAAAATGATAATGCTGAGATTTTGGTACCTATTTCACTTATACAGATTGTTTTTTAAGAAAGTTAAAAAAAAAAAAAAAAAAAGGGAATTCCCTGGATGTCTAGTGGTTAGGACTCCATGCTTCCACTGTGGGCAACTAAGATCCTGCATGCCGAGCGGCCCGGCCAAAAAAAAAAAAAAAGAAAGTTAAAAAAAAGATCTGTGTCTCCTTCTGCATTTGATCCTCAAAGGCTGTTCCACCTGAGGAGGTCTGGGGTCCAGGAGTGAGGTTCCCTCAGACCATCCACCTTGGTCTCTCCAAGGATAACCAAGGAAGACGGTCTTGAGTAATCCACACCGTGGAGTATTATTTAGCCATAAAAAGGAATGAAACACTGATGCAAATTACACCATGAATGAACCTTGAAAACATGATGCTGAGTGGGAGAAGCCAGTCATAAAAGACCACATGTTGTATGATTCCATGTGCATGAATGTTCAGAAGAGGTAAATCCACAGAGACAGAAAGTAGATCAGTGGTTGCCCAGGGCTGGGGGGTGGGGAGGGTGGGAGTGACAGCTAAAGGGTACAAGGTTTCTTTCTGGGATGAAGAAAATATTCTAAAATCATTGATGGCTATGGATGCACAACTCTGTGAATATACTAAAAGCAATAAATTGTGGTTTTTAAACAGGAAAAAAAAATTTTCCATAAGGAGAATAGTTAATTCATTTTTTCTTCAGTTTATTGAAGTGTATTTTCATAAAATTATTACTAATAGTTTTGAAAAGTTTCATTCAGCTTTACAATCCATTGTTGATAATGGAAAATATTCATCAAGTTTCTTCCACATATGAGATATGAGATTTGGAAGAATTTTCACGGACTACCTCCTGACTCTACATATTTTAACCATTGTTCTTCTCCAATACCCTCATGTTTCCTGTGCCAGGTGCTTGAGGGACCATTTGTATCTTCATAGGAGCTGAACTTTGGTCTTGCCCTTTCTTTGAATCTTGTCGCTAGTTGGTTACGGAGGTGGAGGCCAGTCTTAAATCAAGATAAGGGATAACTTAACTCTTCGTGAAAGTGAATGGGAACCATATAATTTTATCCTACCTGCTTAACCACAGCTAAATGCTAACCTACCTCAACCTCCCTTTAACCATATCTCACAAATGCCCATGGTCATGCTGACACCCAACTTGAGGGGACGAGTGATAAAGGGAGAGACAAAATGGAAAGGAACAGCACTTTAAACCAATTCCAGTTAAATAAAATTTACTTTTGAAAATTAAGAAAAAAAAGGAAAGAAAAATGGCCATGGGAGTACATTGCTAGGGCCCCTCTCACAGCCTCAGAATGGACCCATTAAGGGATGTATTTTGAAATTTAATCTTTATTAGCTTCACAAAAAGTCCACTCTGACCCTAGGATTGTGGAAGGGGTAACAGATCTGGAGTGCAAAATCTTGATTCTAGTCCTGGCTTTCCCACTGATTCACAATATGGACCTTGGACATGTTATTCACCGCCTGGCCCCTCAGTTATTCCTTTAAAAAATAAGAGTTTGACTAGGTAACCCCCAGAGTTCTCTTCTCCCTCTGACATTGAATTGTGTCAAATAGAACTGGCTGCAGTAGCAAAATCCACACAAATGGGGACCTTCCTGCCTTCACAGTCTCAGGGCACATGGCATCTAGGCCTAAATTCAGGAGGCAGGAGCAACCCTGGCTATTTTCACTCCGTTTTAGAAGCAGCTGCCTTTGTTTTCAAGAATGCAGTCATCTCTTCTCAAGGAAAAAGGTGTAGTCTTTCCAGGGACTCTAGTCCCCTGTACATCCCAGTGATCTTGTGAGTCACTACAAGATTGATGAGGGGCTTCTTTCCGTGGTGACCACTTCTGCTCTTCCCAGCAGCTGGAGGGCTTAACCCAGCCCTGACACAGCTTCCTCAGTTGGGTTGGGCATCCACTTAACCAAAGCATTCAGGGCAAGACTTGACAGCTCGGCACTTTGGGCTCTGGAAGGGATTCCAGAAGGGAGAAGGGTGGGAGCATGGTGAAACAACTCAACTGTGCTCTCATTTTTTCCATGGGTTAAGGTCTCAAGAGGTGTGTCTTAGCTAGAAAGGAACGTTAATGGCTAAGGAGGCTTAAGGGGCTCTCAAATGCTGAATGAAACATTTCTTGGTGGGTGGGGCTGTCCAGCGAGACTTCCCCATCCCATTTGCTTCTGACCTTCATAGAACAATCTTCTCTCTACCCTGGTCCATTGGGCTAAGCTGACTACGTCTCAATCTCAATAAATACACCCTTTCACTACCAATCAATTCTCTGACAGTTTCCAGGTCTGCCGTCCTCTAGCTGCTTTTCCGAAGGTCTGGCAATGTAAGACCAAGAGCCATTTGCTTGAATGGAGAACCATGCCTAAAATTTAACAGACAGTCACAGCTGTGTTGAGAGGATTCAAGCTCGAGTACATTCTAAAATAGAACTCGGCCACAGAGGGCATGGAGACACGCCGTGCTCAACACTGCCAGAGAATGCGGCCCTGAAGCTTGGGTTTTCACGCCTCAAACTCATTAACCCCCAGCCTGCATTTCACACATCATGTCCCTCCAGAATCTCTGGCTTCCTTTCTTCAAACAGAACACCCTTTTCTTCCTCAGTGGCTTTGACTGGTCCTTGACTTTGTTATTGATACTACTACTCAGCCAGAATGTTCTGGATGCCAAGGCTACAGTAGGAAACAGAATGTCCCTGTGGGGGAAGACTTGCTCTAATTATTAGAATTATTGGATTATAGGCATGTAGAGTTGGAGGGGATCCTAGAAATCATGTAATTCTACCATCATCATCCTACAGTTTGGGCAAAAAGAGGACCAAAGTTTACGCAGTGAGTTTGGGTCATTACCGAGAAAGTGGAAACTAACTCCTTGCCCTGTATTTATTTCTATTAGACCATTTAATAATCATTATTCTTAACTCTAAGTAATTTTGCAAAGATACTTTAGATAAGTTTTATAGACTTAGGTACCTACTACAAACATTGAGCCAATTGCCTTAATCGTTTGCTTTAGTTTGGGAGTAAAACTGAGCCTAGAAGTGCCAAAGAAATTATCCCCTGACATACACAAACATCCTAGATATTGTTTTCCTTATCCAAATCTCCATGTACAAACATCATAGTTCATAACTAAACACACTGATGTATACATATATTCATTCAAGAGGCTGTCAAACTACGGGCTGTGTGCAGGTGCTCTCTCTTTTCCTGTGAACTACTGAGAGAGGAAATAAGATAGTGCTGAGGTGGAGTCCGTAACACAACAAGAGAGCCAGGCATGGCCCTCTCCCACCCTTGCACACTGTGACTTTAGAATAAGGCAGATTGGGATACCTATTTTTAAAAGGTTTAAGATGGCTAAGGGAAAGAAGAAGAGAGAAGGATTAATTTAAACTAAGTCCAAGGAAGGCTTTTGGGGACGGTAGTATATGACCAGGTCTTAAAGGATGGATAAGAATTTTACATGCACACAATGGCAGGAGAGTGATCATCAAAGAGGGGGAAGTAGGGTGGACACAGCATGGAGATGGGGAGGGCATTGAGGGTGTTGGTGCCAACTTGTGGCCCACTGATGCTATATCCCATGGCTGAGTCAGAAGGAGGAAGCACAAGACTCTACTCAGAAAGAGGGAATTCTCAAAGAGTTATATCTAATTTTCTAGGTGTGAATTCCCACATCCAGAAAAAAACACCAAGTAGGTAAGACTTTCAGATTTTGAGACTCCCTCATTTTAGCTATTTCTCTATAAAGAAGTCCCAAGATCTTCCTCCTTGCCTCGGTTCAAATCTTCGCTTTATACTTGCTAACACTAAGGTCTTAGGCAACTGATCCAATCCTCTCGGATCCTTTGTTTTCTTATCCATATACCTCCTCTAGGGTGCTTGTGAGAATGTAAATAACATAAAGCCTCAAAACTGCTCAGAAGAGTACTTGGCACCTATGAATATTTAAGTTCTTCCCTGTGAGTTCAGCCTCCCAAGGCTTGAAGACGGATATGGCAACCAGACTAACTGGATCATTTTTTGAGGCTTGGGTTGAATCGTTGACAAACCACAGAGTCAGGATAGTTATGCATAGGGTGATCAACTGTCCCAGTTTGTCCAGGACTGACAGGTTTCCTGGGATATGGGACTTTGATTGCTAAAATGGGGACAGTCCCAGGAAATCAGGATGGTTTGTCACCCTACTCTTGTGGTTAAGAGTGGGGCCTCTGGAGCCAGTCCATCTAGGTTCCAATCTTAGTTTTGCCATTACCATATGCATAAACATGAACAAGGTACCCAACCCTCCATACTTCAGTTTCTTCATCTGTAAAATAAAGACTTAAATAATAGTACTAACCTCGTAAAGTTGTTATGAAGATTAAATAAGTTAGTATACATAATTTAGCTCTTTTTAGTAGTAGAAGATACCAAACTTTCTTTGTCTTGACCCACCTAACTCTAAGTTCCTTAGGTAATCCTTAAAAAAATAACTTGTTGAAAGGAATCAAATTAATTGCTACTTGTGTACTTACACACTCTCTGTCTTCACAATGGATTTGAGGTGGAGTGAATCTCTTCTCTCGGTGACCCTGGCACCGTGGGCTTGCCCTGTCCTCGTATCGTGGCACTGTGTTGCTTGGTCTTTTGCATCATTGGGTATTTGGGTTAGAACGTGGCTTATGACTCAGAACCTTTCTACTCCCCCTGAAGGGAGCAGGGCTCAGAATTGGGAGTCAGGACATTGGGCTCATGGGTTCGACCTTGGCCACAGCCTTCCCTCTCTGGATCTCAGCTTCCTAATCCTCTAAACAAGGGGGTTGAATGGCATGACTCCCAAAGTCCTTTGCTTTTGAGTGAAAACATTGCAGGGATACATTTTCTTCTTTTCCCTTTCTTTCTCTAGCTCAGGAAACAGAGAAGGGAGAAGCAGACAACAGCAGTCTCCTTGCATGTCCCAAGATGTCTCCCCATCCTAAGGAGGGGAATTCTGAAGCCTTACACAAAGGCTAGTGTAGGCTCTGCCCCTCTAATTATGGCCCATTAAGGCCCCAGATCCCTCCTGTCTGCAGAATGTTCTATTTAACATTCTCCCTGGCGGTGCCGTCGCCAAGGACGCAAGCCATTGCACTCACTTCTGTTGATGTTTATGTTGAGAAAGTAGATAATCCTCACTGCAGTGACAAGTTGATTGAAGCAAGTAAAAACCGAATAGGGTTTAGAATTCTAATTGCTGACAGATTCATAATGGTGTGTGAGCCTGGTGTCTGCCTGGCTGCCCTGCTGTTCAGAACAAAGTGTGAAGTTAAAGAGTATATTGTTTCTGGTATGAGATTTCTCAACCCCAGAATTGTTTCTTTTCTGAAGGGAGGTATGGGAGGGAAATGTGGCTTTCTGAAAATGATGAAGAAAAACATCCAGAGGACTTAAGGGGAAAGAGACAATCAGGTGGGGTTTTCTAGTGAAAAGATAAGTGGAGATGGGTGTAGGGGGAAAACATCTGAGTTCTAGTTGGATGGTGACATTGTGTCACTTGGGGCAAGTGACTTAACCTCTCTGACCTGTTAAATGGGTCTATTAGATTGAAACTGTTTACAATTTTGTTGTCTTACAGTAGTTTTCTATTAAATATTTCTAGGAAGAATAACACACAATCAAACAAAATCAGAATAGTTTTGATTTAATATCCCTAATACCCTGGCACTAGCTGGGAATATACATTGTCCATTGATATCTATATGTGTATGTTAAATTATACAAAGTAGATCGCATGGATTCACAAATTTCTAATATTGGCTGTCCTTGGGTTGATAAGGATGTCAGTAAGACTAGGGGTTGGGAAAAATGTATTTCAACTGTATCTGCATAGCTTTATTTCTTATATAAAATATTTGAAAGAAATATAGCAAAATACGAAGAATTATTAATTATAGGTAGTGAGAAATACAGATGTTATAATAGTTAAGTACTTTATTTCTCTAAATTACAAAAAAAAGTTGACTAAATATTGTTGCTTCTTCAAATTCAAGTATTTTGTGATTTGGTAAGGTATCCTTTTTGAACCTCAGCTTTCTCATTTATAAGATAAGAAAGTAAGTCTAGGTGATCTCCAAGATCCTTTGAATCATTAAATTCTATCTCTGGTAAGAAAATAAAAACAAGATGGCTAATTGACAGGGAAGGAAGAACTAATTTTAAGCAAGTATGCTGGAAGATTGTGTTGAGACCCTATTAAAAGTAAAGGTGATGATTTTGTATTCCTTCCAACTTCCAGTAATTCTATGTAGATATATAGTTCCCAAATGCTAATTTAAACATCTAATGTTTGAGAATCACCCACAGTATTTCTCTGCCTTTGCAGAAATTACCACTATGATGAAGAGGAAAGTGGTAATTATTTCAGAGGAAGAATGGGCTCTTGCAATGAAGTGTGGTTTGGGAATTAGAAGATTCAGGATTTTAGTCCTGTCTATGGTACTCTCCATCTAGGTGACTGAGCAATTCATTTTAACCTCTCGGGATCCTGGTTTCCTCATTTGTAAAGTGAATGAATTGGACTAGGTAATTGTAAAGGTCTCTTCTGTAAGGAAAAAGAAAGAAGCAAACATTTTACTTGATAATAAAACCACTCTGGGAGAAAGATGGAAGACAGCAACAGATCAGGAATGTCATAGGTAGAGTTTGTAGTGATTATAGCTATTAGACTAGCTGTGATCAGTCTTTAGGTCATCTGGAAGCCAAGTATTCCACAGTTTTATTTCAAGGTGGAGTCACTCTTTCAGTCCCTTCTCTCTGGACTCTTTTTTGCCATCTTCTCTATAGCATGTGCACTCTATGCTGTTTTGCTCTTGTGCTATGCTGGGCTCCTTACTTATCTTTGTATCCTGAACATTATTTTTCTTGATGCTCTGATTATTCTCCATGAAAACACACACACACACACACACACACACACACATATGTATATACACACACATTTGAGATTTTTCAACCTCAGAAATATATATATACATATATATATATATATATTTGTAGCTCATGGTCTTTGATTTCTTAACCACTTTCATTTTCATGAGTATCCCTCCAGTGTGCACTCTGGGTAACTTCCTAAAACTTTGGTGCTGAAAATCCTTTGTAATGGATAATTTCATGTTTATAATAAATAATTCTTTTACTCACTCATCAGTTATTACTAGGTGGAGTTAAAAATGGTTTTACTCCTCTTGAAACAAAATATAGAATGCTTTTCTTTCAGAAATAAACTTTAGTTCTGTACTCTAATTGCTATATTATTTTGTCTCTTCATATCCTTATCTCATATCAATCTGACTTTTTTAGAATCATCTCCTGGATTTATACAAGTCTTTCTCCAGTAAGTTGGTGAAAAGCTTCAGGCACATTATGAGCTAATAAATTGACAGTTTCTAGATTAAAGCAAATGCAGAGACAATGATTAAAGAGCTTCTACACTAGTAAAGTGAATAATAAGCACTCAGAGATTGTCTGTGGATAAAGGATCCCTGTGGGCATATTTCAAAGTCCATTCAGTGGCCAGGGGTTGGAGAGCTCTTCTAGAAGAAGAAATACCATAAATCACTTGCTCTTCAGATTTTTTTCTAAGGAGACAGAGACTGAAGACATGACTCAGGCTTGCCAAGATTTTAGACCTGTGGTTCCACAAAGTCTAAGAATTCTGAAGCTGAGACCACTGAGTTATATTTCCAGTATCAAAAGCCAACTGAGCATGGATAGTCCCCTGGCATTCTGAAGACACTAAAATAGGATGGTCCTCTACCTTTCTCTAACCGTTTTTTTTGCCAGTCATGACTTCCATTCTATATTATGGATGGTGGTGCAAATTCAGGAAAAGGTACCTGTTGGCCATGCCAAATCCAACAAACACAATTTAACCATTATGAATATTCAATCCTTTTGTTAACTTTTAACACCTGCTTTTTCAGAGCTGTTGATTTTTCTTTAATGATAAGTCTCACCCTGACCCGCTTAAAGTGTAATTGACAGAGAGAAAACAGAGCCTGGATTATTGTCACTGTCAATGGACCACAAAGAAGACAAAACCTGATGACAGTGACATGTGGGGGGGAAGTTCCAGTGATATTGTATTTTCCGATCCACTGACAATCAACACGTGTTTATGGAAATCACTCTGTCACTGGATTTCCATCACAAACCTTGGGAAAGAAGACTGAGAGAGTGAGGGAAGAGGAAGAAAGATTTGGAATTATCCCCGAGAGAGATCATAAATCTTCTACAGGGGTTGATTTCTTGTAACTATTTCTTGCCTTAAGAACAGTAAGAGTCAAATGACTACCCTGAACTACTGCTTTTCTGCTGACATCTAAGAGAAATACAATATCTTGATATTAGACTAGAGAAAGAGGATTGAAAGTTATGTAGCTCATTCTTCTTATTTAAAGACAAGGAAACCAGAGAGTGAAAGCCCATGATCACACTGAGAATCAGAGTTGGAAGTTGTATTTGATTTTTTCACTCACAGGCCCATGTTTAGTCTGAGCTTTGGAGGTAGACTGCATTTGATTTCAATTCCAGCTCCTCACCTTAATAATTGTACACTCTTGGGCATGCTACTCAATCTCTGTGCCTCAGTTTCCTCATTTGTCAATTACAGATAGTAGTAATATCTATTTCATAGGATTGTTGTAAGGAGTAAATCATATAATTCAGGTAAAGTGCTTAGCACAATCCAGGCACATATTAACACAATATGTATTAGCTATTCTTCTTCTTCTTATTGTTACACCATACAACTGAGGGCATAGTGAGTCAGATATATAATCCCTGGACAGCAAGGTATGGTTAAGAAGATAATGGCAAATCTGATCCCATCACCCACTGTAATTAAAACACTTTTGAGACTCTGCATTGTTTTCTGAAATGCCTGCCTTCCTTATCCTCAGGATAAGGTTCACAAGACCCTTCCTGGTTGGCATCAGCTGACATTCCCAGCCCCATCCTTGGTCATCTTCCCTCCTTATCCATGTGTCTGCTGTTCCCCTCCCCAAGGTTTGATCAGTCCCACCCTAGTTTTCTCAACAATCCATGACCTCTCTCATCTGTAAGGCTTCACATTTGTCCCCTCCACCTGACAGATGCCCCCTCTAAGCTCTTTTCCTGGTTAATTCCATGTACTCTTCAAATTGATTTGCTCTAGCCAGGCAACCCCTGAACAATCTGGACTTATTTTTTTCATATCCTTCATGACACACATTTGATTTTCCTATTTCCTTGTCTATCTATCTGGCTTGACTACATATAGACCCATAAGGTCAGGGATTATATTTTTTCCACTGTTTTATCCCAGCTTTTAGAGTAATGTCTGCTTTGTGGTTGCTGCCCAATAAGTATTTGTTGAATTGAGCAAATGATACACAGGGTTCCTTTCTCCCTACATAAAGAATCTTGCAGCCTGAACAAAATGCAAGCTTTTGTTCTATTCCCAGTTGCTGGTAAATGGGAGCTTACAGGTCGGAATCAAAATCACTGAGGTAGCAGTTTCCCAAGAGGGACCCATCCGAACCTTTGACTACACATGAGCAGGGTTTAGGAAAGAACATTGCTGTGCCCTGAGAGAGGCCTGGAATATAAACAGTTCAGCCATGGGAAAGAGAGGAGAATGGTGATTAGGTCTCTGTGCTAAGCGAGGGACTTGAAGATGTATAATTTGCATTGTCTCTCTGGGTAATCCTCCCTTACATTTTCTCATGATTGCCTGCAATAAGATTTCTTAATCGTTTGGGGGGTTTAGAGTGTGATCCCTTGAATGTATAATTATCTCCATTATTCAAAACAAAGAAGATGCGTGCCAGTCAGAAAAAAATAAAAATAAAAATGTAGCCTCCAGCAGAAAACCAAGCTCAACTCTCTCCCTCACTCCCAGATTATCTTTTTTGTTTATTCCCAGTGCCCTCCCTCACATGAAGCATTCCACATCCCTGTTTCTGAGGGTTCTTAAATGGAAGCAGCAAAGTAAGAGTAAGTACAAGCAGTGGATGGGTACTGGGACCGAAAGACATGCGGCATTCAGTTCAGACCAGGTTAGATGGCCAGATCTCACAGTAGAGCATGTGCTGGACCAAAATGAATTTGCCACACACCTTCATAATTAGCTTCAGTGCTGTTTTGTCTTGTTTTTTCTTCTCTTCTCCTTAGAAAACATATTATTCACGTATGCTCCTGAACTCTGGAAACCGTGGCTCTGGTTCCTACAGCCTGTTCAGTCACAGGCTTGCTGTCTGTAATCCTGGGGACAGCCCCCCTCACCTCCACCCCAGGCCACTTGGTATAATGAGAAAGGATCCCACATGGAGTTTAGATGAGTGGGTTCTAGAGATGTCTCTGTCGAATAACAGGTGGGTGACCTTGAGATCTTTCTTCTCCTTCGGTTTTAATTTTCTCATCTTTAAAAGAAAGCATTGGTTTACAAAGGCTAGACAATTTTTTTTTTTCTGTAAAGGGCCAGATAGTGGATATTTCAGGACTTGGGGGCCACATGATCTTTTTTGCACACACTCTGCTCTGCTGCCATAGCACAAAAGCAAGCCACGGCCAATAAGGGTGAGTGTGGCTGGGCTCCAGTGACACTTCATCTATGGACACTGAAATTTGAATTTCATATAATTTTTACATGTCATGAAGTATTATTCTTCTTTTGATTTTTTTTTCACCACCATTTAAAAATGTAAAAACCATTCTTAACTCATGGGCCATATAAAAGCAGGCTGCAGGTCATAGTTTACCAATTACTGACCTATATCTTAGTTCTCCAAGGAGGGTCTGTAAAAGTTCAAGGGAGACGTGTGCCATGAATACACAGCAGCACACTTTGTTCCATTGATTTGATTTGCCTTTTTGTCACAATACTTAATTTACCTTGAATTTTAAATGCAATTAAATGTGGGCGTGTGATTTATTTTGTTTATCAAAGGGAGCTTGAAAAGACTGAGGAAGTCTTTTAATTTTGATTTTGATTATCTCCAAGGCCTTCACGTTCATACTCTAAGAACTCCTGGAATGGGTTGCAGCTGATCTTCAGCTTCTAGGGTGATTCTGGACCACTGTGGACCAAACAACATTTGTTAAATTTCATTTATTCATGGCCATGACAGGGAGCTGAGGCATGAATAATACAAAAGAGTGGATACAAAATCATTTATACTCCATTCGGCTTTAAAATACATCATGGATATTTTCTCCCTCTGGAGATTTACCTTCTTAATCCCTTTTGCTGATATGAAAATGAGTTTGCATTACCTGAGCTCACAGTGGATTATGGTAGAATTGGGATGCAAAGGAAAGATGTGCTAGAAATGCAATAAAAATGACACCCACGGTTAAATCTTCCTTCTCAAAGCCTCTTGACTCTCCTAGTCACTGAGCTTTTTCTTTTTCACCAGTTTCTTCATTGCTGCCTCTCATCGGAGCCGTAATATTGTCTTTCCCGTCCTGACCATTCACCTTAGCCTGACTCTGGTCCTGGGACTCCCCTGATGTTTCCTGTGTGTCAACAAACTCCCTCACTCACCTGGTTTTGAGACTAGGACATAGAGAACACTGCATAATTTGAATAGTTGATTGACCCATAAGGAACTGATTAAGAATGATGTATCAACTTCAATTAAAAATTTTTTTAAAGGTACTCTGATGGTGGAGATCTGCCTTGGCTTGCACATGAGTAGAGGTGGAATAGCCCTCCATTCTGGTGATCATTTTTTCATAGTGTCCTCCTTTTTCACCCAGGAAGATGTCACCACTTTCCAGGTTAGCAGACCAACATGTGGATGCCTTCTGAACCTTCTCAGCCACCCCCTTCCTCCCCATCCTGGGCTTGCCTGTATCCCCTCCTAGGCCATCCCTAGGATGGCCTCCTGTCCATTTGCTGACATGATTCTGCACTCTAATAACTACCGGAGATTCTAAGGGCCAAAAGGAATTCTTGTGACTTACATGCATTTTAACTGGACAGGAGATAAATCAGATAGAGATACATTCTGTGATTTCACTTGGATAGGAGATTAATAAAGTAGGAGGAATAAGGTACCCTGCAGGGTCATCTGAGCCTGTCTCTTAAGACCCTGCAGCAGGAGCACCCAGATGATTGAAAGGTTGGGGATATGGGAATTCTGGATTATAAGTGCTTTTTAACCCTTCCTTCCTGGCAAGGAATCCCAAACATTCTGTTTTCTGGAAAGCTGAATAAGATTTTTAAATATTAATTGATATTTTTACCTCCTTCCAATTTCTTGGATCCTGGGACTATTCTCTTTAGCCTCATGCTGTCAAGGTGAATTGTTACTACAGAAGTACAGAAACAAGACAGGAGGAAAGGCTTGATTTTTTAGTTTCAAAATAGGCTTTTCAAAGCCCATGACAGACATGAAAACTTTCAGAGAAAATGCGGTAGAACTTTTAAGAGTCTGGCTCTTTTAGAAATTCAAAGCAAAGTCAAATAACAAACTAACAATTTTTGCCACCAGACAGAACTGGGATTTCAATTATATAAGATTATATAATCTTTATATCTATGTATAAAGATAATATACAAATGTATTGTATTACAGTTTTCTTTGTGTATCTGTGTTTTTTGTATTGGAAATACCATATGTGCTACACTTTTTAATAGCACGGGTAAAGGAAAGACAATATAATGAGTGTATGAGCTTCATGAAAGAATAAACTGAAAGGGAAATTTGAAAGCAGAATGGAAAATATAAGATGAAGGAAAGGGCTGTGGGGATCACGTAAACCGATGACGGAGGTAGTCAATGGTCCTGCCCTCTGTGTTTCATCAGAACACACGTGGGTGGCAGGCCCTAGATCTAGGGACCAGACCTTTGAGTGACAGGAATCTTTAGGGAGAATGACTCAAACCACTTCCTATGAGGGAGTCACTTGCAGAAGATTTAATGGAATTATCTTTATCATTTTCATACATCTGAAGAGCTGGCATGGAGGAGGCATTATACTTGTGCTCTAAGGGTTAGAGTAGGACTAAAGTTATGGAAGCTCCAGGAAAACTGATTTCACAAGGTGAAATAGCCAGTGTTGTTCAAAGATGGGATGAACTGCTCCTAGGAGTTAGTGAGTTCTTTGTAGAGGGAGTTTTCAAACAGAAATTCCAGAGCCATTTGGCAGAGAACTGTACAGAAAGGATCAAACAACAAGTTCCAGTCCAAACCTGAGATACTATTAGCTAATGATGGCACTGTGAAAACATCGACAGAGACAAATGTGGTCTCAAAGGCTCAGCAGGATATGGGGAAGACCAAAAATGAGGACCTAACTCATGAAATCATTTTCTGCTTGTATGCATTTGGCAAAGTATAATGACTGGCCACATCTTCTAGCATAGACTTTCATTAGCCGATTGGATAGGAAGATTTTAGGTTTATTCTAAATACGGAGACTTGAATATTGCCTAAATACATACTGGATAATTTGGCAGCTAAGAGTAGTTTGAGAAGAGAGTTGTTATTCTCATTTTTTTAATAAACATACACAAGAAGAGAAAAAAAGTGTTTCTAAAGGCAGTTTTAAAGGATCAGAAGCTGGGATTGAAGAAGAGGCCACAAAGCTCCATTTTACTGTGGGGTGTCATTTTTCAAATGGCTCCAAATCACATTCCCGAGCCTGTCTGGAAAGGCCAAAATATTAGTGTTCTTAGGTGCAAGGCAGTTAAGTGATTACTGTCTCATGCCAACACACCTTGGTTTCAGCTGAGATCGACACAGCGAAATTACAGTCTCTGTGTCCTTAAGTTGGCCTCAGACTTTTCTGACAAACAAAGACTATAGTCATGTCCCTAAGGCATGTGTAGAACTCAGGGTAGAACTCAGAATCAGGATCTTGTCTCCTCCTTTGAGTTTGCAGTTCAGACTTTAGACATTGGACAGTCATCTTTTTGTCCAGAAATTTCACGTCACATCCATTCATTCAGCAAATGCTTTTTTAGTACTTCTTATGTGTCAGTCGTTATGTTAGTCACTGTGGGGCTAGAAGATAAAGTAGGCAATGTCCTGGCCTTCAGGAGCTCACAATGGGAGTGGGAATCCAGGAAACCAACAATAAGAATGCTCTGCTTTGCTTTACAATAGAGTCCTGGGAGCAGTTAGTGGTGGACTTCAGAGGGTTGATGCAGGCCAACTTTTAGAGGTAATTAGGTTTTAGGCAGGAAGGCAAAGATGGAAGATTGTGGTTGGCAGAAAGAGTAACATGTATTAATGTCTAGGGGCATGGAAGGATAGGAAGCCTTAGTGTCTCAGGCTGGCTGGAGGAAAAGGTGGATGGATGTAGGGGATTGCGGGTTAGAGATGAGGGAAGCCAGGTAAGATGGAACCAGATGCTAAAGGACTTTGTGAGCTAACCCGAAGAGTGGGAATTACATCCTGAAAGTGATGGGAGACGTTCCTATTTTACAGGGTTGCTGAAGAACCAATGAGATAAAACATGTGAAAATGTTTTGTAGGAACATGTGTATCTAGAAATCTGTTTACATTTTCTGTCATTTCAATTTTGTGGGGAAAATCCTTGGACCATAAGAGAATATAATCAAAAGATCATAAGAAGAGATAAGTGCAAAGCTTTCCGTGGTGGGAAAGGGCTCAGTGAGACGCAAAGCCAAGGTAAGCACACGATAGTGAGGCAAGAAAGCACCCTAATGCCTTCCGGTAGCCCAGGTATAGTATGGATGTCTCAGGGAAGCAAGAGCTTGTATACATACAGAACGTGACTCCTTTAAATTTACACTGGATGTAAAAGACTACAGACCAAGTGAATTTACTTGCTTGGCAGCCCTGGAAGAGTCTAAGAGTGCCCTGGTGATTGAGATTTCAACTTTTAGAGGAGCATAAAGTGAAAATAAAATATTCTAAAAGAAGATGTTGTGACAGAGAAAAAACATTAGAATCCAGGATCAGATATAATCTGAACCACATTTGAATCCTGGGGACCACACCCTCCCTCTTTTTGTCTTATTCTTTTAAATTTTAATGGAATTTATTGAGATATACTTAGCATTTTGACCAATATAGTCACCCATGTTACCACCACCCCAGTCAGATATAGAATATTTCCATCAACCTAAAACGTTTCCTCTTGCCACTTCGTAGACAATCCACTCTCCCTTCCAGCCTTGGGTTCCTGTCACTATGAAGTTTTGTTTTTTCTAGGATTTCAAACAAATGGCATCTTATGTGTTATTTTTGTATGACTTCTTTCATTTAGTATATTCTTTTGAGATTTATCATGATGCTGTGTACATCAGTGACTTTTTTCCCCTTTTTATTGTGCAGTAGTTGTCCATCACAGGGTTATGCCAAAATTGTTGATCCATTAACTGTTGACAGATTGATGGATTGTTTCCAATTTTCAGCTTATTCTTTTTTCAGTAGACTCTATTGGCCAGGATGTCAGAGACAGGGCCCCCAGGCACAAAGTATAACTTGCTACAATAGTTTGAAAGGAGAATTTGACAGCACCCATTAGTTTTAAAATTTCCATCCTTTTTTTTATTTAGCAAGTCTACCCTTTAGGATCTGTTGTACAGAAATACCAATATTCACACAAGTCTGCAAGGCCATGGGTATGAAGCATATTTTTAAAATTCTCTGCATGTATTCCTCTAGAATCTCCAGCCATTCCACAGTGGGTTTTGTTGTTGTTGTTTTGTTGTTGCATCCTTACCCTTTACTCCTCCCTATCACTAAACTTTTTTAGCTGACTTGAAGGTAATTTAGGAAGGAATGCATTTTTTTTAATGCACCTAATTCCTCATCCAAAAGAACTAGATATTTGTATATTCTATGTATTGATATACATATCCTTTTTTAACATCAGAAAGTTTTTATTACCCCATAGCTGCTAACTTTGGTTTTACTTTTTCATCCTTAATTCTGAATTTGTTCAGAATGTAAGAAAGTACCCGAGGAGTTTGTTAAAGTGGCTTGTTTAAAATGGTATTGTTCTTGCAATTCTCTCTGGCATCCTGGGACACCTCATTATCTGGCTAGGTTTTAGCCAAATGCCTTTTCAAAGAGTTTTTTTTTTTTTTTTTTTTTGAGTCATCTAATGAGTTTGCCCTACTCAGTGGTCACTGTAATAATTTTTATTTTACAACTGATGGCATTTAGTCACAAACCAAGTAAATATCCTTCAGAGAGAAAGACCAGGCAATGGCAGAGCACTGGGTCCAAGGAATTCCCTACCTATGTCTTGGTATCTCTCCAGCTGTCCGCCTAGTGCACATCACCACACCCAGAATATCTACCAGCATCTATAAAACAGTAAAGTTTAAGATAGTGTATAGCTCAATGACGTGAGCCAAAGTCAAATCCTGGTGATAGGAAAGTCTAGATCTGAAATTTGATCTTCCGCTTATTATACATGAATTCAATCATTCATTCATTTATTTAAGTGTTTATAGAAGTCCTCTTTTTTGTGCAAAACATTAGTCTAAATTCTGGGCCAAGAATAGGAATGGATCATTCTTGGTTTTTAAGTATACCTATCTAATAAGAGAACTCAAATAGGCAAGTAGCAACAAAAACAGTAACACTGAATCCTAACTATGTGCCAGGCACTGTGCCAAGAATTTTACATCACTTTTATATTTAAATCTCACAGCAGGTAATGTTATTATTCCCATTTTATAGAAGAAGAACCTGATGTCCAGAGAAGTCAGCCAACCAGATCAAAGTAGCACAATGGTAAGTGACAGAGCTAGCATTAGAACAAGGCAGTTGGATCCCTGGGCCTGTGTTTTTAACTTCCTCACTATGCTGCTCTGGAAAAGAATTTTTCCACTTCATAGGTGCCGTAAAGAACAGTTTGAAAGCAGGAGTCCTTCTGGAAGGACGGGAGGGTGTAGTCAACAAGCCATTATGGCCTCCCTAATCGCTCACTGCTTTCCATATGTATCACTCATAGTTTCACACTTTTTTGCTTTTGCTGCTGCTTTGACTTCAGCATGAAATGAGCTCTCCCGCCTATTCTCTGAGATTCAGGTCAAGTGGTACTGATTTCATGACGGCCTTCTTGACATCCACAGCCAGAGTTAATTGTGTTTTCTCTGCATTCCATAGCCATAACTTGTCACTTTGCCTGATACTAGAGTTGATTTTCTTTTTACCTATTTATTCTCTCTGTACCTTTCTTGAGTGAAAAATGTGAGTATTGTTCATCTTTTATGCCTAAAACTGGACATGGTAGGTATACCAGAAGTAGGTACACTTTGACCTGCCAGAATGCTAAGGGTTAAATGTAACCAAGAAAGAGTTGGATATGAAGTAGTTACATTTTTCTTAAACAATTATCATTTAGTCATCTGTCTTGAGGTCCAGTGCTTCTCCATCCTGGCTTGTCCAGAAGAAGATTTATCTTGAATCCAGCTTTCTTCCTTCTCTCCATCACAGGAAAGAAGAATCAAGTTGAAGCAGTTTGTGCAAAAGCAGTTGAAGTGATGAGACTCGATCATAAATATTAGAAACCAATGGGTCCCTACTGTAACTTCCAAAAAGCTCGGGAACCTCCTCATGGTCTGGTGTATAAAGATTCCTTTCTCAACAACAATCTGCTCCCATTTCTTTAAATAATAAAACCACCGAGATTTTTCTGAGTTCTATGCTCTCTGCCAGGGAGATTCAGAGATCCCTGGAGCCTGAACTAGCAAAGCTCATGCAACCTCTCCATTTCATGGGCCTGAATATAAACTCTTGTCATCTGTCCTCTGAATGTTCATGCACTGTCTCAGAGAGGTTAACTGATTCATCCAAGATCACAGAGATACTTATTATGACTTTTAAAAATGAATTTCCCGAATCACATGGAGCTAAGATGAAGTTACCAGGCATTGACTATCATTTTGGAATTTGAATCATGATCAGTTTCTCCTTTCTGTCATATAAGAGATCTAAGATCTAAGAGAATATATCTGAACTTCTGAAAACACAGATGCTGTAGAAGGAAGGTTGATTTTTATAAACTAAGGGGTTAAGACTATAAAAAAAAAAGGCATAGTTTCTAGTTTCCCTGTCACCTAAAATCCTGTTGGATCAGGCTGTGTCCCTTCCCAGCCAGAGTATTAAATTAACTGCAAGTTGCTCAGAAAGCTGTATCTATTTCAAGGTCTCAGCCCTGGCTGTGCCTTTTTTATCTTTTTTTTTTTTTCATCTGAACTGTTGGGTGGCAGAGGGGTCCCAGAGGGTGGAGAGATAGAAGGTAGAAGAGAAAGGGGGTTATTTCAGGCCTTGCTTCTCTAAGCCTTCAACGTCTGAGCCCCAGGACAGACCTTCCTGTTGTGAAATACTGGACCAGTTGTTGCGGTCTGAAGATAAACAACATTCCAGTAGTTCCCCTAGAGGCTACCCGAGGCCTTGTGCTTTTTAACATTTCCCTGGCCCTACGATGATCCAGGAGCTGAGGATTACTGCATTACCCGCTTCAGCACACACAGCAATTTTGTGGTCTCTGTGCTCTTAAACTGGGTTATGGTAATAAACTCAGGGTGAGATCTGGATGACTCCACTGGCTCGTTAAACCCCTGAAACACTAGCATCTTTTGTGTACCTTTGGACGCTCAAGCTGTGCTGATTGGAGGTTTGTAAGAACAAGGGTTCTTTGCCCTGATGTGCGAGGTTTCTGTCTTCATTAAAGTTTGAGGCTGAGTTAGGACTCACTGGGGTTACGTAAGGGCAAGTTTGGAAACCAGATGCAAGCCGTTAACTAAATCAACCTGGGTTCATCATGAAAGGGTTGGGCCCCACTTTGCTGTACCCAATAGAACAAACGTTTCAAATGAATTTCTCATAAGTTCTTGGTTCTTATATAGGTAGGCGTGGCTTTAAAGAGCGTAAAACCACAACAAATCAAAGGATAGCTTAGACTTGCCTTTCACTTTATGACTGAGGATTTGAGTGATGATTCATGGACTGTGAATGTCGACCCTGGTCCCTGGCTTAGCTCTACCTGCAAACATCATCAGGGCCAACAAATTCGGGAAACACATTCTCTCTGCTCTGGTCACTTTCTACAGTTTATCAATTTCACTCATAACCATTGTTATAACTGTTCCCCACAACTACCTATAAGACATATAAAGGGAGTATTACTAACCTCATTTTAATGATAAACTGAGGCTCAGAGAAATGAAGACTTTTCCCAAAATGTTACAGCTGCTACCATTGTATAAGTAAAACAATTTAAATTGTGTTGCCTTTTGTGCGTGTATATGTATGTATAATTGCTAATTCAGTAGATTTAAGATGGCTGTGACAGGCAGACATCTAAAGTGTCCCACAGTGATTTCTGACTCTTTTACTCCTTACAAAAAGAAAAAAAAACATTTCTTTGATGTAGCAACAACTTTACTATTAGGTTCTGGGTGTTGCAGTATGAGATAGTTTGAACAAATATTCAGATTAAAATATTGAATGTGATATTTCCAATAAAAAAACAAAAGCATCATAAAACAATAGAAAAATGAATGAAAAGAAACATGACTATTTTAATCTTTAACAAATAAATACAATATTATACCTTGCATCTTCTTAATAAGACTTGACACCTGGCATGCCCAAGTTTTGAAACAATGACATAACAGTAACAAATTACAAGTAACTAAGAAAATAAATAATGAAAACATTTATATGATCATCAGGCTAAAGGGTCATATATTCCTAGGATATAAAAACAGCTAAAGAGAACAACATCTGTAATATGATAGCAGATTCACATTGTATGGAGTAGCACTTGAGGAGGACGTTAAAAAAGAGAAATAAATATAATCACAGTAAAAATGCCTCACAAGTACAATGCCATATAGTTTTCCAAATTGTTTAATATAATTGATTTCTCTTAATCTTTATACAAATTCTGTGATGTAGTGAAGGAGGCAAGGTGGAGATTATTATTTCCAGTTTACAGACATGGAGATGGAGGACCAGAGATATTAAAAGTCTTGCCTAAGGTCAAAGAAGAGAAAAGGTTAATAATCAGCTCTTGCTCTTAGAACTTTTCATTAGTGCTTATGCATTTATAGCTTATCATTTTGTAATAGTATGCATGTCAAAATCTCTGTGTGTTTACAAATGTATAATACAGAGTTTTGATGGCCAATAAATAGGGACATATGGAGAAAAAGGTAAGACTCTGCATATTTTAAAGCAGCAATGGAGTAATTGCAAAATAATTTTACATGCCATTAAAAATCATTGAAAACTTTCCAATTAAACCAGCATTTGAATAATTCAAGAACTGTGTCACATAAACCCTTCTTTTCTTTTTTTTTATATACATATATGTTTTGTTTGTTTTGTTTTTAGGGGCAAGAAATCCAGCATCTGTAAAATTTGCTTATAAAAAAGAGACTTTTCTCTTTGTATAAAAATCATTGTCAGTTAAAGATTAAACTGAATATGATTATTTATATTCTGTTTTTGAAATGTACTTTAATGTGTGATGTGGACTCATCTGACCACGAGGCACATTTTGCCAAAAAGTGTGATGAGAACGCATTCAGCAGAGACAGCCAGAAGGAGGGAGTGGCACTTGGAGGTGGGGAACCAACAGGAATGGCAGCCATGACCCTGTAACATAGGGGAAAGCAGAGTATTCCTAACTCCCACTCGAAGCTGACTGCCCAGGGCCAGTGGAATCAGCAGATGTCAGAGCTTAAAGATCCTCTGGTCCATTTACAGACAGAAAAATAAGAGGACAAAGAAGGAGACAGGCTTGCTGGTTATCAGGAAGAACAGCCATCTTCCATGATTTCCTCTCTCATTTCCCCCCTCGTATTTAGAGGAATAACCTGGGATTTGGTGGTGAGAGGAACAAACACTGAGTGCATATTACATCACTGCCATGACCCCTGGGCTCTTCTGCAACCTTTCCTGTCTTCCCCAGGGGCAAGTGGGATTGACCTTTAGCCCACTAGGCAATGCCTTGGACTGAAGCTTGGTCATACATCTCCACGATCCCCTTCTTGGTTAGCTAGGGTCTGTCATTATGATGTGAGGGAAAATGCAATGTGCTACGACTCAGAAGTTCTGTTTCTGCACTTTCCACCTGTAAAATCTGAGACCAGTTCCTTAACTTTACACGGCTTCTGTGTTTTCATCCCTTCCATGGAGTTTAATGGTTCCCACCATGACACCTTCCCACATTTTTATGAGGATTAAATAAGATGGAGGGTATTAACATTTGTAAACCCTGAAGGACAACATAGGTGTTAATTAACACCATCTATTCCCAGGGGGAGTGTAGAATAGTGGTTAGAAGCTCAGGATCTACAATTAAACAAAGTTTGTTCAAATGTTGCTGTTGCCTCTGAAAAGCTGTTTAAATTCAGACATGTTGTGTCTCTTCGCTAGATCTCAGTTTCCTCATTCTGAAAAGGCAATGACAGTTCCCACCTCCCCTCAGTGGTTGACTCTGAGGGTTAAATTAGGTAATGCCACGGTGGCTGATACAGTAAGTAATCGGCACATGTTTCTATTACTACGACACCGCATCTACAAACTGTGGTTGCTGTGATTCCCAAACTCTGCAAGAGAAAGTCTTTCTGGAAATCCACACTAGAACTCCTTACACTGAAGCAATTGTCCGGGTGCTTTTTGAGCTAGTCCTTAACTATCCTTGGGAATTTCATTGTTCCCAAGTTTTAAAAGGCAGCTATTTTTATAGTGGGCAGTAGGAGTGAAAAAAATCAAAAGGATTTTTTTCTTTCCCATGTTTTCTTACTTCTGTATTACCTCTAAATTTTTCTGGGAGGATAGTGAAACTTGGTGGGGAGGGTGGGGGGTGGTGGCAGTATGTGAGGAAAGGGAACAAAAAACAGATTAAGGAGTTACCAGACTGGGAATCTAGTCCTAGGTCCGCTCTTAAGTCATAGTGTGAGCTATCACCTCAGGTGTCTTTTCTAAGAATTCCAGTTTCCCAGTGGTGAAATGGGGAGGGTAAGATTAGAGTTCCTCAATGTGGTAAATAGTCATGGTAAAGCATCTAACACAGTTTTTGGTACAGGATTAGTACTAAATACATAGTCATTTTCTCCCACTTTCCTTTTTAAGGAATTTCTAGTTCTGATATTCTATAATTTTAGAAATGTGTCTTTTGGCAAAGTGAGACCCCTCGGTCTTAGATATGTTGAGGTATTTAACATAAGGCAGAACCTAGTGGAAAAAGTCCCAGGAAATCAGGAGATGGTTTCCTGGTCTGAGAAACTCTTCCCTAGCCTACCTCTAAGACTGTTTCTTTAATGACAATTTTGTGATGTCCTTATAGTTGACACTATTGGGTACAAAGCAGTACGTACTTTGAGTCATTCTCTCCAAAGTGGCGATCGGTCTCTTGGTGCCAATCCATACACAGTGAACCACCAAAGTCCTTTAGAAACCAATGTTTATTAAAGGAGGATGGACTGTACTGAGCCAAGCCCTGCAGACCACACAGAGAACTGAACTTAGAAGCCTCACCTAATCAATTGCTCTCATTGGCTCTAGTAACCAGCCAGCTTCACTACAAAGATATTATCTAAGAGAGCTGAAAAAGGATCTTAAGTATGCTCTCTAATCAAGCTCCTCATTTTATAAGAGGGGGAAAAAGGGATGAGAGGGTACAAGTGACTGTTCAGGGATCAGAGATCAGTAGAAGAGGTAACACTGAAAGCTAGATCTCTTGACCCCCAGCTACAACATCACCAATGCCCGAAAATAATGTCAGGGGATAGAGAATACTTTTTTCTTTATGTTAAACTGAACTTCCTTCCACCAAAATTTCCAAATTTCCTCTAGACACTCAAGTTCAGTAACTTAATGGACAATGTTTTGTATTCTTTAAACGAAAGACACTGCAGAGGCTATTTAAAATGGCCTGGAGACTAAGCCTGCTGCCCTTGCATGGGGCCAATTTCTGGTCAGATATCACTTACTAAATGGAATCTCAATGCATGGATTTTAGGGTTTTGTCCTGTGGGTTTAGTTGGTCTGTTGGCCCAGCTGTTGGAGGTTCAGGCTGTGTGGTCTCTTGCCTCTGTTGCCCCTCTGGGGAAACTTGTGCTTGCTAATGTCAGGGCATGGGTCCTTGCAGAACCCAGAGAGACAACATGTGAGGTCACAGGGAGGCTTGTTGCCTGGGGTGATGGGTTTATGGAGAATCCTGAGGAAGCTGAGCAGTATCAGGCAAATAGAGCAGAGGTTGTCCATCTTGAGCATCGGAATCATCCGGAAGGTTGGTTAAAACACAGATTTGGGGCCCTACCCCCCAATTTTCTGATTCATTACATTTGAATGGGTCCCCAAAATTGCATTTCTATCCATTTCTTTAGTGACGCCGACACTACTGGTCTGGAGACCACACTGAGATCCACGGGCCTACAGCAGAATGAGTTAATGCACACAGCTGATATCCAGCCACACACAGCTGATGTCCAGTAATTTGAATGGCATATAAAGAATTCTAGAAGCTCTCTCTGTAATGGGCTCGCTGGGTAAGGACTTCAGCTTTTTCCTTTGGGTCAACTTGGGTCTTTAATGATCTGGCTAGCATTTAGGAAGGCATTTGATATTCTGGTTTTAATGTAAACACTTCCCACCTGTCCCAAGTATGTGTATCCCTTTCCAAAAGCTCCAACATTTCTGACATTGGCGGAACCCTAATCTCCCGTCTCCTCCCTTCTCGCGCTCTCCCTCTCTCCTGGCCAGCATCTGTTCTTTTCCCAGCTGTGGCTGCTTCATTCTGTCTGCCTCTTTCTCCTCTTGTCCCCAACTTCTCACTGGCCCCTCCTCCACACTCGGATCAAAATACTCTGTTTTTATTTATTTACTCGACAGCTGTCAGTGTTGTGTCTGGGTCACTGCAGTGCAACTTGCAGGGAAATGCGATCCTGAAGAGTCCTTAAAACTTCAGCTACTTGTAGTCACTAATGTACCCACACTCAATAACACAGATACCTTCCTTGGTCCCTGGATTGCTCTGAAAATGGCTGGCTTAGGCCTGTGTGTCAGGGTGACCCCAGGAGGAATGAAGCTAATAGTCCTTGGAATTTACACTCGACCGTTTAAAGGTATTGAACAATTCTGAGTATTTAAAACTTTAGCACTAGAAAAGGAGATGTAATTGTTCAGTGGAAAGAGCTCTAAATTAGGAGTCTGGAAACTACAATCCTAATTCCAGCTCTCCTACTAATAAGCTGAGTGACCTTGAACAATGAGCCCTCCCTCTCTCTTTCTCTCTCTCTTCTCTCTCTCTCTCTCTTTCTCATCCTTACATTGAAAATAGTACACTTGATAATTTCCTACCCTCAGTGAGTCTAAGTAATAACAATGTGAAGACTCCCTTGAATGTTGGATTTCTCTATGGTGATTCCACATACTGTGCATAGCGATCCCAGGTCGGGTTCTAGGGGGTTTCCAATCTTTCACTGGGGTAACTGCAAAACGAGAAAGTTGTGGGTTTTGAGGCAAAGAGACTAGGACAATGAGAGCAATACAAGTTAATAAATCAACCAGTGAGGATTTATTCAGCAAGTAATACGTCTAAAGGAGATTTGAGAGAGGCAACCTGACAGGCATTTATTTCACTAGTGGTTGAAAAGGCACTGAACTGGACCAGATATAGGAAAGGTAATAGATATGAAAGAAAAATCAATGTGATGCAGAATGAAAGTGACCAGATTCTATGAGTCTGTGCTGTGCTGTCTTCTGTCTTTCATATCCATGCTCTGAGCTAAACCAACCTGAAGGGTGAAAAGCACAGAGTCATGCCGATAGCAGTGGGGAAATGACCTAATGGAAGAAATGAATAATAAATACTGCCTGGTAACATTTTTAATTCAGTTGCACTGATTTCTCGCATTCGTAGGTAACCTTTCTGGAGAGAGGTTACTGTCATATAGTTTAAAGAAAAAAAATCCTTCTTAATGCCCAAAGTGCAACACTGTGTGAACTTAATTTATTTTCTCTTCTTTAGTGCCTTAATTTTTTGTTTTTGTTTTTTGTTACTAAGTGATGACCACCAAAAAACATGAAAAATTGCATTAAATAATAATTCATCTGTTAGAGCCAATTACAATTACAGCACACAATCACACCCTCTTTTCCGTTTGGCTGATACAATCCCCCTATAAGGTGGCCAAGTAATCACCGTTATTCTCCTTCAAATTTGGGATCTGGGATCAGAGAGGATCATGGACTTTGTTCACATGGATAGTGAGTGCGGTAATGTCACCAAAACACAGAACTTAATTTTCATTAATTAATTTAAGAACATTTAATATGTCTTAGAAATAGGACTTACCTGGGCTTATGAAGGTAGGCAAGTTTCCTGTCCTCAAAGGCGATTCAGGGGGGAAGGTCAAGTGTGTGAAAGAGTGGGTGCAACCATGAGTTCCACGTGATGTGATGACAGTACTATGTCAAGGAGGGGCATAAAGCTGGAAGCTTCAGGAAAGGAAGTCACATGGTTTACTCTCAATCTCTAAGTTATAAAAGGTTCCTGTCTGACAAACATTTAAACTTCGTTTTATTATAACTCTATTCCTTAACATCAAACAATTCAATATGCAGAGTGCATACGAATAAGAATTTATGTAGAATAAATGCCTTCTAGAAATATTGACTGTGATGCCCGTTTCTGTAAAACAAATACAATGGATCACTTCACTTAAATTATAAATCAAACATATTTTCATGATGATAAACATCTCAGAATATGATTTTGAAGATATTTTGCTGAGAAAAGAGTAAGGAAGTGGCCAGTTCCAGGCATTCTGTGCAATGTTAAGCTATTGGTCCATGGCAAGCCGGTCACCTTTCCTTCATAGGACCTGTGCTACATTGCAGAAACTTTTTAAGTTAAGAATTTCCCCGACATTTTAGTCTTTCTCCTGCCTTCACTTCTTACCCTTCATTTTATATTTTCCATGTTGGTAAATTCTCAGCCTAAAAACTCCTCTGTGAATAGAGGCCATTGCAATAGGGGGGTTACTTATTTTTTATATTATTTTTCAAGTCTTTGACTCCTTTCAGAACTAAACCTGTATATTTATTATTATAGAGCACTAGGGCATAACCTCACAAAGACTATATAGAGTACAGTTGTTTGTAAAATAAATCAATATGCCTGGTTAACATTTCCTCATTAATTTTTTCCAATGTAAGACATGCTCTGAACTTTACATGATGAAAGAATCTTTCACTGAACATATGCGCTAAATTCTTTTAATAAATACTTATTGAGCAAGAACAGCTATGCTGGGTGAACGAGTGGAGCTCTCAGAGGAGCTTTAGGAATGATTTAATTAAATCATTTATTTTAGAAAAGTTCAGTAAATACCATAACTCACCCAACAATTCAGAGGCAGAGATGGCACTAAAATATCGCACTGTTGATTTCTGTCCTAAGAGGCTACTTTCTGTAACTGAGTTAAGGTCAATGGTATTTTCAAGCAGGTAATTTTCCGAGGCCCAACCATTTCACCACAACCTTAATTTAATCATAAGTTCTTGAGAGACTTCTAGTGCACCAGATGTTGTACCAAATTTTGCTGAAGCTATTTGGGACCAGTGATACTTGCAAACTTCAATCAGATATTTGCAGAGTTCCTAAGCAATTAATTGACAGTAGTATTCTATAGTGCAAAGATCCCTGGTCTGTTAATCAGTGAAGAATCCTACCAATAATTTTTTGGGGGCCCTTAAGCAAGTCCCTTGATTTCTCTAGGTCCTCATTTTTCTTTAGTAAAATTATGAGACTGGTTTAAAGATCTCATTTTTTTCTTACATTCTGACTCTATAACCCAAATTTGGCTATTGTATAGATACTCAGGGTGATAATGACTAGATGACCCCCATTATTTTAAAGGGTATTTCATGTCTTGCAAATTTTAATTGGTGTCTCATTGTTCATTAAGTACTTTAAGTATTTTATATAGAATTTTAGTTTTGTTTAATTTTTAACAGGTGTGTGTATGTATGTATATATATATATATATATATATATATATATATATATATATATACATCAGTGTATGGGGATTTTGGATTTTGTTTATCCAAAGGTAACTATCCTGTGAAAGAAAATGACTATAGAAACATAGTCTCTTTCATGGGAAGCCAGTCCACTTAAAACTAACTGTAAATAGACCATTAACACCACTATACTTTTATTTATGAAACTGACAGAAGTTTAGCCTTGGGTAAAATCAGCTCAGCACACAGTGAGAGGAATGTGGTGGCCTGCACCTCATTGGAGAACAGACTAAAAATTCTTCTTAAGTGGCCCTCAGTTGGAATGGATTGCTTCATGAATTCTTTCCATATCTAATTCTCATGATTCTGCAATAACTCTACTTCCTGAACGTAAAAATAGGCTGTCAGCACAGCAGTGAAATGGTGACTCCCTTCCACCCTAGGAAGGAAGGATCTCTGTTAGGTGAGTAACCACTAAGGTGGACAGGTCCAATTCCCAACCAAATTCACATTTTTTTCAACTCAAGTGAAATACCACTATTTTTTATTTTTAAACCACCTAAATTTTGAGGACCTGATATGACTGAGAATACTGAGCTATAGTGGACACATTCTTGGAAGTGAAAGGTACTCTAAAAATACAGATATCATTGACCTGGCATCAATAGGCTCTCACTACATCCCTTCATTCCCCTCCCCCCACCCCTGCAGTCTATCTTCAGTAAAAGTGCATCCAAATATAAAGTATATGGGTCGTGTCCCATTCCATGGGATCTTGAAATGTCTGGACTTAAAACGGGATAAAGCTAAAGCTGTGTTTGAAGTGTCCTAAACTAGGGCACCAAGAGCAGCTGCTCTTATTTCCAGCTGGATCCCTCAGCCTGACAGGGAAGAAGAGCAACAGCTACCTTGACAAATTCTCATTTCCAGGCATTTGGAGATTCAGCTGTGAAGATTGCTCAAGGCAAAAAGCTGACAAGTCCAAAGCAAAACAAAACAAAACAGAAAACAAGAATCAGAATAAAAACAACAAAAATTATTCCATCATTTTTAAAGGAAATAGTCCATTTAAAATGTGAATCAAACACATACGCTATTCAGATTGACAAATTTTTATAGCGTTCTGTAACTCTGCTGCTTCTGATGTTTGTAGTTGTTCATATTCATGATGAGGAGACAGGCATTCAAAACTTTTCAGGTAGATTTTGAAGACTACATTCAGAAAATGAGATGTACCTGTGTAGAGGCTTGATCTATAGAACCAGACTTAAAGTAATGTGGAATGACTTATAGTTACAGAAAAATTCATCATTTGCTTTATTATTACTACTTGCCATTTATTGAGCTTCTACCTTATATCAGGCATTGTATTAAAATCTTTGTTTATGCTCTTTCATTTTTACCACAAGCCTATGAAATAAGGAATGGTAAGTATCATTTTATAAATGTGGGAAGCGAAGCTCAGAGGAATTAAATTGACCAAGTTTACACAACTAGATAGGGGTAGATCAAGGATCCAAACTCAGTCGAACCCTACTACAAGCCTGTCTTTAAAAATACTATGTTGAGTGGCAGGGAAAAAAATTGAAATTATAACCGATATTTTTCTTCCTTAACCCTGGTACTCCTTTTAATGCCATGATGCTATCCAGCCAAACTAGGTAAATCTAAATGCATTAATTGAGGAAAGAGGTGGCAGAGCAGGATGAGTAAAAAAGACTGTTATTTTGGCTTTTGAGCTTTAAAAGTGTAGCTCTTGAGGAGGGGCAGAGACCAGCTGATTTTATACTCACCCCATATCCTCTTCCTCCTATAGCACACAGCTCATTGTTACTTTCCAGCCTCCTTTGCAGTTAGGTGTTGCCATGGAACATGAATGGATGTGATGTGCACCATATCCAGGCTGGGAGCATTAAAAAAAACAAACACCTCTACATGGGATAATCCATGTTCCTCTTCTTTCCCTGTTGGCTGGTTGACTGGAATGAGAGGACATGCTTGGCAAACTCAAAAGTGTTGTGTTAGACACGATGGAGCCCTGTATCATTGCATGGAGGAGAGCCACTGTTTGGAGGATCAGCAACACCTGTTTAAACTTGAAGAAATATACTTCTATTGTGTCAAGCCACTCCAATTTGGGGTTTAGGTATCATGCACTAATACAGGGAAAAAAGCTTGAAAAATAGATTGAAGAAGGATATCCGATGAATATGTATACGTAAGGGGAAGGGGTGGTACAGGGGCTGGAGTGTCCCCATCTGGAGTCCAGATAAAGATTTCTTGAAAATATATAGGACAAAGACCTGTTTTTGTTTTTTTTTTTTTTCAAGAAAGAGAACAGGTTTTTTGTTTGTTTGCTTTTTGGGAAGGGATGTGTGTGAAGATTGATGGAGCCATACCTATTAGATAAAAATAGATTTATAAGACGTATCAATCAATAGCAATAAACCCTTCTTGTCTGGATCTCAAATTGTTTAAAAAGAAAAATATTTATTAGACACTTTAAGTGTGAAATATATGAATACTAAGTAGATATTTGATGATACTAGGGAATTATTTTTGGCGTGCTAATAGGATTATATCTTTCTTTTTAAAAGAATTCTTATCATCTAAGGATTGCCTAAATGTTTACAAATGAAATAATATGATGTCTGGGATTTTCTTCAAAATAACCTTGGTGGGGAATGCGTGGGAGTATAGGTAAGACAGGATTGGTTTGGGGTAGATGATTGCTAAATCTGGGTAATGGATACATGGGGTTCATGATATTTTCTCTATTTTTGTATATATTTGCAACCTTTTATTATTAAAAAGTCTAAAAAAAGAAGAAAATGTTTCCTAGGTTGGGGAGAGAACTGGGTTACAAAGCAATGAACATGTAGATGTTATGAGATCCTGAAAAAGTTATTCTGCCACTTTTTTTTATCCCAGATTAAAACCTTGAGAAGGATACTCAAATCCTCATATAGATTTGTAGAATTAGAGAGCTGAGAGGCCTGTGCCTTACTTCCCAGGAAAGCCTGGGCAAGAAGCAAAATCCAGTGTGGAACTGAGTGTATGGTGTGTGCAAATAGACCCTTGGCCTCACAGTTTCCTGTGGCAGAATGTGGCCCAGAAGCAGCAGAAGGTGACCAAGGAAACACAGGAGGAGAACCAGACCTCTTGGCCATGAGAATGAGGGATGACTGAGCAGTGACCTGTGTGGACCTAGGGACATGAATCAAATTCATGGTGGATATCTCAGTGAATGGTTAGATGGCAGTAGAGGACCAGATGTCTCCTGGTGCCTCAGCATAAAATAAATCCTTTGGAACTGAACCGAAAACCTGGGACAAAGAGAGGATCCCTTAAGTGACCAAGATTAAGTTTCTACCTCCTGGTAAAACGGGAATACAGCATATACAGGACGTTCAATTACACACAAATAAAGAAAATGAAAATTTTTCTCACTTGCATGTTTGAACTACAATTCATATACACTACAACTACAGTGCCTTTCAGAAACCCAGTGATTAATTCCACCACATTTTAGTACCCCGGATGAAGCTCTAAACACATCCTTGTTTCTCTATTTTTCTTCTTCATTACCTTTATCTCAGCCCTTTATGTCAGTTAAATATTTAAATTCTAAATTCCTATAGGAAAAGCTCTTCCAGGGAGGTAAGAACTCTGGGCTGAAGCCTGTGCTCTGCTCATAACTATTTGTGTGACAAGTGAAAATAATTTACCTTCCTGGAACTGAGATTCTTCTTTAGTAAAATGAGGCTTTGCCTCTAAAGCTACATTCAAATTCTCTTTAAGAGTGGGTTTTTTTTAGGGTTTTGTTTTGTTTCTTGTCCTCCAGGTGGCCAAGAATGTCAGGGAATGTCAAACTATACCATGTAGATTCACTAGTTGACCCCATATGATGTAGTTTCACAGATCATAGTCCAAAATAAAATTTCTCAAACTGGATTAGGGGTTAGGATAGAAGTAGTCAGTGTTTTGTGTGTATAATATTACTGGGGAAATCATAAAATGACAAATTCCAAATACTAGAAGGGATTTTAGAAATTATCTAATGCATTCTCCTTTGGTTCTGTCTCTCAAGAGATAGTTACTTGTCTGATATTACAAATGATAGTGGTAGAGCCCTGCTTTGAACACGAGTTTTTTTGGTTTATGTTTTTTTCACTACTCCTTCCAGCTTCAACTATAAATCTGCAGATTTCAACATGTCTGTCTTTGTTGTTCATCCCAACTACTATTACTGAGCATCTGTTGTATACAGAATGCTATGAAAGCTATGTGAGTCATCGTCGTCAGGGGTGGTGCTCATATTTGGGGGGGAGAGAAGCACCCATATTTTAAAATTATATCAGATAACACAATTCCAAGTGGGCTTTGTTGAGAGCTTTCTTAGGAGCCTTAAATAAATGTTTTGGATGTAAAGTTGAAGAAGAGCACACTTCTGGGAGACGAATAGTATTTGACCTGGGCCTTGAAATTTGGGTAAATTTTTCTGAAACGTGGAGTAGGAAGAATTGGGAAAGATATTTCAGAGTGGAAAAAAAGCATCAATAAAGTTTTAAAGAAAGAGAATGTAGAAAATTGGGGGGAAAATCTCTGTTTTACTGATGTACCCAGAATCATGGCAAGGCTGGAAGTTAGTCCTGGGGTTTGGGCCTTGCCATAGAAGAGGGAGTCATTGAGTTTAAAGGAAATGAACAATGGTGTGAGCTCAGTGGACTCAAGAGTCTCTTAAAGTTAAGTTTGGCAAAGTTAATCAGATCCCTGTTTGGAAGAATACATTGTTTACATGTTTCAGAAGTACATCTAAGCATGGGAAATTAATAGGGAGGAGCTTTGTCTGAATCCCTAAGGAGGTCAATGAAATTAGGGTTAGCTTCACTGGGAACATTAAGTTTAAAATTTGAATTCAACTAGGTACCAAATTAGGACTGGGAAGATGCTGGCTTTAGGCCAGAACACAGAAATACAATGGTAAATTAACTTAAAGTGTTTTAAATTGTTTTAAAATAAAACCATTTGCCCATAAGAACTTTAGGGCTGTGTAAGGGCCTGAAATAATTCACAAGTTTGCATTTTCAGAGTGACAGGAGCAGCTGACAATGCCTACTATGATTTTCCTCCTGAGGGCTTGTTTTAACACTGTCTTACCTTCACACATTATAAGGTTTAGCTTTTGGTAATGAAAACAAATAATTCTAAAAAATGATATTAGGTTTGCCAGGCTCTAGGGTTTTTGTCAGTTTCCATCTGCGTTGCCTCTGCCTTTATATCTGGATGGTACTTACAAATAACTATTGTCCCAGGGGAATCATTTATGCCACGGAAATAGAAAAATAAATGAAATCTGTATGCTTTTTTATGATAGCAGCTGATCTTGCAAAAATTCCCTCCATGTGTAGTTACTTAAAATAATGTGTAAAATAATAAGAACTCTGGCTCTGGAGCCCAATACCTGGATTTTAATTCCACTCCTACTACTTTCTTGCTCTGAGATGTTGGCAAAGGTAACTTCTCTGTACTTAATTCCTTCATCCGTAATATGGAGATAATAATAGTAGCTATCTCATAGAGTTGTTTTGAGGCTTAAATGAATTATCATATGTAAAGAACTTAGAATGCAGCTTGGCAGACAGTAGCATCGTAAAAGTATCAGATATAATAGTAATAATTTTAATTAATTAATTTATTCAGTTGCATTAACCACTGTTCTCACGCTGTTCCTCATACCCCAACTATGCCAGACTACCTGTTCTTCCCAATCAAGCCAGGCATGTTTCCATCTCTTCCCTTAGTCTTGAGTCATTCATTCTGATGAAATGAACTTCCCTCACTTAACCTCTTGATGAAATGTTCTCATTCTTTAGCTTTTGGATCCTGTGACATTGCATTTTGAAGTCTTCTCACACCATGCCCTTCTGTAGCAACCCTTAGCGGAATTCATTACAACCTCTTCTGTGCTCCCATAACGTTTTTCATATAATACCATTGTTATATATTTATCCTTGTTGCTAAAGTATGAGTCTACAAAATGTTGCCCTTTAGTTTTTTTCTCTCCAGAGCCTTAGACAGGGTCCTGTTCCAAATGAACACTGTATGATAGTCATCAAATTAATTAATTAGATGGCACTGTGCATATTGATATCAGAAAAAGTAAAATCATTAGAAATCATGAGACTCCAACAAAGATATCATTAAAGTTTGTTGAACTGTCTAGAAATAAGAATTTAAGTAAATTAATACCACATGCAGGATTACAATGGATTGAAAAGAGGCTTTTCAAGAGTGTTTTCTATGACAACTCATGCCAATTAATTTTTATTGAGTGTGAAAACAATTATGCTGTGGTTTCCCGCTACAACAGTAACAACAAATTTTTTCCAAAATTGTGAAGATTTATAGCATGACATGTCACCATACTTCAAAAGCTTTTAGGTCCACCAGGTTTTATTTATCTAGTCACAAACACTAAGTTGTATTCATACACACATGCACATGTATACACACACCACAAGCACCACTGTTACCATCCCCTAATCCAAGGCAATCTCTCATGGATCCCCTCAGTTAATTAATTATTAGCATGATTTTGAATTGCTGAGCAATATGAAATCCTTTCTTATCACCTTTGGGAATTCATGAAGAAAGAGTACTCCTAACACTGATGAGTCTGCAAGCTAAAATATGTCAGATAATTCAGTAGATATTTCCTAAAAGACAAAAATGCAAATTAATTATTTTAGTTCAATGGAATTAAGAAAGGCGCAATAACAAAAACAGCATAATGATAATAACGATAATGATAATGGTAAGTGCTACAATCTACCAGGAACAGAGGACAATCATAAACTTGTAGTTGATAAAGAATATTGTCTCAAAATACAAAGTTCACAAAATGAATTGGACAAATTCATAATCGCTGAAAATTTTTAACACACGTGTCGGCAACCGATCTACCAATCGAATAAAATTTAGCGCTGAATATGGAAGATTTGAAGACAAAATTAACTAGCTGATCTAAATATCCAAGCAATTGGTCACAAGGGAGTTTCACCAAGTTTCAAAGAATCAATACCATGTTCTTGAACCAAAGTGGATTTAAATTAGACATTAGCTACATGAAAGAATGCTCACACCGACACTCAACAATAACACATTTGCAAATAAAGAAACACACTCTAAAATAAGTCATGAGTTAGTGAGCAACTCATATTCAACTCAAGAAATGACAGAAGAGGAACTGTGTAAAAATAAAGAAATTTGGAGGAAAAAAATGCAAATGGTAAGAGCCAAAAATAATTTTTAAAAAAGTAAACAACAAAATCAAAGACCAATTCGTTTTTTTTTTTAATTAATTAATTAATTATTTATTTATTTATTTTTGGCTGTTTTGGGTTTTCGGTTCTGTGCAAGGGCTTTCTCTACTTGCAGCAAGTGGGGGCCACTCTTCATCGCGGTGTGTGGGCCTCTCACTAATGCGGCCTCTCTTGTTGTGGAGCACAGGCTCCAGACGTGTAGGCTCAGTAGTTGTGGCTCATGGGCCTAGTTGCTCCACGGCATGTGGGATCTTCCCAGACCAGGGTTCGAACCCGTGTCCCCTGCATTGGCAGGCAGATTCTCAACCACTGTGCCACCAGGGAAGCCCCAAAGGCCAATTCTTTAAACAAACAAAAATTAACTAATTTTAATTGCATGAACCTCTATCCAAACTAATCAACAAAAAGAGAGAAAAGACAATGGATTGGATAAATGTACTGAATATTCACTAATTTGTATTAAATTTTAATAAATAATTTTAAATTGTCAATAAATCTTAGGAATAAAAAGAAGAGATGACTGTTTTCTAGAAAAATATTAATTTTAAATTTGACTTAACAAAAAATAATAAATGCATTAAATGAATAGTAATTATAAAAATTGGTTTGATAATCAAATATTACCTTCAGAATATACACAGGTCATGTTTTTAATGTTGATTTTTACCACACATTCAAGGAATATGTTTTATATATATATATATATATATATATATATATATATATATATATATATACACATAAATACATATATAAAATAGAGAATATATAGAAGAAGCAACTCAATTCATATTATGAAGTAGATATTATCTCAATCTCAATAACAGTAAAACTTATGTGGTACTTTACCATTGTAACCGAGCAGGACCCTATGGAGCCTTCCTGGGACAGAATCCCCTGTTTCTTCTTCCTGCCTCTTGTTTGTAGAAAAACTTTAGCCTCCTAGGCCTTCTCCGAGTTTCAAAGAATAAATTTAATCAGAGAAGTGAGAAAATGCAGCAACAAAGGAAAACCATCAAGACAAAATAATAATAGTTTAGCCATTAAGCAAAGTCAAGGACTTTTAGTTCCTCCTCAAGGTCTATAGATAATATCCTGAGCCATATCCTTTGAGCTGTTTGACAGCTACTTAAACCCTCACCAGGTGGAAGAAGTTAACTATACACTGCCCACAAGCACCTAGAACCCAGACCAGTTGAAACCAGAAGGTTGATGATGTTGACTCCTGATTATCTCACCATCACCAACCAGAAGAAAGTCCATGAGCTGATCACACACCCCAAAACTCTTTCCCTCACTTTGTCTTTAAAAACCTTTCCCTGAACGTCACTGGGGAGTTCAGGCCTTTTAAGCAATAGCTGCCTGGACTCCTTGCTTGGTGCCCTGCAATAAACTCTGAACTTTCCTTTACTGCAACCCAGTGTCAGTAGATTGGCTTTACTGCACATGGGCCAGTGGACCCAAGTTTGGTTTGGTAACACCATGTGTTACATACTATTTTAAGAGTAAGTGGTAAGATGGAAATTCTTCTGCACTGCTGGTGGAAAAATAAGATTATACAACAATTTTAGAGATATCTAATAAAGCTGAAGATATATTCTTTGACCCCTCAATTTCTCCCCAAGAATTGCTCTTGTGTTCATGCCCTGAGAGACGTGTTTTAGGATGTTCATTGCATTGCAGTGCTGCATTAGTGACGAGTTAGAAACAATTCAATATCCAGCAAAAGCTGTGTAGTTAATATTGATAAACAAAAGCCATGTATATTAGTACGGATATATCTCAAAAACATAATATGGAATTTGGACAGTACAAGTAGAGCAGCCTACAGAGATTTGACAAACCCAAAGTCAAAATAGAGGTTCTGTGGAGATAGGGGGTGGGATTCGAATCAGGAAGGAAATTATAAGTAGCTAAATTATATCTGTAATATTTTATCTCTCTGAAAAGGAAAGAAAACAGAAAAAAAATCTGAAGAAAAATAATAAAGGAATTGTTCCAGCATCCAATTAGAGAAAATAAATCTACAAGATATAAAAATCCAGGCCAAAATCAGACATTACTCCAGTAACATTCAATTCTGTATTATCACAGAGCAGTGTCTTCAGGTATCTAAGGAAAGAAACTGTGACTAAAGGATATTCTACTAGTCAAGATTCATTCATTGTATAAAGACAGTTACAGGTCGACATTCTCTCACATGAAAGAATCCAGGGAGTATAAGTATGCATGAGCCCTTTGGGAAAACATTTCTTAACAATAATATCTAGTCAATTAAAGGATGACTCAAAGAATACAGAAATGAAAAATGCATGATTTTAAAAAATAATAAAGATGACTAAGTAAGTAAGTGACTCCACTTAAAAACAGAAAAATATGCAAAACAATTTTGCTAATTATGATAACAGAAGTATATTTTACAAATATTAGCAGTGTAAACCTAATAGAAACCACAAACTGAGAGGAGGGATTTGATGCAGTAATTGTCAGAGTTCTCATATGCTCATCTTTTTAGCCAAAGGATTCACAATCCTGTCTACATTCAAAGTGCATAGTTAAAACATAATGACTTCACCTGTTTTTTTATATTAATTTTTTTTAAATCTAGAAGAATTTTTTACAAAATAATATTTCTTGTAGCAAAGAAACACACAAAAAGTCAGCAACTTCAGATTAATTTCACTTTCTATTGCTTCTGCTAAATTTAAGTAAAGCACTTATAATAAATGTTAGCACTTATATTATTGCATACTATTATATTAAATGATTATTATACTATTATACTACTAATTATTATACTAATATATACTACTAATTACTCAATAACATTACTCATGTTATTGGTTTTCCTCAAATACTGATGATTCTAATTTATCTCTTCATCTTTGTATTTAAGAATGTTTAATGTTTTGAGAATATGATTTCTGTGTTTTCCAGCCTGTCTTCAAAATTGTAAAAGAGGGAGAAACGTGCTGTCAGGTTATACCAATAGCTGGCATTGAAAATATGAGAATTTCCTCTTCCTTTTAAATGTAACCAGTCATCCAAGGTCCTACCCTGTGTCTCAGGTCTAAGCATTCATAATTACTGCTTTTGCTTAGAGTGAAAGCACATTTTCCTCTATTGTCTATTGCTTGGGGAGTGAGAGATGTGAAGAGCAGATCTCTCTGAATATTATCCTGAAGTTTGCCCCAAGACTTCCTTTCTTAAGGATCTATTACCTTTAAACTTGGCAAACAAACATCCAAAGCCATTTCTACCTTTTATAGCAGTGCTCCCTTTTAAGTATATTGAACTGTGATTTTCTCAGGAATCAAATCCTATGTGTGTGTGTGTGTGTGTGTGTGTGTGTGTGTGTGTGAGAGATGTATATATATCTATATATATATATAGATATATATATAGATATATATATAGATGTATAGATATATATATATGTATCTATATATGTATAGATATACCTATAGATGTATAGATATATAGATATATATATAGATATATATAGATGTATATATATATATAGATATATATAGATATATAGATAGAAAACAATGATCTAGTAGGAGGTGAATCTTTCTTGTTTTCAGCACTGTAATTCATTTATATTGATTCAAAATTCATATATAAATAGATACAAGTACTTAATATGTAATTCTATATTTATAATTTCCACATATATACTCACATGTGTACATACATTTAGTGATTTCTAAGGGTGTAAAAGATCAGAAGGAGGTAGGTACATGTTCACATTTGATTCACTTTCACTCAATATCTCTTTAAGTTCGGAACATAATCACTTTCCTTGTTTAAGAAAAAGTTACACTTAACAGAAATTCCAGGAATTCAAAATAACACAGGTCAAGCTGTGTGTGTGTGTGGGTAAGGATTTAAAATAATCCTTACATAAATGAATATCACTAATTAATACTCTTTTTATAAAAAATAAAGTTCTGAAGTATACCTCTCATATCCTTTTTATCAATATTAAGATAACTGACATCAGACTTTTAAAATTTGTTAGAAGTCAAATTTTTAATTTCAGAAATCTAATGAGTTATTGGAATTTCATAAATATTTTAGGACATGCACATTAATAAAGATATAAATAAACCATTTAATGTCTTATCATCATAATGTCTTACAATTTAAAATATTAAATTACCTGTAATAAGCCATATTATTGACCATTTTTAAAAAAAATTTTATTAGAGTATAGCTGATTTACAATGTTGTGTTAGTTTCAGGTGTACAGCAAAGTGAATCAGTTATACATACACATATATCCACTCTTTTTTTAGATTCTTTTCCCACATAGGTCATTACAGAGTACTGAGTAGAGTTCCCTGTGCTATAACAGTAGGTCCTTAATAGTTAACTATTTTACATACAGTAGTGTGTATATGTCAATCCAAATCTCCCAATTTATCCCTCCCTGCCCTTACCCTCTGATAACCATACATTTATTTTCTACATCTGTAACTCTATTTCTCTTTTGTAGATAAGTTCATTTGTACCTTTTTTTAGACTTCTCATGTAAGCAATATCATATGATATTTGTCTTTCTCTGACTTCCTTCACTCAGTATGACAATCTCTAGATCCATCCACATTGTTGCAAATGGCATTATTTCTTTCTTTTTTATGGCTGAGTAATATTCCATTGACCATTCTTTATTACATTCACTTCTGGCTTTCTTTAATGGCAGTGATGTTAGTGGTGTGAGATTATCATGATTTTACCCCATAGAACTGCTAGGTTTCACTGGAACTACTGACCTCAGGATTTATACGAGGTAGAAAACCCCTTTTTGTTTAAATTACTTTTGACTGGTTTTCTGTTATTGCAAATAAAAACACCCTAACAAGAAAAATAACTAATTTTTTAAAAGTTACTGATAAAAATACAATTTTTCTTTTAGGAGATATGTTTTTAAACTTATAAGTTGATTTTGTTTTATATAAAAGTTAAATTTCATTTGTAAATATTGTTTGCTTTGTCTTTTGCTGCTCTCTGATGATGGTTAAAATGAGTTCTGAGTGCTATTCTGGCTTCCATGATTCTGAGAGCAGTTCCAGAATGAAGTTAAATTTTAACCTTCACAAAACAACCTAGCCTAGTTCTCGGTCACAATGGTTGAAATGAACTACAATATTCAGCATTGGTAAGGTATTTTTCAGGCTATATAACAATGAATTGCTATCAGATTCATCATGTGGATCCAGGAAGATAAAACTGTTCTGATTGTGAACTGTTATCTATTGCATATACTTACCCAGAGATATATCTGCTCAGGCAGCTGAGAATAAATCTACCTGCTTGGAACCAAAGGAAAAAAAAAATCATTTTCTGTGCTAAATTAGTACGAACTTAATTAAACAAATAAAATTTAACAAAACTTTACATTGACAAAGTGAAAGGGAATTAAACAAGAAAAAGATTTTAAAAGGGACACTAAAGTACTCAAAGTTTTAAAGAAAAAATTTTCATCATTTCTCCTTTTTTATGTTCATTGTTCAGAGGAATATACAGTATAAAAATTTATACACTTGAGTTTTTCATTAATTCATATGTAAACCTGAGGAACAGATTGAAAATTAAACATTTAACTGGAAACCTATATTTGGTAGGTGAGTACTTATGAATATATCTTGAAAACCAATATTTACTAGTAGTGTTTATAGCAAAAACCTTCACATAATGATCCATTGGTCTCAAACTTATAGGTCACTATTTACCTAGAAACAAACTGACATTTAAATATACAAGTACTATTCAGGACTGTGGGTGCCCAAATATGTTTCTCCATGAGACTAAAGCAAATACAACAAGAAATGGTTTGAAATGTGCCAGAATTAATGTTTAACCTGCTGGATTTAGAAACAGAAAACCTAGGTTTATGCTTTCATTTATTACCTTTGACACTGTGAGCTTCAGTTTCTCATCTACAAAGAGGAGATAATAATGGTGATAAAAACAATAACAATGGCAGCAATTTGTTCTAAGGAAAGGTCAAACCGAACGAGTTAAGGTATGAGAGAATTTTCTTTAAATGAAAAATTTATAGAAATCCTAAATTTTAGAGTGTTCTGAATTGCTATGTGATGGGCCATGTAAAAATATTACCTAAAAAAAAAATAAAATAAAATAAGCAGATGGTTCACTTAACACTCATTCTGAGAAGAGTTCTGTTTACAGTTTTGATTTCGGGGCTTTTTCATTTTGCTATCTGGGATTACCCAAAAGTAATCATTTATTTTTAAGTTCTTAACCTATTCCACCGGTCAAATGTTTCTAGGGGAATCCCACAAGGCCATCTTTATGGAGTCTTATAAGCACTGGAATTGGAATCTAAGAAATCTGGGGTCTGTTTACAGCTGTCACATTAGCTGTGTGGATTTAGGCAAATCGCTTTAACCAAACTGATTTGGGGCAAACCCAGAGTTTCGTGAATAACAAATGAGATAACGGATATGAAACTGCCCAGTTAACTGCATATGCCTCTGGTCTCCTTTGTGAACCTGAACAAATTGAGTTCTCTCTGTGTGCCTTGGTTTCCTCATGTGTAGAATGAATAAGTTGGACAGGATCATCTCTGAATTCCTTCCAGTATTTATATTAACTCAGTCCATAATTCACATTTAAAGAACTGTATCTTAATATTTTAAAGTGTTTAGACATTTTTGGGAAACGCTAAAGCATACGGTAAATATTTGTTTTTGTCATTGTTAGAGTGGGAAGATAAAACTGGTAAAAGGACATTAATATCAGGGGCTGCCATGTTTTTTATTCTGTTTTCTCCACCCTGCCCCTTTTTCTCTTCCTGAGCATGCAGGATTATAGTGACAGGATGGCTGGGGAGTCCAGATGCAGAGAAGCACCCACATGCTGACTTTCCCTCCCTCTGTTTTTTGCTTTCAGTAAGTTCAAAGTAAAGATGAAATAAAATCTACCAAGGACTCGTGTACTGGACATTAAACTTAGACTGGCCCAAGATCCCTAGCCAAAGAATTATTCCTAACCTCTTTACAATGAAGGCGGATTTGATTATACACTTTTGATTTTCTCCAAAGGATCTACTTGAAAAAAGTCTAAAGGACATTGGAGGGTTTTTTATTCCTCAGTTTTCCATAGTTTCTTGCAACAAATGCCATTCATGAAACTTCTAAATTTTTAGTGCTTATTTCAGGAGGGAAGGAAAGTATCTATGGGACATCAGAGAGGAGAAAAACATGGTCTTACACCTCAGGTGCTATCATGGAAGGGTTTCCTGAAGAAGAGGAACAGGATGATTATGGAGACTGCAGGACTGAGAGATGTCTATGGGGAATTTGTCCTGGAAAAGACACTCTGTCCCACATTTTCCAGGTCCCTAGTGTCCTGTGGTCATATTCTCCCTTTGCATTCTCACTCCCTGTCCTCCTGGACCCAGTTAGTATGATCTTGAAGTCTCCATCTCCCACTTCAGGAAGGTGGTGGTGAGAGTTTCCAAGCATTCTAAATTAAAGTCCATTTTCCCACACACACTTGGTTGCATTTCATAGTCAGTTACTGTAACTGTTCTGTACAGTGTTATAAGTGCATCATAGAGTAAGTAGCTTTTTGTGACATAAACCTGGGTCCCTAACCAACATTTATGCCATGGTTTCCATAGGAAATTTGGATCTCAGTTCCAAACTACTGCTCAGTCTCTATGTTAAGGAAGACTTGAAGATAATTTTTTCAAGTATGACCTTCTAAGTTGAGGGTAAGAGGCACATGAGAAATGAAGGTCCAGTCTAATCGTGGTTTGGTTCTTGACGTCTGCTGAGTCTTGGGAGAATGGCTTGGTCTCCCTGAGCTTCCATTTGCTTGATAGCAAAGTGAGATGGGACATTTCTACAGCGAGTTGATAGCTACATGCCAAGCATCTTCACAGACATAGAGAACAGACTTGTGCTTGCCAAGGGGGAGGAGGGTGGGGGAGGGATGGATTGGGTGTTTGGGATTAGCAGATGCAAACTAGTACATATATAATGGGTAAACAACAAGGTCCTAATGTACAAAACAGGGAACTATATTCAATATCCAGTGGTAAAACATAATGGAAAAGAATGTGAAAAAGAATATACATATGTATAATTTCTTGCCGTACAGCAGAAATCAACACAACATTGTAATCAACTATACTTGAATAACATAAATTTAAAAAAAAGCATCTTCTAATAATCCTTGTGTTTGATTCTGTACTTCAGCCATAGGGAATTGCTAATTCCCTAGAACAGCTACGCTGTCTCACACTCTGACACTATACTCCTTCTGTATCCTTAAAGATTCAGCTCAAGCATCACTTCCAGGGAAATCTTTCTGAGCACCGCACACATGCACAACACAAACACACACAAGACGGTCCTCCCTGGAGCTTCCACACGCCTTGTGCTTACCACTGTTACAGCATATATCTCGCTGTATCAACTTTAGCTCTTGACCTGCCATCTCTCACTTTCTGAAAACAGGGGTCATGTAATTTGCTATTCAATACCTGAATATTTGCACATCTCCTGACATGTGGTAGGTAATCAATAAATATCTTTTGCACAAATGGATGAATGCATGAAAAAATGATAATGAATTTCCCTGAAAAAGCAAATCTCTTTATTTGTTTTATGCTGAGTGATGCCCCTCTAATTCATGGCTCAGTTTACCTGGGCCAAGCATATTTTAAGTTGGGTGAGTAATTGAAGCTGCTCCATGTCCCAGAATGCATTAGCAGGAGCCCTGCAGGGTGAATCCACTCTCCTCCCCTCTCATTCACCCAGTCACACTGACACACCCTTCCTTTAGACTGTACCTTGGCCCCTAAGGCGCAAAGTGTTCCGAAGTCGGAGTCAGCCACCTCTGCCCATCCACATGCTTGGCTGCTGTCCAAGACTCGGATAAGAAACCATCCAGGTGCTCAACCTCAGAAAACCAACAGCAAGGTGGTCGGGGTCAACAGAGACCAAATCAACTGAGTGCGGAATAAAAGAGGAAGAAAGCCCTAGCCGAGAGTCAGGAGACTTGGTCTCGTTTCTCCACGGGTAACGTATACAGCCTTCAGTGAGTTGCTTCTCTCTGGGCCTAGTCTCATCATCTGGGAAGTAAGTGGGTCAAGCTCAATGATCTTTGTGGTATTGTCCAATTCTCAAATTCTAGGATCTGAAATAAAGGGCAATCCAAGTATTTTCCATACCTGAAAGGATAATGATATTTGCCTGTAGCAACTCTATCCACAGGGGAAGGACCAGGAGCTCAAGTTCACTGTCAGTGATGATTCAAAACGCACACAACATACTCTCTTGGCCCTCATTCCATGAATCATTCCAGAATCATTCCATGATTCTAAGAAAATTTAGTCTCACAGCCCCTATTTATTAGCAGTGGTAATGCGGTACTAGTACCAAGCAAGGGCCACGGTCTAGTCTGCATCTGCCACTTAAACAAGCAGCTCACGGGACTTCCCTGGTGGTCCAGTGGTTAAGACTCGCAATGCAGGGGGCACAGTTTAGATCTCTGGTCAGGGAACTAAGATCCCACATGGCACGGCCAAAAAACAAAAAAAAAAGAATGAAAACACCAAGCAACTCACTCACAATTCCCTCTGCACCATCTATCTGCAAATTCCCCACCAAGCACTGCATTTGTGCCCTGTAAATAGGCTGGGATCAAACACTGATTTCTTTGGAACAGATCAATAGGCGTAATGGTAATAATAGCAGTACTACTACCAAGAGTACTACTTTTTATTCAGCGTGTAATGCTTCCAAGACTTGTGCCATATGCTCCACATGTTTACTCATTTTGTTCTTATAACCACTCTGTTAAGGCAGTATATTTATCCCCCTAATACAAAAGAAGATACCCAAGTTCATTGTTCACATAATTCAGACAAAATATATAAACTAGCTGAGAAAGGCTATATGACAATTATAATCTCCCACATGTGTATAGCATTTTAAGCTTACAAAGGCCGTTTTACAGCATCATTTGATTTGGCTTTTACTATGATGTCGTGGCTGAGTCATGATTGTTTTCACTTTACGGAATGGAAACTTGAAGTGAGTTGAGATAGTAGTTCAGGTCTCTTGATCCTCAGTCCTGGGCCTTCCCAAGAAACCACAAATCTGTGTTGGGATTCCTCAGAGGTAAAAATGGGTCCAGGGCCAGCGGGTTTCCTGGAGAACAGACCTGAGGTCAGACATAGGGTGTGAGGCTGGATTTCCAGAGCTTAGATTGAGATGGTGGATGAGATCAGGCTATGAACAAATGTAGAGATGGAAGAAGGACAAGTGGAGGAGATTCATTTTGTTCATGGCATCCTGGACCATATGCACATAACGCCAACAGTACACAGTCATATCTGTGCTTAGCTCACTTTCAGCAGCACAGAGAAAGGTCCCAGAGTGTGGTAAGAAGAGAGATCATTCTGGGTGGAGATATTTCTGTTTCCGCAGGGGCTTTTGGTGCTTATTCAACTTGAAACTTCTAAAATAACTCATTATGTGTGGAATAGCAGGTGTTCACATGCAATATATTTGCGTGGTCTCACGTTATTTGTTGTTCCGTGGCAATTTCTCTTCTTTTTTTCTTTTACCTACTGTCAGGTCATTAGTCAGACAGAGTGAATCATGCACAATGTTTAGAAAGGAATTATATATCTGAATCCTTAGGACAAGGAAATTTGACATCTCACGTTCTGGGTAGAATTAAGCTTGCCAAAGTTGGTAGCGGTCATTCTGTCATTTGGTGAAAGTCAAAGCTTAGAAAATTCAGGATTGCTCTTATTTTATGAAAACTTAACTCACAAAAGAAGGGCGGGTGAAATTCACTTTAAGAAACTGGGGTTCTACTTATCTTATGCTTTGGCCCCCCTGAGTTAGCTCTAGAAGTCTATAATTGGAAGGACGAGCAAATCAAAGGCGGCATCCTTTAGCACCGCTCATGTTCATCCAGCTTCGTGTGCCTCCAGCCCCTGAGTCAGCCTGGAGTGACTCCTCTCCTTCTGCTTTCCTTGTTCATTTCCATTGATCCTGTCTCCTAAATGTCCTCAAATTCATCTTTTGATCTCATTTCTATGCCTTTAGATTTGTCCCTGTGAACTATTGCAATAGCGTTTTAATCATCATCCAGGCTGCAACCTGGGCCAGATTACTGACAGACTACAAGTAGATTACCCCAATGTGTAAAACCTTCCATGGTTCTATAACCTCAGGGTAAAATTCAAAATCCTGCACATTCTGCCTCCTGAGCCTCATTGATTGCTCATCTACCACACATTTATTTAGCCATATTGACTTTCTTGCAGTTTCCAGAACACTCTATAGGCCACCATGTCTCTGATTACAGCGATACCTTATCCAGAATGTATTTACTATCCTTGCCCCGCAAGTGATTTATCACACTTTCTTCATAAATTTCTTCTTATTGCATCCATCCCTGACTGCTCCCTTCCCCAGGCCTCCACTATCCATTTATCCTTTGGCAATTTACACAATCTTCTCAGTTCTGATTTCACTATAGTTTCAGTTAATGGCCCATACATTTGTTTACTCACTAAAATGAATTTCTCAAACACAATAGCTGTGTTTTTAAATCTCTTCCCCCTATAGGAAAACTCGACAAATGTTATTAGGATAAATATTTAATAACATATTTAAAAACTGTTTCCCAGTGCAAACAGGGAAGTTACTCATATTCTTTTTTTTTTTTTTTTCTAATGAATGATACAGGGAAAGCCTTGTATCATCATGTTGATTTCTTTTATTTTCTGAGAATGACCCTTGTTTAGTAATAAAAGTTTGTTCCTTCAAAACTGTTTAATTCAGGTGTCCATACTTGTAGCATAAATGGACTTCTGAGAATGTCCATGTTTATCCTCTTTACTGTATAACTTCTGGGAATAATTGCTTGGGATCCAGCCCCACCCTATCGTCTCTTAATATTATTTCTACTTTCAAGTCATCATTAAACCTTTACATCAACATATTGTTCATTCAACCATTTTGAAAAATTTTGGAAAGAAATATTTTTAGTTTACACCATGAAGAGCAAGTTGTCACTTTATAGTGAAACATCATTCTTATTTAGAGATACTAATAATATATTGGAAAGCTTAGAATGTTTCACCTTGTTTATATTGGATATGAAATGTAAATGCCATTTTTGTCTGTTCCTTTTCATTCATTGATAGTATTGTAATCTGAAAACCCTTACTTTGTATTCTGGCTCCACCACCTGCTTCATCTATAAAGTAGAGGTCCTAATTATACCTGCCTCATAGGGTTATTGTGAGGATTAAAAGATATAATACATACGAAGTCCTAATAATGCCTGAAACACAGTAAGTAGATAGCTATTAATCTTTATTTTTGAGTTCCTTTTCTTGGCCTCCCTTAACTTAGGTCACCCTGTCATTGTGAGAACTGTCACTTTCTGATTCTGGATCTTATAAATGTTACAGTGTACAAATGTGAAATTCTTTTGGTCATCCTAGATCATTTACATTCTCCTATAAATTTTAGAATCATCTTGTTACTTTCTTTAAAAAGCCTGCTGAAATTTTCATTGGGATTGCAGTGAATTTAGAGATTAGTTTTGACAGGGAGGTTATAAACAATATTCAGTCTTCCAATTCATAAATATTGTCTATCTCTCCAATATCTTCAGGTTTTATTTGTTTTTATTTTTTTATTTCAGCAATATTTTGTAGTTTTCAGCATTGATATCTTTTTATACTTATAACTATATATTTGATGGATTTGATGATATACTAAATGGTATTTAAAAGATTTCAGTTTCCAATTATTTGTTGCTTATCTATAGAAAGACAATTGATTTTTGACTAGTAACTTTGTTTCCTGTGAACTTGGTATATACATTTATTCTAGAAGTATTTTTTGTGAAGTTTATTGGGCTCTTAATATTAACATTATTTCACCTATGAATAACAATACTTTTACTTTCTTTTTTCAGTTTTTATCCTTTCTTTTATTTTCCTTGCCTTATTGCACTGTTTAAGACTCTCACTAAAAAGCTGAAGACAAAGGTTGAGGAGGAACAGGGCACACTTTCCTTATTCCCACTCTTAAGAAAGAAAGCATTTTAGGTCCCTCACAATTAAGAATAATGCTAATTATAGGTTATTTTTAGATGCCCATAGTCAGATTGAAGAAGTTTTCTTCTATTCCTGGATATTGAGAGTTTTATCATAACTGCTTTTTTGCACCTATTGAGTGCAAAAAAGTATGATTTTTCCCCTTTGTCCTATTTATGTGATAAATTACATTGATTGATTTTCTTATTAAACCAGGCTTTTATTCCTGAGTTTAAAATCACTTAGTCACGATGTATTTATTGTCTTTAAAAAATATTGTTAGGTTTAACTTGCTAATATTTTGTTAGAAATTTTTGAATTTTTGGTCATAAGTTATATTGTTCTATAATTTTATTTTCTTGTGATATCTTTGTCAGGTTTTGGCATTAGGATTATGCATATAATTTGGAAAGTGTTTCCTCCTTCTATGTATTCTATAGGATTAATATTAGTTCTCCCTTAGTTGTTTGTTAGAATTCATCTTGAAGCCGTTTTTGACCAGGATTCTCTTTGTGGGAAGGTTTTTGATCAAGAATTCAATTTCCTTAATAAGTATATGAGCAGTCAGATTTCTTATTTCTTCTATGTTCATCTTGGTAAGTTGTATTTATCAAGGAATTTGTCCTTTATATCCAAGTTGTCAAAGTTATTGATATAATGTCATCCATGATATCACCTAATTATCTTTTGACACCTGTAGTGTCTCCTCTTTTGTTACTGATATTGTTAGTTTTCTCTCCCTTATTTTTTTGAGCAGTCTTGCCAAAGTGTTTACAAATAATCAGCTTTTGCCTTTGTTGTTTTTTCCTATTAGTCCAGTTTCTATTTTATTGAGTTCCACAATTATTTAAAAAAATTTTTTAGTATTTCTAAAATTTGTTATTTTTCTAGATTTTTTTAAATGGTGGAAAGTTTGCCCGTTGATTTTGCTTCTCTTTTCTTTCTAACATAGGTATTTAAAATAATAATTTTCTTATTCTTCTTTCTATTCCTGTTTCTTCCTGAAAAATTCAGCCCAAAGAAAGTTTGGTATCAAAATTGGGAAGAGAGGAAAAACTATGGTGGCCCAGAGTGAGATTTTAGAGCTCAACTAGTGTGAGAGAGGTGTCCAAGTGCAGATTTTGGAGCCCAGCACAGGGCATTGGAGCCCAGCAGGGGTGAGGAAAGTTTCTGTGTGTGGGGAGAGGGACAGTTCAACATGGAACATTGGAGTTCTGGCAGTGGAAGGTAGAAGCATGTGTCAGCAGTGAGGAAGATTTTTAACATATAAGTGGTTAATCAAATAAGCAAGACTATTAAATATGGGAGCCAAGTGCCTCAGTGTTAGAGAAGGGCATTGCAAATATGGAAAGGGAAAAACAAAATGAAACTGTTGGTGTTAGGTTAGAATTGAAGATATCAATGTGAACTCACGGTTTTCAGTTTAGATAGATAAATAGATACAGAGATAGATAAATTAATTAATAGATATATAAATAAGCATAGGCATAAATGAATGTGTGTGTGCATTCCCTAGCTCTATTCACTAAGAGGACTTGGGAGCAGAGGTATGCTTATATAAATGAGCATAATATCACTTAAGTCTTGGTTTTGAAATATAATTCTCCACTAAAAGAAACCAGGGATCTTTGAAGGAATGGCTATTTCCAGAGCTTGGGCAGGGAAAGCACGAGATGAGCCTGGAACATTCTATAATGCTGAAAGTGTAAAGAGATACTCTTAGAATGATGGGTACATGTCAAAAGGACAGAGAAGCTAGCTTGAAGGGGCCCCCACTGGCCAAATCTGGGTCAACTTAAGCACACAAATAAATAATAAGATTGGATTATAGCCATTAGAATAAAATAAACATCTATGAATCCATAAAAATATAAATAAATGATAAATGCAAAGTTTAGTAAGTCACATAAAGTGTAAATTTTAAAACATGGCAAAATGTGCTAAGGCACCTATACTAATAAAACTTGTGGTAAAAAAATATGTATCAGTAAATCCTTGAATTCCACTTCAGTTACACTTTAAATATCTTAGACTTACCCTCCATTGTATTCAAGTAATATTATATTTAGTACTCTTTATAAGAAATTATGATGTAATATAATTTTAAATATCTTCTACCCTTCTGTCTACCTACATATTTATTTATTTTGATTATCTATCTATCTATCTAGAAAGATCTGAAATAAAGTATAAATCATGTATAAACAATGGTTATTTCGAGTGGTAAGAATTATTTTTAACCCTACTCTTTCAACTTTTCTCTATTAAAAAATAATGATGTTTCTTTGTAAACATCTATGTGTTTTCCCAGGCAACTTTAACATGTTTGTGCTTCCCCTCTTAGAGAGTATCCAAGCTGGAATTTTCTGTGCTTCTCCGCATCCATTGTCCATCATCTTCCACCCTGCACTGTGACCTAGGAGGTTGACCTCTGGATCTTACTGTCTAGGCTCCCCTTCCCTGAGTCTTCCAAATGGGTTTGGCCAATGGGAGGCATCATCTTGAGATCAAAGGGAGGGTATTTTTCTTGCTGGCTAGCTTTCCATCAGGTGATGGTTGGGAAGTGGCTCCCATCTATGGCTACAACTCCTGTCAGCCACAGCTCCTGTGAGGGACCCTCCCTTACAGCTATAGGTCACGCCAGGTATTGGCAATTGCTTCTTGCACCTGCCCCTTGATGTAATCTGGGTACTTTATCATCCCTGATTGTTTTACCTAAACATGGTCCATAGTTTTGTAAATTGCTGTTCATTAAACTCTCTTCAACAACAGTGTGCCATCTGTTTTCTACTCAGACTCCAACTGACACAGTATTTAATGTCTCTCCTATGAAAATTATACTTCCTCTCACCATTGACTCACTAATTTATAGATCTTAATTTTCTATTACCCAGCTAGATACCTTTCTAATTCTAAATAATAGACTGCAATTTCTATTTCTTTATTTATACATTTTAGACTTCTCAATAGAAAAGATGAATAATTTAGCTTCCCTACAGTTGCTAAAGGAAGGGATTTGTCAGACAGGAGGAGCTGTGCATTCTTAAAATAATTAATAGAAAAATATCATGTTAAAATTACCTTTGACCTTGGTCCCTCTATCACTATATCCTCCATTTCAGCTGCAATTTTATCTTCCGATTATGTCTAAAAGTGTATGGCATTTTTATTCTAGATATGATATCTAATATATCCCAAATGTTTTTTTCCCACTAATATAATGTATTAAACAATAAAATAATCAGGATATGCAAGTATCTCATGAAATAGAGTATATAATCTAGATAACTGGGACCCACATTTCTGCAGGTAACCTCATTAGGAAGTAAAGATCTTTTTTAGAAAGAGGCTTTTTTCATATTGAAATATCTGAGCAGCCAATTGTAGAAATCTGTTGCCATAGAATCCAACAAAGTATAGAACAGGTGTGCTAGGCCTGGGCTAAATAATGGATTGTACAGAACTCTGATTCCTTCAAATTTCTTGACTTCTGTGATCAGTGAGCTGGGGTAATGTCTGTTGGAGAAGTGTGGTATCTCAGACGCTCTCTCCACAGGCTTCCCTAATTCAAATGATGGCCACAGCATCCTTCCAGACCCTCAGACTAAATACCTTAAAGTTATTCTTGACAACTCTCTTTCTCTCACAATTACATTCGATCTGTCAAAAAATTCTGTGAGCTTTTTCTTCACAATTTACACCAAATGACAGGTGAGGTAGATTATTGTTTTAATTTTGTTTTGAGACTGGAGACTCAAGGAGGTTAAGTGTGATAAGACTAAAGTCACATAGCAAAAATATATTATGAAAAATTAGAAGATGGAAACAGGAAAATAGCCTCACAGATCCCTCCCTTACCTGCAAATCCTATTCTTTAGTGTCACATCAAAAACATTTGTTATAATGATGTTTGACTATGCTTTATGCTGATGAAGACATTTTTCTTATTTATAAAAGCATCCCTTTTTCTTAACTGTGGGATACAACTCTTAGAGTCTCAAGAACTGAGTCTATGATGTTTGAACTTGTTCCTGAGTTTCACTGTTGGCATTTTCACTTGTTCTTTTACTGCACTTTGACCAAGAAACTGATGCTAAGAATTTTGTGTTTTGTTTTTAAGTCTGTTTATATGGATTATAAATGGGTGAGGTTTAATTTAAAAACAGTAAAAATACTGTAGCAACAGCTTACATTAACTATTATTAAATTGAACATGACTGGTTTGAGAACATATTTCAGGTGTGTCTATGATAAAGGCAGTTCTCACTGTCCTTCGTATGTTTTGTGTGTTTAACTAGTATTTTTGTGTCTTTGTGATTGGAATTGTTTAGATAAAATTCCTTTATTATCCCTGAATCACTCCTGCATTTGTTTATTTTTATCTTTTCAACTTGTTTAAGTAAAGGGAGTAATCAGAAAATTAGTCTATCTCCTTTACTTTAGGACTAATTGAAACTCTGGTAAAGCAACCAGTTTTTGTGGGGTTTTTTCTCTCTCTTAATTGAGTATCTGGATGAATAAAAATGAGAAAATACCAAAGAAATAGAATTGTGGGAATTTAATAAATCCAAAAGAGTGGCTTTAAAAGGTTTTAAAATAATATATCAATAACAGGTAATTTTAAAAAGCATTGTAAATAAGAAAAAATAGTTTATGGAAATAAGGAATCCATTGATAAGAAGTTTGGGGCAGTCAGATCTGTCTCATAACCTGTGCTCTACTGGTTGGAGTGAATCTTAAGAGTTACATAAGGCAATTTATAGTACCTCTGATAGTTGATGTAAGGTGTAGTATGAAGGCAGAGGAAGAGTCTGGATTACTTCTAGGTTTGAGGTTTATGTTTCCTAACTCTTAAATTACAAATGGGACAGAGGGGGTAATGTGACCTAGTTTAGATATCTGGATTTGGAGATTCTAAGCTTGGCTCTATAAGGACTAGCTCTGCCACCTTGGGGAAGTCATTTCCCTTCTGTAGGGCTCAGTTTCTTGTGTGAAAAAAGTATACTAATCCTTTAATCTAGCTTTCTTATCCTACATCTTTTGACTGGCCTGTATTCAGATTGGCTGAACTGTCTGAACTAAAAAGTCAGAAAATCCTATTTGTAAATGCTTCAGTGTTTCTAATTGAATGCATACTTTTGGAAGTGAATAATAAAGGTTCAAAAGTACTTTGGTTTAGCCTTGCCTGTTAAGGGATATTATAGCCTTCAATATAGCACATTATTTTGCTTAAAAAGCATAAATAATGTTTATTTATTTAAACATCTAACTAGCATCTTTCATCTACAAGTTCATATGATAATCTACAACTACAGATATGAAAGTTAGAGTATAGCATCATACTTCATACCATAGCTATGAATTATTGAGCATCTAGTATATGCCAAAAATTTGGATACTTTACCTACAGTTTGATTATAACAAGTCTACAGAGTATAATATTAGCCCCGCTTACAGATAACCCTTGGAGATGTTTAATGGTTGCCAAAGATCACACATGCTAATAAATGACAGAATTTATTTCATATACTAATTAAAAATCTTTTTCAGATATGAATTAAAATATGGATTTGACTAACATTAAAGTATGTATTTTTTTCTGTAAACTAAATTGATAAGAAATGGGTCAAAAATCCCATTTTTTCCCAATAACTTATACTGTCACATTGAGCGAAGCATTTCCTTCCTCTGGACCTTGGTTCTACCCACTATAAATGGAAGGATTAAGCAAGGTGATCTCTATTTGTCTCCATAGTCTTAAAATAACAAACTATGAATGCATTTCTCTGGGCTTGTATCCCTTTTTTCTCTCTCCATGCATGTACAAGTTACTGTGAGATCATATTTTGAAAGCATTATGATGTGATTTTTACTCCTAATGTTTCCTCCATTCATCCAGGTAGGCATTCTTTGTATTGCCTCAAAGAAGACATGACATAGCAGAAATAAAAGAGAAAAACAGAGTTAGCCCTTGGCTTTTGAAAGTCTTAATTTCAGGGGTCTGGGTAGGATTCACATGCTTCAAATCAGATTATAGAGAATACTACGGGGTGTGAAGGAGAAGAGAGATGCTTCCCATTCTGGAGACTTCAATAGATCCCTTGGGTTGTCAGGCGGAAAGAGATTCTGTGCTGATGTGGTAAGTGGGGAACTCGGTAGGTCCAAACTGATCTTGAGTGGCACCGACAGTAGCAGCATCGGCAGCTGAAGATCTGCGAATCTCACCATTGCACTCACTTAAGATAGAGCCTTTGCTGGCTGGGGCTTAGGAACCACATGGAAGTAGAATCAGAGCCACAGCCACTCACTCAATTTTCACTGGAATGAGAAATGTACATTGCCTGGGTTGAGGGATTTTTTTCACCTATCTTTCATGATGGCATCCAGTGAACACGACAGCAGCCAGCAAGCTGTCCTACAGAAGTGTTATCGTGCCCGACACTTTGCTTATCTCCGTCCGACTCGCTCCATGTACAGACACTCATTTTAATGTGCCAGAATAGTTATAAAGAAATATTATAAACTCGTCCACTCTAGATGGAGATTTAGGTCAGGAGCAGTAGAAGGACAGAATAGTATGGAAGACAAAGTTCCTTCCCTTGCCAACCAAACATTCTTATTTGTATATGGGCGGGACTGAATGCAACCAGCTCTTGGTCTCTTCCACAAACTGATTCAGTGATAAAACACACTTTGTAAAAAATAAGTCCTGCGTGTTCAACTAGAATATATTAAGAATCCCAAATAGGGACGATTCCCCTTAAGGAATGAAACATAATATTTCAAGCACATTCCTCTATAAAGAAAAATTATTTTGGATTGTGGGAAAATGCCCAAGGCACTATTGATGACCCTAGTAGTTACGCCCAAGTTTAAAGTTATTTTTTATACATCTAATTAAGCTTCATGGGATCTCAGAGCCCTGAAGTTTATTTACCACAAATATTAATTCACTTCTACTCTACCCAGGACAATGTGTGGTAAAAGGGAAGGTTCTTTAACTCTCATTTCTAAAAGAAAATGGGATCAGATGAAAATATGCACCTGAGCCTCAGCATTTAACTGTGGATTTAAAAAGGGACAAGCTTGGGTAGATAGGTGTCACTGGTTTTGCCCAAGTGCATTTATTACACAGCCTTTGATTACTTATGTGTGTGTATAGTTGTTTTCCAGAAAATATCCCATTGTACATTATTCCCAAGCATAATATATGTAATTCCAAACATCGATCACAACCAGCACTAAGTATTAGAGAACTTACAGTAGTCATATGTACTCTTTCTTTAATGTACTGCTGGCAATGTGTACACACTGCATTGAAGGAGCAAGATGAGATCTTTGCAAAAGAGAAAAATCTGTCTTTGAAACACTGTGGGATGAGGATATTGGCAGCTAAAGACATTTAGATGTCAGCTTATGGTACAATCTATTGTCCTTGCCATGCTTTTTCATCCAAGGTCACAATTCAAAGGGGTCAGTTAAGGGTTAGAACTTTGGCAATAGCTCAAGTTAACTTTTGTGTTCCAACCAAGAAATATTACCATTACATTCTTGTTGCAGCAACCTAGAAACAATGGGTCTCCACCTTCATCCAAATTCCCACCTGCTGCCCCATTATTCATTAAACATGTATTGATTATCTATGGGAGTTCTTTTTCTGTGCGAGAATTGGCAGTGGTGCTGTGAGATGTTGGGGTGAATAAGACACGGTTTCCGCCCTCAAATGACTCTAGCCCTGCAGGGGAGAGACAGGGACTCTGAATCATATGATGCAGAGTATCCATCCAGCCACTGATTTTATGATTTTATGATCTTTTTCTTTGTGATATTGGATATTTTTAATAATTAAACATTTTATCAAATGATAAACAGTGATGAGCTACAGTACCAATTATATGCTAAGTGCTGGAGATACAGGCAAAACTGAAGACGGGGCGCTTAATGAGCTAACAGCCTGCTAGCTAAGGAAATCATTAATAATGTGCCATAGACTAGGTGTAATGCCCAAAGATGAATTCTAAATACGTTTTGCATAAAAGTACCATTATTTAAATATCCATAAACTTCTTAAAAGACTATTTTGAATGGGCAAAAATAAATCTATGTTTATTTGGAAATGTGATCTCTGGTCTGTTTTGAAAAAAGAAAAAAAACAGTATGGCAAGATGCAGAAGACTCAGTCCTTGGAATCCTGAGATCTGGCTTCTAGTCTTACTCTTTCTGTGTGATTTTTGGGAAGTCTTATCCACTCTAGGCCTTAGTTTTCTGTGCTGTAAACTTAAGAAGTCTGACCGATTCGATTCTGACATCTGGGTCAATTCAGTGACTACAACTGTGTAGAAATCACGGACTTGACTTCTTCGGTTGTCCATCCGCAAGGTCAATGGTGAAAAAAACTGACCATGTTGGTCTAAAATTACAGGACCAGCTGTATAAAGAGCTTCGTAAAATGAACTGAGAGGTGGAACTTAGAAACCAGAGGGACTTCCCAGGGAGCTGGTGAAAATCCCTTCTTCCCCAGAGCCCAGTTCCTAGCTTCCATTGCAGATATAACAGTTTCAATGAAAAGAAGGCTCCTGAAATGAATCTGTTTGTGATGGCAAATTCTTAAAGATCCAGGACATCCTAATCCCTTGACCTGAAGTTGTACTGAATAGAGGGATTAGGGTACTTGATGTGAAAGGTGAGACATCCTGAGGTTGGAGTCGAGGTGATGTCACTGGTTTGGCCCCTTGCTTATGAGACCACAAGCAAGTTCTTTGCCAATACAGGGGAGATTTTTCTCCTTATTTGGTCTGTGATAAGCACTGGACAATCACAACAGCACTTATCACAAACAAAATACGGAGAAAACAAAATAGCTGTCTGTTTGCCTAAGATTTTCCCTTGAATCACAATGGACTATTGCTGAAGGGATGGTGCAAATACACAAGAGGTCATTTCTACCAGCTTTCTTATGAGAAATCATGTCGCAAAAGATGAACTGCCTTCTGTCAGGTCTATCTCATTTCTCCAACTATTGATTTTGAGTTAACCTTGGCTAACTATTATTATTAATTTCTCTTATGAATGTATATTATTAGGTTGAAAATTTGTATTCCTGATATTTTTAGTTCCTTAGTATAAAAAATTATTCTATGGCTGTTTCAACCAAAACCAGTTTTGTGGACCACTATACATAGAACGAATAGAAGAGAGATTATTGTTGTGTATATTTGCACTGGAGATTATCCTATTACATGTTTATAAGAGACTTTGATGGTTGGTCTGGTGCATTATATTAATGGGGCAGACTCCTGACTATTTGGTTCTCGACATGCAAAAAAAAAAAAAAAAAAGCCTGCTGACTATTAGTTCTCTCAATGCAAAGCGAAATATATGATGAACTTTGCTCCTCTCACAGAGCAACAGTGAGAAAATGTTCCTCAAATTATCAAAGGACCAATATATTCTCTTTTCATTTATATTTTTCTAGCCAAATATTCTTTCTCATGTGCCACAGGAGACTTTGCCCTATGCAAAGGTTTTAGTCACTAGAGGGAGATGTAATCACAAACTCCCTTTAGTACGTTGGAGTCCATGGGACAGATGGAAAGGCAAACGAGCCAGGAAATGACATGGCCCTATATCCTGCCAGAAATCTCAGTGGTAACAGAGCTCCAATGGGTATCTTACGTTAAGCTCACTCTCTGGTATTCCGATGGCTACTTACCAGAAAACATCTCTATTTACCAGAAAACATCTCTACTGAAAAATTGGCACCCTTAAGGGACCACAATTTCCATCGGTGTTTAAGTAAACACATGTTACTGTTAGATGTCATAGGTTGTTGAAAGCCTGGGCTACTTAATAGTATCATGAAATACAAATTTTTAAAGAATATTTATGGGCCCTGTAAATGAATGCTTCCTTTTTTTCTTTTTTTTAAATTTTTATTTATTTATTTATTTAGTTTTGGCTGTGTTGGGTCTTCGTTTCTGTGCGAGGGCTTTCTCTAGTTGCGGCAAGTGGGGGGCACTCTTCATCACGGTGCGCGGGCCTCTCACTATCGCGGCCTCTCCTGTTGCGGAGCACAGGCTCCAGACGCGCAGTCTCAGTAGTTGTGGCTCACGGGCCTAGTTGCTCCATGGCATGTGGGATCTTCCCAGACCAGGGCTCGAACCTGTAACCCCTGCATTGGCAGGCAGATTCTCAACCACTGTGCCACCAGGGAAGCCCCAATGCTTCCCTTTTTAAGGAAACAAGAGAGTCTGGAATGTCAGAACAGATGGGAAACTTAAAGGTGATCTAATCCCCTCCCCTCAATTTACAGATGAAGAGACTGGGTTTCAGAAGAAATTTGTTTAAGACGCTTCTTGGTAGCTACTTACTGAACTAGAATCTAGGTGTCTTCATTCCTAATTCAATGTTCACTTTACCACCTACCTTTCCATACGTCTTGAGCACCTAATATTTGCTGGGTCCAATTAGTCATACAAAGATGAGTGAGAGCTGTCTCTGACCTAAAGGAGTGTATGATTTAATGGAGGAAGCAGAATATGAGTAACAATCACTAGAAGACTATGTAAGTTTCTACAGTAGGGGGATACATAGAGGCTACGTAAAAACAAAAAAGCTAATTAGTGTACATGGTTTCAGCTGTTTGTATCCCACATGCACACTGTAAAGGAAAATTTTCACTCAGGTTCCCTCTCCAAACCTTGCATCTCCAAGTACTCCAGCCTCAACCTCTCCTTCTGTGAATTATTATACATTTAAAAATATTAGTAAGTGTTGTTCAATGAAAAAAGGTGTATAAAAATATAGGTAATGTGTCATCTTACTTATATAACAAAGGACATGTGTACAGAAATGAAATTGGAAGTATGTGGTATAAATGTTAACAGCACTTGGTTTCTGAGGGCTAAAATTATGGATGAATTTTACTTTTGCATCTTTTTATTAATTGTTATAGAAGTAATAGATGAATATATTTTTATTATAAAAATCAAAATATGAAACTTGGAACTTTAAAAATTTTTAAAGAAATTATAGAATATGTTAGGGATATTGGAATTAGAAAGGACTTTATAAACAAGTCCCAGAAGGCACAAATCATAAAAGAAAAATATTGATAGTTTTGATTATATTAAAATTTAAAACTTTTTTTTATGACAGGACACTGTGAATAAGAGCAAGTCAAAGATGGGGAAAAACTTCTTGCAACTCAAATAAATGATAATGTATGATGAAAACTGTGTCCGGAATTTATAAAGAACTTCTAAAATTAATGAGAAAATGTCAAATAAGCCAATAGAAATATGACCAGATGTTAAATATAGGAATTTTGAAGAAAGAGAAAACTGAGAGGCCAATAAGTGTCTGAAACTCCTCTAACAATCAGAGAAATGTTCATTAAAATCACAATGAAATTCACATCCCTCAGACTAGGAAATTGAAAACTTGGAAAATATCAAAGATTGATGAGGGTGTGGTAAAAGGAAGCTCATATACTGCTGGGGGAGAACAAATTGGGAAAATCACTAGCAGCACAAATTGACAATATCAAATAAATTTGAAAATACCATATTCTATGACTGAGAAACCCACTTCTAGGAATATTACTTAGAGAAACACTCACATATCCACATGAAGAAATATGTTCAAGAATAATCATTATGATATAATTTGCAAGACTGAACTTGGGGTAATGTAAACATTCATCAATGAGAGAATGAATATATAAACACAGTGAAATTCTAGGCAGCAATTAAAATAAATGACCTTAATCTATCAAGATGGATAAATATTAGAAACATAATGTTGGGGGTAAAAAGATATCATTGGATACATACAATATAGTACCATTTAAATTTTTTAAAATTAGTAAAAGATATTATTTGTATGTACTTATGTATGTATTAAACTTATAAAGCATATGATGGGAAGGATATATATTAACAATAGAACAGACATGATCTCTGGGGAGAAAGAAGCGGGAAATAGAATTTTAGGGAAGCATAGGATAAATTTGTATCATGAACTTTTTATTCCTCAGCATTTTTATGTCTTTGAAAACATGTTATATTTCTTAAAGAATGATTGTATTTTTTCTCCCCAAAATATATTTTTATTTCTTGAAAATTCTGAAGCCAAAATGGTAAAATATAACAACATATAAATCTGGTTGGTATTGATATGCATGCCTGTTAATTATTTTCCATATTTTTGTTTTTTAAATATTTCATGACACAAATTAAAATGTTAAAAAATCAAGCATAATGACTTTAACAAATTGTAAAAAAGTGCACTTATGAATCTTTTGGAATATTGAACATGATATTTGATGACATGAAATGATTAATTTTTAAAATCTGGATAATTATCTTGTAACATGAAAATATTTACAGGTAATATTATGTCTGAGATTTTCTTCAGAATTATCTATAAAGGGTGAAAATGGGTAGGAGTAGAGATAATATTGGCTTTACGTTGATAATTATTAAAACTGAAAGATGCATACATGGGGGTTCATTATACTAGTCTCTCTACTTTCCCACAATAAAAAGTAGAAAAATGTGCAGAGTTTAAAAAAAGAATGAAAGTCATAGGGGAAAAGAAAACAAAACAAAACTATGTAGAGCTTAAGTTCCCCTTATAATTCACACCACACTACTGTCAGTTCCAGACCTATTCCCTGAAATCCTTTATGCATTTGTATCTGTGGAAATGTAACCATATGCTTCTTATACATGTTATCACACTGAACATATTCTGTAGCTTCCTTCCTCTCACCAACAACATTTGTTAGAAATCCACCCATGGCAGTACAGTTGTCGCCACGTAATTATTCTTAATACTGCATTAAACTCCATACTAAACTCCATACCATATTCTCTTATTGATCTATTGGTTCTTTAATCCAGTTTGAAACTTTATGAACATACTGCAACTAACATCCTTTTGTATATGTTATGGACATATTTTTAAAGATTTTTAATTTAAAAAGTTCTGCAGGGCTTCCCTGGTGGCGCAGTGGTTGAGAGTCTGCCTGCCAATGCAGGGGACACGGGTTCAAGCCCTGGACCGGGAAGATCCCACATGCCGTGGAGCAACTGGGCCCGTGAGCCACACCTACTGAGCCTGTGCGTCTGGAGCCTGTGCTCTGCAACAAGAGAGGCCACGACAGTGAGAGGTCCGCACACTGCGATGAGGAGTGGCCCCCGCTTGCCACAACTAGAGAAACACAGAAACGAAGACCCAACACAGCCAAAAATAAATTTAAAAAAACTTTAAAAAAAATAAAAAAATAAAAAAAAAAGTTCTGCAATTGACATATATTTATAATATTTAAAAATTATATGCACATCATGAAAAATAAAATACACAAAGGCTTCCAATGACAATCACAAGTCCTCTGTCTTAGCCTTTAACACTGTCCAGGACATTTCCCCTTTTATGGGTTAAGTTCATCTGCTGGTTACTTCGAAAACACTAAATGATGTGCTTATACCTCTATTATTTTTATTTGAAAATGTTATGTGACATCTTTTGACTCTCTAATTTTACAAGATGAGAATTTAACATTATTACACTATTTCTCATTTCTTCCCAATATTTAAACTGTTTTCATATCATTTTTAGTTCTTCTATTGATTGTAACTTTAAATGTAAGTTAAGCTACTTATCTTATAAATATAGTATTTACACCTCTGTTTCTCATTTCAGCAACTTCAGACGGTGCTGTTTAGCTGCTCACTATGGAAAGTAAGGAAATTAGTATTCCTGTCCTTATTTTTACACAACCTTCGCCTTCTAGCTCTCAATTCCTGTTGACCAAACCTTTCAAGGTTAGCATTTGCATTATCTTCTGAAGTTAAAGATAATGAGTTTTTTACTCTGTATATACATTGACTCTAAAAGGTGACTACAATAAGCAGATAGTACTATTACGATTTGATAAATCTTGGTCATTTCAGAGTGAAATATGCTAAAGTGTTTTAGGATGAATTTCCTTTTCTAAAAATCGAATGTAATGATCCTTTTGTGTTACTTGGTGTATAATTTTCTTAGAATCTGTGTTAACTGGATTTGCTTTTTTATACCTCATCAATTGCTCAAAACCTTAGTCCATTTTAATTTATTTTATTTTATGTTTGTACCATGACTCTGTATAGCTTTTTTAAAAAATTAACATCCCTTTATTTTTAAAAATCAATAGCATGGCTTCACTATACCCCCACATTTTTCAGGCTCTTAATCACACAGTCAATTACATGGAATTCCCTTTTTCTTCCTTTTTTTAATCCCTTGAAATCCTCTCTCCCAGACCCTCTGACACCCCACTAGAATCAGGACTGCTTGTCCTCTGTGCCTACTTGCAAGGGTGTTATCCTGGAGGTTCACTGTCCTCCCAGATCAGAACCTCTCTTTCTTAGATTCCATATTTTCTTCTCTCTTCAATATTTCCTTGTTTTGTTGGAGTATGTTACCTGTTGACTTGCTTAGATAAGATGTATAAGAAACAAATTTCGGTGTTATTGCACGTCTGAAAAGCTCTTTATTTTGTAGTAAAAACTTGGGCTAACAACTTGTCAGGATAGAGAATTCTATGTTAAAATAATCTTCCCTCACTGTTTTGGAGCTATTTTTCCACTACTTTCTAGTTTATAAAGCTAGATGATGCGAAGTCTGGGACCAGTTTCATGCTCATTCTTCCATAGGTATACTTTTCTTTCTTTTCCCTCTGTCCACTTTTGGGATTTTAAGATTTTCTCATATCCTTGATATTCTCAAATTCTGAAGATGTAGGTAGTAGGTATATTATTTCATTCATCCCTGCTCTCTCTATACTTTGAGCCCTCGAAGTATGAAGACTGGTGTCCACTTTTACTTCTGTGAAACATTATTCTGTTATTTCTTTGAGAATATGTTCCCATCATTTCTCTTATTTCTCTTTCTGAAATTTCTTTGATGGGTACCATGCTTCCTGATTGCTTTGCCCTGCCACTTGTATTTTTTTTCATATTTTCTATCCCTATTTCTTTACCTTTGCATTCTAAGATTTTTTTCCTCAAACTATTCTTCAAATACTTTTCTAAGCTTCTATTCCTATGAATTTTTAATCTCCAACAGTTCTTTTTGATTCTTTGATTGCTGATATATATTTTTTGCCTTCATTCTTATTTAATAGGTGAACTATCTTCTCAAATCTCTCTAACAATATAATTACAAATATAAACATTATTCCTATTCCATTATTTCCTGTGTCGCTCTTGTGTCTTTGGGGTCAGTTTTTCTTTGTTCATCTTTGTTTTTTATTTGATGGCATTTCCCACAGGTCTTGTGCTACTTTGTTTCTATTCTAGATAAATGTGAACAATTTAATTAGGATTCAACTGGTTATTCAGGTTGATGAGCCTAGAAATTCCTAAATGCAATGTGATATCCTTGATTCAATCTTGGAACAGAACAAAGACATTAGTGTAAAAACTAGTGAAATCCAAGAAAAATCTCAAATTTAAGTGATAGTAAGGTATTAATGTTAATTTCTTGGTATAGGCAGAAATGTAAGATATTAACATTAGGAGAAACTGGGTGAGAGGTATATGGGAACTCTTTACTATATTTTCAACTTCTCTTTAAATCTAAAATTACTTCAAAATAAAGTTTACTACACACACTCACACACAGAGCTCTATTCCCTTTGTTTCTTTTCTTGGCTTAGCCATTTTATAGGAATTGTCAAGACTTAAACTTCTTTAATAAATATTTATGAAGCACCTACTATGTGTCAGAAAACGTGGTAGATACTTGGAAGATATAAAGATAAATAAGATGTTTCAACTTATATTTATAAACAGTCACATTTTAAGAAAGACATGAATGTTATTTATAATTTCCCACTTATATCTGCTGAGCGGGTATCTTTGCCTTTGTAGAATGGAATCAATGGGCCCAACTTCTAGGTGAAGAACTAAAACTTATGTCTTACCTTTAAAATTTTAACTATCTGAGCAGTTTCTTGCTTACAGTAGATGCACACAAAAGATGAAAATATTTGTGATGCTATATTTGTGAAGGTAGGGATAGCCTGTGATTCTGCCTTAGTGCCTAACGCAATGTCATATGTATAGTAGGAATTTGAAGATGTTGAATAAAAAAAAGAGTTTGTTTATTCAATAAGTACATAATGCATGCTTACTGTGTGCTAGGCATAGAGTTTACATTTGAAGAAAATACATGAGTGTCAGAGAGGTGATCTCTCCAAGGTAAATGTTGAAGGTAAATGGGTGACAAATGTAATAGTATGGAGAATGTCTGGGGTCCTGAGTCAGTAAACTTAGGTTTGAAACTGGGTCTGTCACTTACTGTCTACTGTGTCTGTCCTCAGATTTATCTTGTGTCCAGTTGGATTTATAATATTCACTTTACAGGTGTTTAAATAAAACAATATATCCTAAAACATTTTGGAAATAAGAAAATGTTAATCAAAGTAGTCATTTTAATATACAAAGATCCAAAATGAAGTAAAACCAATTTGCCTATTTATTCTCTTTAAACGATTTCATTTAGAAAAACATTAATAAACACCTTTAGAACATATTTTAAAATATTTTTAACAAACTGAAAGTCAATTTTTGAAACGTTTTGGCACTGTCTATAATAGTGAGTCTAAAAATTTCCAATTTTATATTTTAAGAAAACTGTTGACAAATAATGACTTCATTTCAAGGTAAAAGCAGGTTCAGGTACTTCAATTGCTATCAAATCTGTCATGCATCAGCTTCATAGCCGCTCTTCTTCATGACTTAAGAGTATAGTTTACATTGCTACGTGACCTCAAAGTGTGGTAGCCTTTGACAGCTCTCTGGTCATAAAAGATTGGGAAGCAAAGTGACCAAAAGCCTTTTCTAGCTTAGAAGGTTCAATGTTGAAAAAGTCAGTATTCCTAAGTGAGTCATTCTTGAGTGACTCGCTACCTTCCTTGAGCAAGTTATTTCACCCTTCGTGAGACACGTCTCTTCCCTGTAGGGTCCTGGGACATAATAAAGACTGTATCAAAATCAAATAAAGTAAGACTGTATCAAAATCATTTCACAAATATTTGTTGAGAACCTTCTATTTCAAGGGCCCAAATAAACATTTATATAATGCTTTATAATGCAGTTTAACAAACAGTATCTCAATGAATTCTCAGAAAAATCCTGAATTTGTGGTGCTAACAGGTGAACGTTATCAGCATTTCATGGAAGTGGAAACTGATGTTCAACATCTCATATGTTTTAGGTCATAAAATCAGGATTTGAACTCAAAACTCTTGAGGGCAAATCCCAATTTCTGTGAACTATACCACAAGTGATTCCCAAGAGAGTTTCTGTGGGGAAGCAGAGATAATGAGACACAGATCCTATGCTCAAGATGTGTGCAGTCTCTAGGATATAAGATCTTTACCTAAAGTGTGCTCACATAAAGTAGAAATTGAGAACTGTAGGAAGACGAGTACAATTAAAAAATAGAAAAATCAATCAAAAGGGAGGGAAAATATCAGTCAAGTCAGGAGAGACTCCACGTAACGGGAAATGTTTGATTTTGGCTTTGAAAGAAAAGATTGTTTCAGGGAGGTGTATTTCATCCCATTTTTGTGCACTTTATTTTTTAAATCAAAATATTATGTATACAAAGACTACATACATTATATTTATATGGCTTAAAGAATAATAGCATTGTTATTACTCATATATCCATTACATTCTCAATATCTTTGAAATTCCCCCAGTGGTCTTCATCTATTAAGAATCTTGTTTCCCCTCTTACAGAGGTTGCCACTATCCTGAATGTTAATTATTCTTTATTCTCTTGCTTCTTTTGTAGTTTAACCACAGATACATGTGTCCCTAATTATATATTGTTTAGCTTTTTGATCTTTATATAAATGAAACCATATTATACATGGTCCTCTGTGATTCATTTTTTATTCAACATTATGTTTTTGAAATTCATTACTATTGATTCATGCAGCTATAGTTCATTCACATGTATATTTGAGTTGTTTCTAGTTTATTCCTTTCTATTACAATGCTGCTATGTACAGGCTTGCACATGACTGCTAGGTGCACACATGCAATATTTGCATCTGTTCAAGAACATTTAGGTGTGGAAATGCTGGGTCCGAAAACATAAAATCACACCTTGAAGTGTAACAGCTAATCAAACTGCTTTTCCAAAATGGGTGTGCCAATTTATTCTCCCACCAGCAATGTGTGACAATTTCCATTACTTCATATCCTTGAAAATAGAAGCCATCATTTTCATTTATGTGTCCTGATCTCCTAGCACAACACCTGGACCATGGTGGGCACAGTGTAATGGTTGTTGGTCAAATGAGTGAATGAAGAGAGCTGATGCTTAAGCAAAGCCAGAGAAAGAAGATGCAGATTCTTTTTGGGATTGTTATAGAACATACACTTTTTTTCTAGTGGGAAGAGACAGAAAACCTTATTGCTGAAGAAGGTACTTGTAGGCAAAATTTTATTTTTTGTGCCTACCATGGTAAGTGCTGGGTCACTTTCCAACTTGTGCTCTGCTTCTTGCTAACATTATTCCTTCCTTTCTTCCTGACTTGGGCAACACTCTCTCTTTTATCATTTTTAGTTCATAAGGAATGCATGTTCATGAGAGATGAATAAAAAACTAGAGGGCTTCCCTGGTGGCGCAGTGGTTGAGAGTCTGCCTGTCAATGCAGGGGACGCGGGTTCGAGCCCTGGTCTGGGAGGATCCCACATGCCGCGGTGCAACTGGGCCCGTGAGCCACAATTGCTGAGCCTGCGAGTCTGGAGCCTGTGCTCCGCAACAAGAGAGACCGCGATAGTGAGAGGCCCGTGCACCGCGATGAAGAGTGGCCCCCACTTGCCGCAACTAGAGAAAGCCCTCGCACAGAAACGAAGACCCAACACAGCCATAAATAAATAAATAAATAAAATTAAAAAAAAAAACTAGAGTTAAAGACATATTTTTACATTATCATCTGAAATTGCATCATTATGAAATAACCACTATTAACATTGTATGGATGCATCATTCTCTATTTGTTACTGAGGTCATTTTGATGTTAGTGACTTCAAGGCTAGAGGAACTAGCTTTGGGGAATGTGCTTATTCACACAGAATGCATATGGAATGACACAACCTTTTGGTTTTAAATGTAATCAGATATTCAAAGCAGTAGCATGGACTTTCAGAACATTAGAGCAAGGAGAGAATTACAGAACATTTAAATCATTCCCCAAGACTATTAACCCCAACAATAATGATTACACTTCCTTGCTCTGAAACTTCAGCGCTCCCAAAGAGTTGAAGAGAGGTCAAGGTCCTCAGCTGAGCATGCAAGAACTTAGTATAGTGCTCTTTCCAGTATGAAAGATTCAGTCAATAAAAAATGTTTACTACCTACTACATACCAAGCTCTGTTAGAGACTTTTTTATTCATGCTTAATGAAAACAGTGATACAGTTGTTTATTGCTACCACCAAAAACCATCTGATTTTACAAATGAAGAAGCTGAGGCTGAATATTCAGCACTTTTTGCTTAAAGTCTCAGAATAAATCACCACAGTGCCTGGATAAGCCAAGTGCCCTGATCCCCAGCACACTACACTGAGATAATTCTATTCTAGGGAGTATCAATCACTTAACACATTCTACTTTCATTGAACCAAGGGCAAGTGACACCTAGATTTTCCACCTGGCATTATTCTTACCCATTAGGCCTGTCTCTCTTCTTTAGTCACTCATGGGTGGCTTTGATTTCTTACCTTCAACTTGTCTCCAGCCTGACATGTGGCTGTGACACATGAAGCAGAGAAGAGTGGGGAGCAGAGGTGGGTAGTGTGGGGTGGAGCTGGGGCAATGAAAAGTAGTTGACTGGGTACTGTTTTTGCTCTGATATTATTGTCTAGTTCAGATCCAAGATGCTGTCCCTCTGTTGTTGCTGTGTACTCTTTGCTTTGTAACTCAGAAGTGTTTATCATGACAGGCTGTGCGCAGATGGACTGGAGAGAGGAGAGAAATTTGACCCAAGAAAGATGTCACTTAAATAGCTGAGGCTAGTATTTCACCAGATGTCCAAACATTTAACCCATTAAGGGCTTTATGAAGATCAGTAGCAATGCTTTCACTTGCTGAATTATTAAGCAACTTTTTTTTCTACTTAGTTAATGGTGGTAAGTATCTGCTTGTTATAAAGCATATTTTGTATTTAAAGGCATTTGTATTTAACATCCTCTCAGATTCATTCATCAACCCAGAGAGATGATCATGATAAATATCATGACTCCTGGTTTACAAAATAGGCAGCTGAGGCCCAACATGTCCACAGTCACATGGAAAGCCAGAAAGAGCTAAAGCCACCGAAGGAATTGGGAAGTTGGGAGGGATCTCAGCAGTTACCTGGGCCAAAACCCATACTCAACGGATGAAAGAAATGAGGCCTAAAGGGGTAAGTGATTTGCTGAGGCTTCCCTAGTGCATCGTGAGTTCATATGGGACTTGAACTCAGGCCTCTCCCTGCAGCCCCAGGGTTTCCTCTACCAATATTTCTGTTTCTGCCTTTATGCTGTCCCAACATGCCTGCCTTACTAGCTGGCAAAAAAGCAATTCAATGTGCTGGCTGAAGATGAAGGGGAAAAGCGACTGCCATGTTCTACCCAGTCATCCTGTACAATTGTATCAAGCTTCAAAAGCCCTCCTGACTCTTAATAAGTAAATGGGTTACCTGAAAAGATTGAAATCAAACATTCCTAGTAATTTTGAGAATTGCTTAAGTTTCTGGGTTTAAAAAAAAAGAAGTCCATCTCTTTGATTTAATCACTGTGCCAACATAGGAGGGAATGGAAAAAAAAAATTCTGATTTTAAATTCTCCCTAAGGGAAAATAGAGAATTGAGAAAACTAATGTGGAGTGGAGAAAAAAAAATAATGAATCAGTAGTCAAATAACCAGGATCTGAATTTCAGATATGTGTTCTTCTGAACGTTTCTTTGATTTTCTGAACCTCATTTTTTTCTTATGGAAAATGAGAATTAATAATAGTCTTATCTACTTCCTGGGATGATGGCGAGAATCTGTGGCTAATCACTGTAACTGCTTTATGTAAATTTAAAATTATGCTACACTAATATAAAGTAGTATTAAAAATAGCATTAATGGCCATCTCTCCTTTGGTATAATGAGAGAGGCAGGAGAGCTTAACAACTCAGACAAAAGATTGGGGAGTTGTACTGTCTGGGTTTGAATTACAGATTTATTATTTACTATCTTTGTGACCTTAGGCAAGTTACCTAAGCTCATCAGTAAAATATGGGTAATAACAGAATATCCCCCACTGCTTTGCTATGAAGATTAAAAAATGGGTTAATGTATGTGGCATTCTTAGATTAATGCCTTTTGCATACTAAGTGCTATATAAGTGGTTGTTAAATAAATAATTTAAAAAAGATATTGGTTACTTCAAGGCAAATGTATGTTCAGGACAATAGGGGTATTCTCTTGTGGTTTCCTTTAGCTGTCTTCCTATCTCATTTCTAGCCACAGACCTTTATTTATATAAATAACATCTCACCTCCAGAGACCTTACATGATTTCTCACCCAAACTCCCTAGAAACCTGCAACCAGATGACCCTTGTTTTGGTTCCCTGAAGGGGGCTAGGGTGACTGGTCTTCCCAGGTCCATGGTGACCAGATGGCCTTGAGAGGGTCTGCTGGATCGAAACACAGATTCCTCGCCACTGGGAACACTGCCTAATGATCTCAACACTGCTGTCCTGACTTTTCAGGAGAAGGGAGGGCGTACCCTGGGTAGTCTGAGTCTCCTTCAGTTTGAGACCCATGGCCCATTCCCTATGGACCAAGGCAGACAACATCTGCTCTGGGCTGACACTTTATATTCACATTCTTGATGCATTTGGTAATGCTTTTACTTCTCTGAACTGCTGGTCTCCTGACACTGGTCTAAGAATTTAGTATGTATTAACTTATTTTTAATGCTTAACCCTATGAGGTAGCCACTATTATAAAACACATTTTACAGATGAGGAGACTGAGGCACAAAGTGTTAGTCACCAGGAAATCTAAGCTTGGAACCTAGAAAGTCTGGACAGTAATGGGAGTAGCTTAGATTAATTCTACCCCCATTTTGTTCACTGGAACTTAGCCATATGGCTCATCTAAATGCAAAACGGCTGGGAATTCACTTTCTAGTGACAACTCCACCCTATGGAAAGGAAACATGAATATTGGGTGCACAGCTAGGTTTCCCTTCATAAATCCACATTTATTACTAAATTATTTAGGATGATTTTCCCAAAATATAAAGAACTATGAATGGATATTTTTATACGTCATTGAAATTTACTTTCCAAAGAGTTGAAACCGTAATTGACAGGAGTGCCAATTTCACTGCACACTGGATGATTTTATGAATTGTCATAAAAATGTTTTTTAATTTGGTAGTTCAAAACTGTCTCATTTTAAATTGCCTTTTCTCATTACTAGTGAGAGGAACCTATTTCCATGTTTGAGAGCTAACTTTGTTTCCCCTTTTGTTATAAGTTTATTTTCCCTCCATTTAGTTTAAGGCACCTTTATTTTTTGTATTAATTTTTTATATATCCTACTTTGAATACAAGAAAGAAAATGCTTTCTGAATGAAGTCTTTAAGGATCATTTATAATAATATTAATAATAATATTTTAAAAGAGAAACTGCATTATGTTAAACAAATATAAAATGATAGCATGTAGAAACTATAAAAGTCTTTAATGTAATTAAATATTGGCTAAAGGAAAAAGAAGCAATTTATTTTTTAAAAAGGCTACATAACAATATTTGTGATGTAGACAGAGATATAGAGATACACCACATGCTTGTGTGTGTGTGTGTGTGTGTGTGTGTGTGTGTGTTCCAAATCCTCACAACATGGCCACTTTTTCTCTTTTGCTGCAGAATACATTCATACTTTCCAAGTTAATTTATGTTTCTATTTGCCTTAAAATGAAGAGAAATCTCCATAATTCCTATGCAGGCAAAAAATTAGTATGATCTGAGTTTATTATAGGTATCAATAATTGGTCAGTTGATTTCTGAATTAATTACATGAATAAGAATAATGAAAATATATGAATTAAAGAGAATAAAAATATTATGCACATCTTTTCAGAAGGTTTTTCAGAAACACTGTTTTTAAATTTAATGTATGTACATACACATTTAATTGATTATATTTTGATGTAGTGCTGAGGCTTTTTGTAGTTTCAATATCTTTACAGTGGAACAAAGAAATTATAAAACACCTGTGAAGCACCCTGAATGCAGAAATTAAAAAGTTTTGTAATTCTCTCTCCCTACCTGCCACCCCCAATCTTTCACCTGACAGGCAACTAACCTGACATTTTTTTTAAAGCGACCCTCCTTATGAGGTATTTCCAAAATATGCTACTTAGCATTCAGAGAAAAACAGAACTCTTTTATTTATATTTGTATTTCATTATTTACCTAATATTTAATTAAAGCATGTCAAAAAGAAGAGAATCATAAAGAGATTTGGAAGCAAACATATCTGATCCTTGATAAAACATTTGGAGGGAGCTTGCTGTATTCGTGTCATAGAAGAGTGGATCTCAAAGTGTGGTCCGCGGACCAAGAGCCTCAGCGTCACTCGAGAACTTGTTAGAGCTGCAAATTATAGAGCCCGCGAGGGCTCGTTGTTTGTAGAAGGAAGATGGTGTGGTTTCAAAGGCAACAGTACTAGACCTTTTGCTTGCTCTTCCCAGGTTCTACCACTACCTAGGGAGTAAAGGGATCAGACTCCATCCACCCTGACTCTGTTCTCATATTCTCTTCTCAGGTGAATAAAGCTTTGCTAATCTGAAATGGAGACTCTTCTCTCCTTCCTATTGCTGAGCCATTCGAATGCCACCAACAGACAGGTGAAAGAGAGCCTTGAACCCACATCTCTGCTCTCTTCACTAGGTCAGTGTAAAGAGCACTGTGCAGTGAAGCCTGATGCCCATTTTATTCTGCACTTGTTCCCTGTGTGTGGCTGGGATGGCCTGCTTGAAGGTAGTGGTTGTCCGCTATATTGTATGTTTGAATCACTTGAGGAGTTTTTGAAAAATACTAACGCCCTGGTCCATTAAAGCAGAATCTCTGAAGATGGGACCCTGTCAAAGGTCTTTTCAAAAAGCTTCTCAAGTGATGCTGATGTCTGGCTTGCGTTGAGAATCATTTGTCAAAGGAACTCAGTAAGAACATTCCATCAGGGGCCTCGTGTCTCCAATTCTCAGGTGGGCAAACTGAGCCCCAGAGAGGTTTCATTGCCTTGGGCCACTAGCAAGTGACAGAATTGGAATTCAAAGTCCCTCCGACTAAAATTCCATGCTTCCTGCAATCTGCAGTCTTATTGACTAGTGTGTTTACAATCCTGCGAGTTGAGACAGATGAAAAGATTGGTTGTGAAAAAGTGCTACACGAATGCCAAGAAAGGGCCAATTAGTGATAAATATAAAAAGTCCAAAGGGAGGCTGGCCCACACAGAGGAGCATATATTCCATGGAACAAGGTTTCTAACGCATCGGGGATTTAACTTTGAAACCCCGAAGGCAATGAGAAAGTATTCTCCATGAGCGAGATGGTCTTTAATGGCTCCCCAAATGGAGTCAGTTTTAACTGAGGGCCAATTAGCAAGTGCATTCTAGTGATCTGATTAATTAATTAATTTATTTCCTGAGAGTAATCTCTTAGCAAAGTGTTGTCCTTGATGTAACTAATTTGTGACTCTTTGCAAAACTCAAAACACAGTGTTCCAGCTCAGGAGGAATTCTCTTGTAGCTTTTCTTGTCCTCTTTTCTTAATGGAAATCCTAGTTCCCAAAACAACTCATTACTGAAGTAATTATGCCCTCTGCCTCTGTAATCAGGGTCTGATTATCCAAAAATCTGAAGTAATCTCTTCCCCCCTCCAAAAAGTAAAAAACCACACTCACTCTCAAAAGGGCAGTTTTCTCTCTTCTCTCTTCCTCTCCTCTCTCTCTCTCTCAAAAGAACAGTTGGTTCTGAACTTGGAGTACTACACTGGAATTTCTCCAGAAGTTTATAAATCTTTTGAAGATATGGGTTCCTTGTCAAAGGGAGGGTTTTTGTTTTCTGAGTCGGATGAGGACAAGGTATGCGTGAATGGGTGATCTCAGTTCAGTTTGCTCAGTGCACAGGGAACCACCTCCTTCTCCTGACTAAAACCCTTTGATGACATCCTATTACCCCCAGGCACCTTTGGCATTAAAGGCTTCTGCTTTGACTTCTGTCTTCCTCTGCAGCTTAACCTTCTGGCACATTCCTTTCCCTTTCAAACTCTGTTCCACTTACTGGAAATGGAAATCTGTACATCTCCTTGTCCTCAGGTAAGTTTCTCTGTTATTTTCCCGTATGACTCTCATCTTCACATCTACATGATTAACTGCCTTTTCTTTCTGCACAATCCAATTCAATCATTACCTTTCCCTGGAAGTCTTTTCTGCCTTTCCTAACTCTCTTTCAATCCCTACCTCATCCTTGCCCACCAATATATATATTTGACTTAGAATCCTCTTCTCTGTGTTTTCATAATAACCTGTACTATTATATTATCAATATTTTAATTTCCCTCTCTCTCTCAATCACTGTAAACTGTGAGAGATGTTATCTTCTTTGTCTACCACTTCTTTCAGATAACCCCTTGCCTGACACTAAAGAGGATCTTTAGACTTAGAAAGATTAATGTTGCAGAGACATAAAGCATGAATTCCTCAGGTATGTCACTGGCAATGAGGACACTCTTATTTTCACCCCATGGTTCCTATACTCCTGTATTCTACCTACTAGAGACAGTACCATGTAATAGCTGTTCATACATGTACACACTTCCTGAAGGATGCCAGTGCAATCTCACAGGTATCACCTCTAAGCTGGTGTATGAGCCATGTCTTCAAAAGAACATGTCGTTGTTTCATCATGCCAGCAGTGTTTGGGTGGTGCAGTATTCATAGGACCACTGATTGTGTACTGATTACTGCACCACACTTGCTGCAAATATGGATCCTTGGTTCCTTCATGGGTTGTTGCTTCATAAGATCATGTATCAGTATATTGGATGCTCTGTAAACCCTTGTTTATGATGTCGGTGAGGCCCCTACAGGCAGGAAAAGAAAATATGTTCCTGCACATTTGTCAGTTCCAACCAATATGAAATTCTGCCTTTTCCAAGTTGGAATTGCTTATGACCAAGTGATGATTTGGTCTCCTCAAGAGATGCAGTTATATTTGGAGTTCAGCTTTGATCTTCTCTTCTGGAATGTTGGGTACTAGGCAGTGGCAGTAGTTAGATCAGACTTAGTAAGGGAGAGCTCATACTATTGGGTCGATCCATTGCTTCCAAACTTACTTCCATGGCCCTTTTGTTTCCCCCATGAACCCATGGTGTCACTGAGCAGAGCAGGGAGAGGACAATGAACACCTCTGGCTGATATCCTCTGGTCAGGTGATTTGGTCTACTTGGTTGTTCATTGACTCTTCTACGACAGGTGCTCTCTGGTGGGCATTAACATGCAATGCAAAGTTCTTTACACTTGTTGTCCTTTCTCATGTGTCCATCCACGAGCTTCTTCCCCAGACTTCCTGGTCTTGATTTTCCAATCTTTCTCTATCCAAGGTTCTGATCAGTCAACCAGACCATTTACCACTGACTGTGAATCTGTATATATTCTTTCTGCAGACTACTTGTTTTCCACACAATGCTGATGACTAGGTATAGTAACCCCAAGCTCTGTCCATTAGAAAGATTTCTACTTACAACTATCTTTCAGGGTTACTCTGGAGTGGAGCTTTAGTGCAGCTGCTTTCCATTTTCAGCTGGCATCCACATATGGAACCTATCCATAAACCAAGCTCAGATTTTCCCCTTTTCTATCAGATGGTCGGAAAAATTCCCATGCAACCAGAGGTGTCAGTGGAAGAAGAAGTGTTGGTGCAACCGTGGTAAATAGCATGGGCTTCTGAGCTACTTGCTCATGTGACTTAGTCATGTCCTCCAGTCCTGCTTGTGTCTAATCACAAGTGTACAATCTCCATGTTATGATGGACCATTATTAGGTCTACCTGACCATATGATTTGTGAGTCTGATGAAACCCAGCTTATGACGGACAGCTCTGGCTGCATGATCACATGATGCCCTATAGTCAGACATTTCATCTTTGCCAGAGTGCAGAAGAATTGCAACAGTGAGATCTAGGGAAATAAATTATCATGGAGTTAAATAAAAGGCAATTAACATACACTAAAACAGTAGCATATAAGTCTGGGGTATGGTAAAGAAAGTTTTAAGGTCCTAGACTATTTAGAAAAAGGGTAAGGGTATTAATTAAATGTACACTTTGATATGTTAATTATGTTTTAATTTTTCTCAATAGCCACTGAAAAATAGAAATAGAATGCATGACTTCCAAACAAGTCAATAGCGAAAGATAATTAGAAAAAATTCCAATGGAAAGTCAAAAAGAAGAGAGAAAGTATATAACGGAAAGGATGAAGGAAGATAGTAAAGTGTATTAGTAAAACACTGAAATTTAAATGGATTAAATTATATAATTAAACATAAGGGCATATTATATTAGAAAATATATAATTAATACTCTTTAAAAAGTATGTATGTAACATAAAGACACAGAAAGTTTGAAACTAAAAGAATGGAAAAAAGTATACTATGAAATTACTAACTGAAAGAAAATTATATTAATATCAGACAATAAAGTATAAGGAAAAAACATTATTAAAGTAAAAGAGAGTCATTTTATAATGATAAGGCATTTTAATTCAGTAGGAAGTTACAATTTTTAATTTATATTCAGCTAATAACACAGCTTCAAGATGTGGAAAGCAAAAAATCAACAGAGTTGTAAGAGCAATAAAAGAATTCCACAATCACAGTGGGAGATTTTAACAAATTTCTCTGAGTAATTGGTAGATCAAGCAAATCAGATCAAAGTAAGGATAGAGTATAGTTAAGCACTATTGTCACAAACTAGACCTAAAGAACATGTAGAACATTGTATCTAATGACTGCAGAACACTCACTCTTTCTGAGTAACTATTCTTATAGCTGCTTATAAGAATTGACCTTAATTTGGGTAGTAGTGGGTCAAAGAGGAAATGTACTGTGATTCAGTACTGTGAGATATTGCTCATGGACTGCCATATTAGCAGAGGGCATCTGGTTAAGAGTAAACAGAAGAACCTGAAGCAAAGTACCTTAAACAATAAGAAAATATATTCTCCAACATAGTAGCAGTTAGGTGACTTGACTTCAGCTCCTTAAGTCAGGGATGGTTCCTTATCTCTGCGATTTTGTGTCTGCATTTTTCCACGTGTGGTTTTTGTCATTCCCAGGGTTGAAGTAAGATTGCTGAAATGTTTACAAGGATCACGTTTGGCTTTCTCTCTCTAGAAGACTTCTCCCATAGTTCCCCACACATTGCCTCGGCTAGTTTTGCATCACGTGCATATTTGTGAACCCATTTTTATCAAAGAGGAATGGGATTCAATTAATTCTTTCTGATGGAAGGCATGTTCATGAATAAGTCACCATAACGACTATTGAGAACTAGGAAGGGTCTGAGATTTTACTTGCAAGCTATTAAGTTAGCCTGCCCCAGTTTATGGGTGCTGGTAGAAGACATAAATCTATTTGGTCAGCAACAAAGGACAGTTTCTTACTCATGGCAAGAGAAGCAGCCTGAGTATCAGCAATTTTGTACAGGTTCCCTGAGGCCCACCTCCTAAAGGACAGCCAAAAGAGTGGAGGTAACACCTGTACATACTTAGGTACATTATAGGAGAAGAATCCTGAGTTTAGGGAACTTGAATATTTCATAATGACCTACAAACCTGCCTTCCCCTTTTTGAAAAAGAGGCACTCTCACTCTCTTCCAAGGCTCTTCACCACATGAACATCCTTGAAGATATATTCTGGAATAGAGTTGTTAGTGTCTCTGCTCAGAGGAAGTACAGAAAGGTGGAAAGACCCAGGGATAATTGTCTCCTAACAACCGCTGCAACTTTTCTATCTTGAAATTGTCTATGAATGAATAGAGTGAATAAAGGCAGGTTGGAAATGCCTGATTTGGTGTAGAGGCAGACTCTTTCCCTAAACAAAGCCAAGATATCACTCTTCCAAGAGCAAACGCTTCAAGTCATCAGAATTCAGAAGCCTAGATATTTCCAAAACACTATTTACAGATTTGAAGTTTAAAAAAAAATTAATGCCTCATTGCCCTGAAAGATAGCTTGTCTTGAGAGAGTATACTTTTAGAGCAGAAACTCAATCTAGAAAGGAATAGCCCAGTGAATTAGTAGAATACAAAAGTACTCACTGTAGAAATATCAAAACACAAAACAAAAATTATTGAAACAGTCAATGCCCTACACATTCCTGAACTCATGAAATATCTGTATGATTAATTGTTACTTCTAATTCTTAGTACTTGCCTGGAATATGTGCAAGTAGAATATGTACAAGTCTCACTTCCTCAAAAGGGCTCTTGTTCTTCATCTGCAAAATGAGAACATGGACCAAGTTATCTCCAAGGCTCTGATAGCTCTGAACAGATATGGATATGTTATTTATTGAAACTTCCCATTCCCAACACTCACCACTCTTTCCCATTTTATCTCACAAAATATATAGCCTCATCTAACATTTGTGAACCTCTTTAAAGACTGCAAGCATTTTGAATGTCCCAGTCCTCCTATGAGGTAGACAAAAGTGGTCACCATTTTTCAATTACAAAAGAAAAAGTGCCAAGATGGATCAATTGACTTGTCTGTGGTCATTTTTTAGACCAGACATGTATTTAGTAAGTAGCAGACACAGTACTCAGATGTTCTGAGTTTGAGTCCTGGGACTTGATACCCTCCTATATGATTGTTATCAGAGAATCCTCAAATTTCCTTCCTGCATATCAGGAAACCAATCACCAAGGAAAGTCATGTCCTGGGTTGCTCTGATGGTGGAAGACATTCCAGAGCATAAGAATCCAGGTGACTTCAGGAATGACTTAATAATTATGAAGCTAAGTGGACACATTTTTTTCACTCTGGTTACTCTGGTTACAATTTCATCCAGCCTTCTATGAACCTCCCACAGATTGCCTCATTCCATATGGAAAAGTAACTGTAAATAAAATCCAATGAGTAAATAGTATTATTCTTATGCCTTCTGTGATAGCCTTTCTTTAATTGACAATCATCCATGTAAAGTTTATCTCTGCTTGATCTTTTCTGCAATTAATTTACTCCTGTGTGAGGATGTGCATGAGCTTACACACACACACAGACACACATGCACACACACGTTATGAAGAAAAGGGAAACTTTCATTTGACTCATAACTGGAAGAGTCATTAGAGATCATCATATTGAGTTATTATTATTGGTTTATGTTTGTCTCCCTACCAGATGTCACAATCCTTGATGCTGGGATCATAGTGTCATCCATCTCTATAACATCAGCTCTAAGCATATGACTTGGCATTTGGTAGGTTCCAACAAATGATGGTTAAATAACACAACACAGAAATTATCCAGTTCAATCTTCTCATTTTATAGATGAAAAAATTGAGACTCAGGAAGATGACAAGTCTATGTTTACACAAATAATTAGTAGCAAAGCCATGCATAGAATTTAACTTTTGACTCTTATAGCACACTTTCTAATAGTCCAGGCCACCTTAGCATTTTCAAATTATACGAGAAGTGTTTCTTTAAAACGCCATCTCCTATGAGGATGCGGTTAACTATACAGAACTAAATTAAGGTGTGGGAAACACTGGGTGCCTTTAGTCTGGAACAACACCACCACCTCATTTAAGATTAGCCACTGTGAGTGGGATGGGACAGATCTGATTTTGCATTGCTATATATCCTTACACTGAGCTTGAAACGAAACTGCAGCCCCAATACTGCTTTGAAAGGTATGTGGCTGTATCCAAGAAAAATAAAGTCTCTACTCAGCAAAGCCCCTCTTCAATTACATGAGAGATACACTAGCAGGAAGGGTTTTTAAGAGAATGTACACTTGAGGATAAAGTGGAAAATGAATTTGATTAGAATGAAAATCATTGCAGCATATTGAGGAGGAATCAAACAATGCAAATTAGAAATATGACATCGCATTTCAAAAGAACATTTCCTTGTAGACGTTACAACTTAAAGTACAGTCTATCTCACCTTTCCTCTGAATGGCAAGACGACAGATGAGGAATAGAGAGAAGAAAGCAGGAAATAACTGGCAGTGAAAAGGAGAGGAATCACCATGGGAGACCTATTGTCAGGGTCAACTATTATTCAACTTAATGACTTGATTTACTTAAAAAAAAGTGCCTTTAAAAATTATCCTTTTATGTGTTCCATATATACTCTTTAGGGTTTCTATTGGTCAGTATTGTGATGCAGAAAACAGATTTCACTCTAAATGATTTGAATAAAATAATTTATTATAGCATGTCAGATAGCTTACAGAATTATTAAAATAGTTGAATAAAAAAATTGTAGGATGAGATTCCAGAATCTATTCTCTAATCTATACGGCAGAGCCAGACTGTCAAAGGAGCTGCTTCTCCTGCCATGATAAGGAAGCTGCTTGTCAAATCAGGAGGCACCCTTATTACATATGTGAATATAGGACTGCCTCAATCTGAGCTGCTAAATTAGCTACAGTTACTGATTCTAGAACAGCATCATGGTGGTCCAATCAGGAAACCTCCTGTACAAAGTTGGAAACTGCCACTAGAGTTTCAGAGTCCCCCATCATGCCACCTTTTCTACTATCAAGAAGCCATTTTGGGGGCTTCCCTGGTGGCGCAGTGGTTGAGAATCTGCCTGCCAATGCAGGGACACGGGTTCAAACCCTGGTCTGGGAGGATCCCACATGCCGTGGAGCAACTAGGCCCATGAGCCACAACTACTGAGCCTGCGCGTCTGGAGCCTGTGCTCTGCAACAAGAGAGGCCGTGATAGTGAGAGGCCTACGCACCGTGATGAAGAGTGGCCCCCACTCGCCGCAACTGGAGAAAGCCCTCGCTTTGGGTCTCCAGAAGACCCAACACAGCCATAAATAAATAAATAAATAAATAATTTAAAAAAAGAATTCCTTAAAAAAAAAAAAGCCATTTTTGCTAAATCAGCAAGCCTCTGGGACAGAGTTTGGCATCACAGCCATGCCCCACTTGCTATAATGTATGCTGAAAAAATACATGCTCAATATCCCATTTATCTCAGTTCCAATTTCAAGTCTCATGTGATTACATCTGGTATGGGACCTGAATCAAACTTGGGTCACCAGCTGAAAATGAATTAGGAAATTTTTTTTTAGCTTTCTGTTTTCCATAGGAAAGAGAAATCACACAAGAAGAAAATCGGGATAGATATTCTGAACCAAACCTCCATAAATGCATTAGACTTCACTCTTCTCCATGTTCGTCTTAATTTCAAACTTTTTAAATTATATATTTGGTCCATCGTTGAGCATAGTTCCAAAGCCTAAAACTTTCCTACTGTAAATAGGTACTTAATAAGTATCTATTCATTTTTTTTTAAAGGAGAGATGCATTAGACAGACTGACAAAACCTAGTATTTCTGTACTGCTTGAGTACTGTTTGAGGTCCTCAAACAGCCTGTAGAGTAGACAGGACAGCTATTACCCACCCTCCTTTAAAGGGGAGGAACTTGAAATTTGGAAAAATTAAGAAGCAATAGCCTTGCCTTAAGTTCTTCCTGTTTTTTTTTTTTTTTTAATTAATAGACTTTTACTTTTTTTTTAAAAGTATTTATTTATTTATTTATGGCTGTGTTGGGTCTTCGCTTCTGTGCGAGGGCTTTCTCTAGTTGTGGCAAGCGGGGGCCACTCTTCATCGCGGTGTGGGGGCCTCTCACTGTCGCGGCCTCTCTTCTTGCGGAGCACAGGCTCCAGACGCGCAGACTCAGCAATTGTGGCTCACGGGCCCAGTTGCTCCGCGGCATGTGGGATCTTCCCAGACCAGGGCTCGAACCCGTGTCCCCTGCATTGGCAGGCGGATTCTCAACCACTGCGCCACCAGGGAAGCCCCTTGCCTTAAGTTCTTACAAAAAAGAAGTGGTTACCTAACTTTAGGATCAGGCATTGCGTGGCTCTACCACTAACTAGTTGTATGACTTTGGGGCAGTTACTTTTCAGCTCAAATTCAGTTTTCTTTCTTTGCCTGTTTGGTGACACCCAGCTGTGACAATTAAAAGAGAATTGCCTGAAATGCATAGTGTATGGTTAATAAATGGTAGCTATCACTTCCTCTAGTGTCGTGTCATAAGTATTGTGTGAGGATTGTTATCAATAATGTTTGCAAGAATCCCTTACATTCATCAGAAGAAAGTTGTCATTTTTTTAATTAAAAAAATTTATTGAAGTATAATTGATTTACAATGTTGTGTTAGTTTCAGGTTTACAGGAAAGTGATTCAGTTATATATTCTTTTTCAGATTCTTTTTCATTACAAGTTGTTATTTTTTCGAGCAGCAATATTATTTACAATGGAATTCTCACAAGTACCTTCTGTTAGGGTAATTGTTTTTATTGAAGGTGAGTACATTGTGGGCGTGGAAATTGTGAAGGTGAGAGGACATTACTGGTGGCCCAGATGATGAGGCTACACATTTGCATGAGAAAAGTCACAAAGTTAAAGCAAATCAGTTGCAGAGTTAAAGCAAATCCATAAGGAAGAAAAATGAAGTTTGTTACAGTAGCTATGGACTTACTTTTTTTTCCATAATGCAGTTCCACAACTGAGTTCTATTAGCAAATAAGCTAACAGATGGGGTTTACTAACATTTCATTCCTAGTGTTAGACTGGTCATGGTGACCAACTTGAGCAGTAAAAGAAAATAGTGTCTTGGATGCCTTCTTTTCCCACTTCCCAGTCCTTGGATAAAAGTCATTCATTTGGACATATCCTGGTTCCTTCACTTGTCAGATATGTGATCTTGGCTGAGCTTACAAATAATGTTCCTGAGAGCATAACTTCATTCGTAAAATAGGGACTAGTACTTCAAACTTAGAGGCTAGTTTTGAGAATTAAATGCAACAAGGTGTACAAAAGCACCGAGCACGATACCTGGTGCACAATTGTTTCTCCAAAAACATTTCCTATAAGTTGTGTGGCTGTCTGTCCCTAAATTTTATAGCAATTGCCAGATCTTTGGATATCATAGATCTTGTTCACTTTTTAATATAAATATGGAAAATACATTTATAGTCATTTGATTTCTATCAGACATTAATAAAAATGTATTTTTAAAAGAAAATTACTCACATTATACCTTACAACAAACATTAGGATATTATAATAATCTCTTTATATATTGTATTATTAATAATTTATTAAAGTATATAATATATAGTAAATAAAATATATCAATATATTTTAATATCAAAATAGTAGGAGATTAAAACTTCTTTAAAGTTATAAAATCTTGAAAAAATAAATTTAAATGAATGTTTCAATACAAAATTTAATGAAAATACATGGAAAATTTTGCAGAGATGACTGAGCTAAACCAGCTCCTCAACTTTTAGTAAATGTCATAGAAAGCAGACAATTTATTCTCAGATGCTAGGATCTCTGTTATCTAATTTCTGGAATAATGAATTTCTAAAGTAAGGAAAAGACAAATATCTAAGGAATAAACTATAAAAATGATAAGTGCAGTTACTAAGCTGAATGACTAATCATGGTTGATCAAAGACCAAAGTTTATTTTGTTATACAAAACATTCTGCAGCAATAGCTATAGTATAGGATAAATAAAATTATTTGGAGCCCTGTGTAATCTAGAGCAAGTGACAAACCCTGACTTAGTTTTATTGTTTGTTTATTTGGTCTTGAGGGTTTTTTTGATGTAGTATGTTTTGTTTTCATGGGTAAGATAGAGACAGTGATACCAACCGTACAACATTTTTGTTGAGCTTGAAATAATATGTGTGGATATGATTTGTAAACTGTAAAATAGACTACAAAAACAGTTGTCTTTCCCTCACAGTAACTTGAATAGTTTCATGTCTATGAATCGTCATATCACTAGAATTTGATCTATTTTCTCACTCATCTTAGATACTTACCAAACATATGTGAAATAAGAAAACCAGATGGAGTCCAAGTTCATTTTATGGAGTAATGTTACCTCAAGATAATCCTGGCAACTCCAATTCTATATCTTCTAGCAACTCTACTTAAACAACAAAGAAGGAAAAAAAATTTCAAAGTCCAGTTTCCTACCATTTCCCTTCCTGAAACCCTCCCTGACCAACCCCACAAGAAATGTTATCTTTCTATTTTAAAAGATGTTGACACTTGATGCTTATATAATTCCCTTAATAACTGCTTATTCATCATTTTATGTGTAAGTCTATCATTTATCTAACTAGATTATAAATTCCTGGAGGTTAGCCAAATGTGTTTGCACCCTCCATAGGGCTTTCCTTGCCTACATTTATTAAATAAAAGGAAGTTTATGACATTAAAGATCTGGGGTGTGTCCCCCCCCACCACCCAATTTGAATCAACAGAGACAAGGCACCAAAACTCAATAATCCTTGTCTTTCTGTAATGGAGGACCAATCCTCTTGTCAGATAGTTCACTATTTGAATGTGAACTGAATGTAAATGAATGTTCACTAACATTCATTACTTCACCCTAGTCCACCAAATAGAATCCTCTACTCCCCTTTCCCATTTTACTCTCTTTTAATGAGGAAAGATTCTTCTACTGAGAAGGAGATTAAGTTGATCTATGCAATAAAAGGCCTAAGAGAATGGTATTATAGTAGTTGCAAGATTAAGGAAAGTGGCTAAAATTGTGTTGAGCTTTGCTCTGGATTGGTTATTTGGGGCCCTGCCAAAGTCCATATATGGATAAAAGTAAAGAATGGAATGCCTTTAATTGCCTTCACCTGTTGAACTATGCTGGCTGAACTTGACAGGGCTCATGTACTGATCCACATGGGTCTCTGTGTGCTCTAGGACTGTAATTAAAGGGATGAGTGAAACTGCGGATCAATTAAAGACTGAGAGAGTCTCGGGGTAGTTTGTTTAATAAGCAGGAATTTTGGCAGCAGTAGACTATGGGCTGTAATGAGCCCAGAGAGCTGGCAGTTGTAGTTTCAGTTCTTTCCTTTTTCACTCTTTCTGAGCTTCTCAACCCTCTCATGGTCCAATCTTGGATCTGTTGGCTAAATCTGAAAATCCAGATTCAGTGTTGTAACTCACAAAGTGGAAAGAGAACACATTCTAAGAAAATCAACATGAATACACATGACAGAAGAAGATAGTGTACTAGGTATTTATCCCTGTGTTGTATGTAGCAACCAAGAAATAGAACCTATGGAGTAGAACCATAAATTTTGCTGTAGCTCTACAATGTAGTACTATGTGACCAAGTAATTATGCTGTGAAAGAGAATTTACTAGCATAAAAATATTTTAAATATATATTTAATTAAAAATTTATAAATTGTTTCTATCAAATGATCCATTAAATGTTATGTATATATATACATACACACGCATATATGTATATGTATACTTGTATGTATACATAAACAGGTATGTTTATATATGTATACATATACATGTATATTTATATCTGTATACATATACATGCATATATAATAAAATTTCCAAAATTTCTACAGCTTGCACATTACTTTTGTGTCCAGGAAAAAAAATTCTTAAAAGGGAGGAGAATGCATTGCATACTTATTTCTAAAGATCTACTGTTGAGCACTCGGTATTGAAGAAAAGTACACATTAATTGAAATTAAATCCATAGACTCTGTTTGTTAACATCTGATTTACCCTCGCCTACCCCCCCCAATAGAAAAAAAACTTGCCTAGGGCCAGGAGAAAGAAGAGAGGTGAAAGAGGGGAGGAGGAGGCTGAAGAGCGCTCATGTGTCCTGGTAAATGGAATCTGCCTGAGCATGCACTGCCTTAGCTGCCAAACATCTTCTCGCAAAGAAATATTGAGGAGCTGCTGCTACGGCTGATGAAATCCACCTGACCCATTCGTTTTGTCTGCTTGCCTCCTCCGCCTCCAGTGCATTGTGCAAGAGAAAGCTTAAACCATCTTCCTGTCAGGTGGAACGAGAGGATAAGCACCAGGTGGCCATGCTCCTGGTCCTGGGGCTTGGGGTGCAGCTGCTGGGTAGAGGGTCAGGCCCTGCCCCAGAGCACGTGCTGTCCCTGCAGTGAAGGCTGGCTAGACACAGTGTGCTCACTTCCTGTTCCAAAGCCAGACTTTTAGGTTTGAGGAGCCAGATTCTTATGTTGTGGGGTTGAATGACTATTAGGAATGCAGGGAAAAAATTAATTATTTTGCAAGAGGAATTCTACCTGGCCAGCACAAGTCAGAGACTCTTTAGTGACTACAATGAAAGCTGGGACCTGGGGAAGAGCTATGGAACAGTAGAAGGTTACATCAATTCAGTTGACCATTGTTGGGTATTTAATATGGCAAAGCACCTTCTAGGTATTATGAGACAAACAGGGACTCTGTCCTCCAGGACTTTCCCATTCCTGCCCGGGAGACAGACATATAAACAGCTCATATGATTTGACAACGGTGAAGGGAGACCTTGGGGTGAGTTTTGGAGATCCAGTTGGTCACCCATTTCTCTAAGATCAATACTACTTAAATGTAGACACTTGGCCTTCTGCCTTCTTGTGCAGTTAGGTTGGTAAAAAGATAGTTAAAAGAATTATAGTAGATATAGGATACACTAGATACTGGGTAAGTGGTCCTAACCCAGGTTTAGCAGCTGACTGAGATTTGTGGTTTGGGGTGAGTTACTCCTTTGCACCAAATTTCATTTTTCTTCAGCTCTACCCAGTTCTAGCATTTTCTTATTGTCATGCAAACAGCATATCTGTGAGAGTCAGTGAAGTGTAGCCATGTTACAACTGTATCCTCCCAGCTGAAATCATAGAATTAATCATAGGTAAAAGACCATGATGGCCCTTGATTTCTTTCTTCTCTTTCTTGTTCCTTATCTTTTTGATTGCTCACTGTAACCCTATTCAAATCTAAGCTCTATTGAGCTCTTTTGTGTGTCATGTTCTCCAATAATGTCCACTGACATGCAGCCTGGAATAATAAAAACAATTCTGGAAGTGTGCTCCCACAGGTAAACCAGGAACTCAGAAGCTGGCTTGACAAAACCATCTGTCCCTTTATCTTCTATCCAGTTTCTTTCTGCTTGACTATGTGCTACCCATGTCAGTCTGCTTCTAGTCTAGCCCAATTGCCTCTCACTCACCATAGAGCATGCTGATGAGTGAAGTATAAACCTTGCTTTCTGATTATTGAGAGTCTAGCAGAAGAGCACTGACAAATAAGTACACAAATGACCAAATAATAAAGCAGAATAAGATGAGTGCCCTTTCTTTCCAGGAAAAAGGCAGAAAGATTGTGGCCTTCAGAAGATGAAGAACACACATTCAGGCTAAGAAAGGTATAATGGGAGAGGGGCCATTCAAGCTGCACCTTGGAGGATGGCATTGTGTTTTAATAAGAATGGTGAGGAGAAATAAGGCAGGGCACGCTGAACTTAACAATGTTACAAAGGTATATGCGTGGGGTAGGCATGCATGGAGAATGGTGCACCGTTGACTTACTGGACTAGCTAATGGTGCTAGATCATGGAAGACTATGGACACCAGGGTTAAAACTATGGCCTGTGTGGTAGGCAGTAGAAGGCCTCTGAATGTTTCTGATTAGAAACGTGGCAAGATTAGAAAATAAACAGACAAAAAACAAAACAAAAACAAAAAACATGTGCATGGTGAAATAGCTCAGAAGACTACTTTAAAAAATTAAGTATTTCTCTAAGTAAGAAATGATGATACCTAAATATTACAGGGTAGATATTGCAAGGGGAAAATATGCCAGACTCAGCCAGTGATTAGCAATAGAAGTCCAAGAAAAGAAATCAGAGCTTAACAGTAAGTTTTGAGCCAACTTAACAAGGCAGATGCTGGAAAAGCCAGGGAGGTTGGGAAGAGGCACTGCTATGATGGAAGGGAGTAAAGGCAGAGTGGATCACCTTGAGCTTCAAGGATGCATTGCAGATGTTGGTTAGTTACTTAGGAAAGGGGGTTGAAGCTGAAACCCCAGTTCAGGTTAGAGTACCTGAGCTGGTTACCATCATTATTAGGTGGTGATTGAAGCCATAAGTGTGTGTGAGAGGTGAGCAGTGATAACTGAGTAAAGAAGAGAAGAAATGGCTTCTGCCTGAAGCTTCCCTTGAACTCTGGTGGGCGGATCTGGCCAGCACACATACAAGCACAGATTTGTGGGTTTCTTGGCTACATTTACACCAATGACTAGTCCATCCCAAAGCCCCAACAGTTGGTTTGGATCAGAGTGTGACCACAAGAATCTGATCTCAGCCAGAGTAAGCTCTACAGGTCAACTCTGCTTCAGAGAGGTCATGGAGAGGAAGATTCCTCAGTTCACCTTGCTCTCTCTTCAATATGGTCAAGTCCCAATTATAGAATTGCAAAGTTGAAAGCACAGTTTCATATATATATATACATACATATATATATATATGTATGTATATATATATATGAATAATGCATCTATAAATGATTTGTAAATTATAAATTTATAAATTATAAATTATACCATTATTACTTTTATTGCAGATAGTATAAAGAAGAACCATATTAAAATGTTAAGTCATTCGAAAAAACAAACTCTTAGCAATAAGCCTGTTGGGCCCTCATTTGTCAGTTGAGGCGACCAGGAGGGGAACAGCTTGCCCGAGGTCCAACAGTGCCAGGGGTAGCGCTCAAACCATCAGGCTTTCAGTCAGGTCCTCTTTCCTCTTTTCAGCCAAGTGAACTCCTCTCCCCATCCTTGCTGTTTTGCAATCTATTTAACACAACATTCTATTTAGTAGAGAAAGGTGTCATTTTCTTTCTCTTTCATGTTCAATTCTAAGTTTGAGGGTATTTTGGAAAAGTTGCCAACAAGTTGGAAAATGGGAAAGAGTCGAAGGAATAGCGGAAGACTGAATTTCATTCCACTGACCTGCATTGAGAATTTAATACCATTATGCATTTGCTAGGTGCTGTGGGACACAAGGAGAGTCAGAGGGGCTCTGTATTCCAGCTCCTCACAGGCCCCGTCGGGGAGATAGATGTGCAAACAGTTAAGGCAAAGCTGGATGAAATAATTGGCAAAGAAGAAACAAACAATATTTTTGGTTTTGTTCACTTCCTGAATGGATAGAAACCTGGAAGCTCTGATGTTTGGCACCTCCTATGACATGCTAGGGGAGAAAAAGGTCACCTTTGAGCAGGCCTTTTTTCCATAATGCCAGGCATTCTAGGATCATTTAGGCGGTGGAAGCATCCTATGACCCAGTACACTCAGGACAAGAAGCTACAGGGTTTTTGGATCACTGCCAAGCTGCAAGATGAACCTGATAGGCTTCCTAAGTAACAGCATGGCCTCAGACTCGGGCCTGACTTCATGCTATTCCAGTCGTGTGACCTGTCTCCTCCACTGATGTTAAGATAACACTTATCAGTCCGCCTTGGAATCAGGTTACGTGTGTGTGTGCCTTCTTCCGCCACTGGAGGAGAGAGCAGTGACCGTGCCTTTCTCAACTGTCTCCCCCAGAGCCCTGGAGCTCAGTAATGCCCAGTAAGTGTGCAGGATTGGCTGGAATTTTGGCAGGCCTCTTCATTTTTCATTGGTAAAACCTAGGGCTCTTCTAGCCCTGTTGGAGAAGGAGAAAACGCACATCGTGTTGAAAGCCTTGGATGATTTTTGAGACCAAGGCTTTAAAAGAAATGCAGATGTGCAATTTACTCCCTGTGGCACTCTGTGCCAGACCTATTCCCTGCCACTCCTGTGTTTCTGTAGGTGGTTAGAGGGGTTAATACGTATTATTCTTTTAGTTCTTGCTTTCTGTGATTCTGTTATTTTGTTAGGTAAATTCAAATGTAAAATCCCTTTTAGTTCAATTTCTCTTTCTTTATCTCTACTGATCCTTGACATAACAAGATGTAAATTAGTCAGACATTGTTATAAATGTGAAAAGATTTATTTTTTAAAAAAGGAGTGGAATAGAAGAGAAAGAGCACTGCACTGTTATTGAATGAGAGTGATCATTCATTAACAGGTTCTTACCTTTCAAACTCTGGACCAGAAGTCCTTTACAAGCATGGAGATATTTGTCCCTTGTTACAACCCTGAGGTGAACTTTGTTAATTTTGATTGGCAGATAAGGAAGTAGCTTGGGGATGCTAAGAAATTATCCAAGGTAACAGAACCAGTCAGTGGTAGAAGCAGAATCCCAGTTCAGACTGACCTCCTATTATACCTCACTTCTCCTTCCATCCATTCTGAGCAAAGCACTTAAGATCTCTGGGTCTCAGTTTGGCTGTAAAAGGGAATTAATAATACTTCATAGCATTCATAGAATATTAAAGTCATATATGTAAAACAGCCACAACTTTGGAAACCTGAAAGAGCTAAGCAAATCTAAGAGATTATTGTATCATTAAATAGCCAGTGTCGTAGCCCAGGTTACCAAATCCTGCTTTCAAATCAGAGTGAAATTTGAAAGCTGTTGATCTCTCAGTAACACAAATCTCTCAATCCTGGTTTTCCTCAGTGCCCTGCCATTTTACATCCCTAGATCAAGCTATTGCCTCTCTCATGAGTTCAAGTTTACTTGCCTATAGAATTAGAGAAGTTAGAATTAAACTAAGAAAATCTAAAGATTATCCCTTGATTATTCTTTAATTATTAAGTTAGCAAAATTTTTCAAAATGATAATCCTTACAAGGATACAGTGAAACTAGTGCTCTCATATATAGCTTGTAGCAATAGGAAATCTTTTGTAATTCAACCCATCAGTATTATCAGATGACAGTGTTCTTGTACATATATTTTTGACTCACTAATTGTTTCTTTGGTAATGAAGTAGTTTCTTTAGTAAGAAAGGGTGATCATTTTGGAAATATATGAATATGCTTGTCTCTTTTGCCTTTTCATATACCTGACTTTAACCCAAGTCAGCCTGAAGCACTCTTACTTTTTATGGGGATGCAGAGTGGGGAAGTACAGAGAGTAATTAGGGTTGGTATAACAGGAATGCAAAGAAAGAGAGAGAGAAAGTTAATATTCACTTTCTGGCAACTAAAATAGGAATTAAACGTCCACAGAAAGGTAATGAAAGTTAAAGCAAGGCTTATTAAGAGAGAGACAGGTTTCCTGAATTCCCCTATCTTCTACTTTAAGTCTTGAACGACTTGGTCTTGCTTTTTAAGGAAGATACTAGTCATATAAGGAAGAGAAGGAGGGTGCAGCCCATTCCTTCTAGTTTGAGTGATTGTAAGAGAAAGAAGAGAAACCAAGATCAGGCACCATGTTTCTCTTCCCCATCCAAAGGACCAACTATATTGACGTGTGCAAAGAGATCTAGGGGTTCCTTTAGAAATACCCAACTAAACAGGGAGAAACCCAAAGACAATTGAGATAATGGCCTGCTTTCATATTTAGAGCGTGATGGAGCTTAAAGCACTAAAGAACTCCAGCCTTTTGACTAGTGCCACCTCCAAGATTGTGCAAGCAATGAGGATGAGATGGTCCAGGAAGGTCAATGTGCCAAAGGTGACACGGACGTGTCCATTACTATACTGCTTACAATGGCAAAAAGGTCCACATAGACTCCATGTCTAATACCGAAGAAAGGTTTAAATAAACTGAGATACCCTGCTTTTGACAGAGAGTTTTGTGAGGAAGCTGACTTCGAATATAAAAAATACAAAAGCATGGAAATCTGAGCTTTTTCTCCTTGCTCTGCTTGTCATCCATTGATTTTTGAAATATTTTAATATTTAAGATCTATTTTGCAGATAAACCTATTTTGCAACGGAATTGAACTTTTTGTAAATGAGGACTATACATTTTGTTTGCACTTCATTCAAAATCAGTTGGAAATTTTTGATCTAAGTATTCAGTGAATGACGCAATGCAAAACTTCAGCTTTGAAGTTTTAGATAAATATAATTATTGAAAATAAAGTTTACAAACAGGAAGATGTTGAAATTTATCCCTATAAAAGCAAGAGAGAAACAAAACAAATTAAATGATGAAAGTTCAAACTGTGTAAAAAATTTAATTTTGAAATTACTTGTGTTTTAGAATATGTAAACTTGTAGAAAGAGAATTTTAATGAAGCTCCTGTTTATATTAGATGAATTTATATTCTGTTTTAGAACAGAATAAAATAGAGAAGTTCTTTTATTTTGTAGTATCGAGGTTTGGTGAAATTTTCAAATGAATGAAAAAAGAGACAACTTATTTAATGAGTTTTGACTTGTAAAAATATTTATCAAAGAAAGATATTCTAAACAGAGGCAAAAAACAGGATCTTTGAAGATATTTGGGCTGAAATATTTATATATTTTTCTATAAACTATATTAGAAAATATCTTCCATTTTGCAAACTTTGCACTGAGTATATCAAATATTTCAGCTGATATGAAGAGAGTATTTTCTCAATTAAAAATATGTCTAGAGAGAAGATTCAGTTGAAAATGACATAATTTCAAATATGTCAAATTATTGTCATAAATTTTGAGGGAAAATTCCTGCCCTCAAAGAATTCACAATCAGATGATGAAATTTAACTGAGCTAAATGAGTGTAACGTCTCTCATTTCATGCAAAATTCTAGCTGCACTAGTATGTACTTTCTGGTATGTATGTTCAAAGGAGCTAAAAAATTGTAAATTGTGACTTCAAAGAAATATTTGTCAAATGTCTGAAAAAATTAAAATAATATCTATTGAAAACATGTATTCTTCAAAAAACATCAGTGTCATGGTATTAGAAACAGATGTAACTAAGAAAATTAGTAAAGTTTGTGAACATATACAAACAATGGTCATTCAGTTAGATTGTTGAGTTCAGATAATTAATATGAAGACTTTTTTTCCAGTCTTAATGTACATGGATATGTTACTTAAATTTTTTAGTGAAAAAAATTTTCAGTTTTATTTTTGAATATAGCTTTTGAATAGTACTATTTTTAGGTACATTGCTATCATATAACATTTTATGGATCAATAAATAAAGATTTCAAAAATGTTCATAATTAATTTTAACTCCCCTTTTATTCTCAAAATTACCCTGGATTGATCACATTTTATAATTACCCTAGATATAGCAGAGGGATTTCTCCATATTGCTGCTTTATATCCAGAACAAAGACTAGAGACAAAACACAATTCCATTTTTAAAAGCATAGGGAAAAGACTAAAGAAATTTTTTTTAAGTGCTAAAATGATCATGCTAAGTGGTGGCGATTATGTTCCTTTTTCTTCTCTAATTTCCATTTTAAAAATCGACATCATGTTCTTTTTACAAGGAGCAATTATGCTAGAGAGAAAAATAAGAACAGAAAGTGTTTAGAACTTCCTGGAGAAAGAGGTCACTTCAGTCGGTATGGCTTCATCTGCCAATAGGACGCTGAGGGCAGCAAAGGTAAAGATGCAGGCACACCATGCCAGCTTCCTCCACATCTCGAAAACACATGCCTTTTCTGCATCTGTCAAAGCATCAGCTGGTCAAGATGTTCTTCTTTCCTTTGCCCTCCAGACTCAGCCAAGGTAGTACTGACAAATAAGGTCAGATTTTGGGGCCGAGGTGAGTGAAGCATTTTATATTTAGATCCATAGACACACACTCCTGTGTATGTCCCGGTGACTTCAGGGGACTTTCCACAGCCATGGGTGTCCTGTGTCTAGTGTGAGGTAACTTCCTGGCCCACTTAATTCTCTAGACTCAAATCACTGGGTGAAGGGGTGAATTCCAGGGCTTATGAATTTAGGTGTAAATGGTATCTTAATAACATTTATTTCTCTTCTGTACTATCTATTCACTATGATGGTAATTTATACATAAGATATTTTGGTAGGGTGCTCTGTTTTCCTCTGTCTGTGATTGCTAGTTCCAAGATTAAGGTTGCATGGAATATGTGACTTCATGACTTTCAGCTTGGATATAGCTGGGGATTTTCTGAGTGATTATTCTGATTAATTTAACTAGGGGACTATACATACTACAAATAAAATAGAATAGTGCTTGGCACAAAATCAATACTAGATAAGTATTGGTTATTACTTTTCACATTTTATGGAGGAACAAAGTGTCTAGAGGGGAGAGTTTCAGTGGAAACAAGAAGATGATGAGAAACGGTGTGAAATAACAAGATTTAACAACTTAGAATACAAGTTGAGCACATATTATGTAGAAGGCACTGGCTAAGACTCTGGGAACAAAATGGTGAAGAAAATTCCTGCCCTCAAAGAATTCATCAGATGATGAAATTTAACTGAGCTAAATGAGTGTAATGTCTTTCATTTCATGCAAAATTCTAGCTGCACTAGCATGTATTTTCTGGTATGTATGTTCAAAGGAGCTAAAAAACGTTGACCAAAATTTAAGCAGTTGAGGGAACGGTGGACATCTTCTCCTCATCAACATATTCAGAGAACAGCATTTGCCTCATGGACTCTTTTTTCTACCTGACATTATCTAGCACAAAGGAATGGTTTAAATGAAATAACAGTACAGTATGGTTGCTGTGGAAGACACTGTTAGATTGCCCACATAGCAGGTTTTTTCTACTTCTTTTCTGTTAACAAAACTTGCTTCTTGCTTCTTGGGGATTGCAGTAGCAATATACTCAAGAAACGTGGCTCCCAATCTTCAATAATAATCAAAGGGTGAACCTTTATTAGTTTAAGGCTAAGGCTTTTGCTAGTGTCTTTCCCTTTTGCCAGTAATTGGTTTGGAGTGGCATACAACCCTGCTCTGGCTACTAAAAGTAAGGGAAAATGTATTGGAAAATTTCAAATGAAGGAGCTTTAGAATTAAGGTTAATATGAAAAATCCATTTGACATAGACATGGAGAAAATAACTTGCTATGTGTCCTTGAGGGGAACACTTTATCCTTCTCGGTCTCAGTTTCCCCATCAAATTTATCATTCTTGACCTGTGTAATTAACAGGGTTATTGTTAACATTACAGAAAATAATGGATGTTAACATGATTTCCAAATTGTAAATGCCTGTAATATGTACATAACTACTATTAATTATAAATTGCTTTGAAATGTTTATTTTTTTTATTTTTTAACATCTTTATTGGAGTATAATTGCTCTACAATGGTGTGTTATTTTCTGCTTTATAACAAAGTGAATCAGCCATACATATACCTATATCCCCATATCTCCTCCCTCTTGCGTCTCCCTCCCACCCTCCCTATCCCACCCCTCTAAACGGTCACAAAGCACTGAGCTGATCTCCCTGTGCTATGTGGCTGCTTCCCACTAGCTCTCTATTTCATATTTGGTAGTGTATATGTCCATGCCACTCTCTCACTTCGCCCCAGACTACCCTTCCCCCCCCAACCCGGTATCCTCAAGTCCATTCTCTACATCCGCGTCTTTATTCCTGTCCTACCCCTAGGTACTTCAGAAGCATTTTTTTTTTTGGATTCCATATATATGGGTTAGCATACAGTATTTGTTTTTCTCTTTCTGACTTACTTCACTCTGTATGACAGACTCTAGGTCCATCCACCTCACTACAAATAACGCAATTTCATTTCTTTTTATGGCTGAGTAATATTCCATTGTACATATGTGCCACATCTTCTTTATCCATTCATCTGTCGATGGACACTTACGTTGCTTTCATGTCCTGGATATTGTAAATAGTGCTGCAATGAACATTGTGGTACATGATTCTTTTTGAATTATGGTTTTCTCAGGGTATATGCCCAGTAGCGGGATTGCTGGGTCATATGGTGGTTCTATTTTTAGTTTTTTAAGTAACCTCCATACTGTTCTCCACAGTGGCTGTATCAGTTTACATTCCCACCAACAGTGCAAGAGGGTTCCGTTTTCTCCACACCCTCTCCAGCATTTACTGTTTGTAGACTTTTTGATGATGGCCATTCTGGCTGGTGTGAGGTGATACCTCATTGTAGTTTTAATTTGCACTTCTCTAATAATTAGTGATGTTAAGCATCCTTTCATGTGTTTGTTGGCCATCTGTATATCTTCTTTGGAGAAATGTCTATTTAGGTCTTCTGCCCATTTTTGGATTGGGTTGTTTGTTTTTTTGATATTAAGCTGCATGAGCTGCTTGTATATTTTGGAGATTAATCCTTTGTCAGTAGCTTTATTTGCAAATATTTTCTCTCATTCTGAGGGTTGTCTTTTCGTTTTGTATATGGTTTCCTTTGCTGTGCAAAAGCTTTTAAGTTTCATTAGGTTCCATTTGTTTATTTTTGTTCTTATTTCCATTTCTCTAGGAGGTGAGTCAAAAGGGATCTTGCTGTGATTTATCTCATAGAGTGCTCTGCCTATGTTTTCCTCTAAGAGTTTTATAGTGTCTGGCTTTACATTTAGGTCTTTAATCCATTTTGAGTTTATTTTGTGTATGGTATTAGGGAGTGTTCTAATTTCATTCTTTTACATGTAGCTGTCCAGTTTTTCCAGCACCACTTATTGAAGAGGCTGTCTTTTCTCCGTTGTATATTCTTGCCTCCTTTATCAAAAATAAGGTGACCATATGTGTGTGGGTTTATCTCTGGGGTTTCTATCCTGTTCCATTGATCTATATTTCATTTTTTGTGCCAGTACTATACTGTCTTGATTACTGTACCTTTATAATATAGTCTGAGGTCTGGAGCCTGATTCCTCCAGCTCTGTTTTTCTTTCTCAAGATTGCTTTGGCTATTAGGGGTCTTTTGTGTTTCCATACAAATTGTGAATTTTTTTGTTCTAGTTCTGTGAAAATTGCCAGTGGTAGTTTGATAGGGATTGCATTGAATCTGTAGATTGCTTTGGGTAGTGTAGTCATTTTCACAATGTTGATTCTTCCAATCCAAGAGCACAGTATATCTCTCCATCTGTTTGTATCATCTTTAATTTCTTTCATTAGTGTCTTATAGTTTTCTGCATACAGGTCTTTTTTCTCCTTAGGTAGGTTTATTCCTAGGTATTTTATTCTTTTTGTTGCAGTGGTAAATGAGAGTGTTTCCTTAATTTTTCTTTCAGGTTTTTCATCATTAGTGTATAGGAATGCAAAAGATTTCTGTGCATTAATTTTGTATCCTGCTACTTTACCAAGTTCATTGATTAGTTCTAGTAGTTTTCTGGTAGCATCTTTCAGATTCTCTATGTATAGTATCATGTCATCTGCAAACAGTGACAGCTTTACTTCTTCTTTTCTGATTTGGGTTCCTTTTATTTCTTTTTCTTCTCTGATTTCCATGGCTAAAACTTCCAAAACTATGTTGAATAATAATGGTGAGTGTGGACAACCTTGTCTTGTTCCTGATCTTAGAGGAAATGGTTTCAGGTTTTCACCATTGAGAATGATGTTGGCTGTGGGTTGGTCACATATGGCCTTTATTATGTGGAGGTAAGTTCCCTCTATGCCTACTTTCTGGAGGGTTTTTATCATAAATGAGTGTTGAATTTTGTCAAAAGTTTTTTCTGCATCTATTGAGATGATCGTATGGTTTTTATTCTTCAATTTGTTAATATGGTGTATCACATTGATTGATTTGCACATATTGAAGAAGCCTTGCATTCCTGGCATAAACCTCCTTGATCATGGTGTATGATCCTTTTAATGTACTGTTGGATTCTGTTTGCTAGTATTTTGTTGAGGATTTTTGCATCTATGTTCATCAGTGATATTGGCCTGTAGCTTTCTTTCTTTGTGACATCTTTGTCTGGTTTTGATATCAGGGTGATGGTGCCCTCATAGAATGAGTTTGGGAGTGTTTCTTCCTCTGCTATATTTTGGACGAGTTTGAGAAGGACAGGTGTTAGATCGTCTCTAAACGTTTGATAGAATTCACCTCTGAAGCCATCTTGTCCTGGGCTTTTGTTTGTTTGAAGATTTTTAATCACAGTCTCAATTTCAGGGCTTGTGATTGGTCTGTTTATATTTTCTATTTCTTCCTGGTTCAGTCTCGGAAGGTTGTGCTTTCCTAAGAATTTTTCCATTCCTTCCAAGTTGTCCATTTTATTGTCATATAGTTGCTTGTAGTAATCTCTCATGATCCTTTGTATTTCCGCAGTGTCAGTTGTTACTTCTCCTTTTTCATTTCTAATTCTATTGATTTGATTCTGCTCCCTTTTTTCCTTGATTCTGGCTAATGGTTTATCAATTTTGTTTATCTTCTCAAAGAACCAGCTTTTAGTTTCATTGATCTTTGTTACTGTTTCCTTCATTTCTTTTTCATTTATTTCTGATCTGATCTTTATGATTTCTTTCCTTCTGCTAAATTTGGGTTTTTTTTTTTTCTTTTTTCTCTAGTTGCTTTAGGTGTAAGGTTAGGATGTTTATTTGAGATGTTTCTTGTTTCTTGAAGAAGGATGGTATTGCTATATACTTCCCTCTTAGAACTGCTATTGCTGCATCCCATAGGTTTTGGGTCGTCATGTTTTCATTGTCATTGTTTCTAGGTATTTTTTGATTTCCTCTTTGATTTCTTCAGTGACCCTTGGTTATTTAGTAGTGTATTGTTCAGCCTCCATGCGTTTGTATTTTTTACAGATTTTTTTTCCTGTAATTGATATCTAGTCTCATAACGTTGTGGTCAGAAAAGATACTTGATACGATTTCAATTTTCTTAAATTTACCAAGGCTTGATTTGTGACCCAAGATATGATCTATCCCGGTGAATGTTCCATGAGCACTTGAGAAGAAAGTGTATTCTGTTGTTTTTGGATGGAATGTCCTATAAATATCAATTAAGTCCATCTTGTTTAATGTATCATTTAAAGCTTGTGTTTCCTTATTTATTTTCATTTTGGATGATCTGTCCATTGGTGTAAGTGAGGTGTTAAAGTCCCTACTATGATTGTGTTACTGTCGATTTCCCCTTTTATGGCTGTTAGCATTTGCCTTATGTATTGTGGTGTTCCTATGTTGGGTGCATAAATATTCATAACTGTTATATCTTCTTCTTGGATTGATCCCTTGATCATTATGCAGTATCCTTCTTTGTCTCTTGTAAGAGTCTTTATTTTAAAGTCTATTTTGTCTGATATGAGAATTGCTACTCCAGCTTTCTTTTGATTTCCATTTGCATGGAATATCTTTTTCCATCCCCTCACCCTCAGTCTGTATGTGTCCCTAGGTCTGAAGTGGGTCTTTTGTAGACAGCATATATACGGGTCTTATTTTTGTATTCATTCAGCCATTCTATGTCTTTTGGTTAGAGCATTTAATCCATTTACATGTAAGGTAGTTATCGATATGTATGTTCCTATTGCCATTTTCTTAATTGTTTTGCGTTTGTTATTGTAGGTCTTTTTCTTCTCTTGTGTCTCCTGACTAGAGCAGTTCCTTTAGCATTTGTTTTAAAGCCTGTTTGGTGGTGCTGAATTCTCTTATCTTTTGCTTGTCTGTAAAGTTTTTAATTTCTCCATCGAATCTGATTGAGATCCTTGCTGGGTAGAGTAATCTTGGTTGTAGTTTCTTCCCTTTCATCACTTTAAATATGTCCTGTCACTCCCTTCTGGCTTACAGAGTTTCTGCTGAAAGATCAGCTGTTAACCTCATGGGGATTCCCTTGTATGTTATTTGTTGTTTTTCTCTTGCTGCTTTTAATATTTTTTCTTTGTATTTAATTTTTGATAGTTTGATTAATATGTGTCTTGGCATGTTTTCACTTGGGTTTATCCTTTATGGGACTCTCTGCACTTCCTGGACTTAGGTGGCTATTTCCTTTCCCATGTTAGGGAAGTTTTCAACTATAATCTCTTCAATATTTTCTCAGTCCCTTTCTTTTTCTCATCTTCTTCTGGGACCCCTATAATTCGAATGTTGGTGCATTTAATGTTGTCCCAGAGGTCTCTGAGACTTTCCTCAATTCTTTTCATTCTTTTTTTCTTTATTCTGCTCCATGGTATTTATTTCCATTATTTTATCTTCCAGGTCACTTATCCGTTCTTCTGCCTCATTTATTCTGCTATTGATTCCTTCTAGAGAATTTTTAATTTCATTTATTGTGTTGTTCATCATTGCTTGTTTGTTCTTAAGTTCTTCTAGGTCCTTGTTACACATTTCTTGTATTTTCTCTATTCTATTCCTAAGATTGTAGATCATCTTTACTATTATTACTCTGAGGTTTTTTTTCTGGTAGACTGCCTATTTCTTCTTCATTTGTTTGGTCTGGTGGGTTTTTGCCTTGCTCCTTCATCTGCTGTGTGTTTCTCTGTCTTCTCATTTTGCTTAACTTCCTGTGTTTGGGGTCTCCTTTTCACAGGCTACTGATTCCCGTTGTTTTTGGTGTCTTCCCCCAGTGGCTAAGTTTGGTTCAGTGGGTCTTGTAGGCTTCCTGGTGGAGGGGACTAGTGCCTGTGTTCTGGTGGATGAGGCTGGATCTTGTCTTTCTAGTGGGCTGGACCACATCTGGTGGTGTGTTTTTTGGTGTCTGTGACCTTATTATGATTTTAGGCAGCTTCTCTGCCAATGGATGGGGCTGTGTTCCTGACTTGCTATTTATTTGGCATAGGGTGTCCAGAACTGTAGCTTGCTGGTCGTTGAGTTGAGCTGGGTCTTAGCTTTGAGATGGAGATCTCTGGGAGAGCTTTCGCTGTTTGATATTATGTGGAGCTGTGAGGTCTCTGGTGGACCAATGTCCTGAACTCGATTCTCCCACCTCAGAGGCACAGGCCTGACACGTGACCAGAGCACTGGCCAAGACCCTGTCAGCCACACAGCTCAGAAGAAAAGGGAGACAGCAAAGGAAACCATAAACAAGACCAAAAGACAACCATCAGAATGGGAGAAAATATTTGCAAATGAAGCAACTGACAAAGGATTAATCTCCAAGATTTACAAGCAGCTCATGCAGCTCAATAACAAAAAAACGAACAACCCAATCCAAAAATGGGCAAAAGACCTAAATAGACATTTCTCCAAAGAAGATATACAGATGGCCTACAGACACATGGAAGAATGCTCAACATCATTAATCATTAGAGAAATGCAAATCAAAACTACAATGAGATATCATCTCACACCGGTCAGAATGGCCATCATCAAAAAATCTAGAAACAATAAATGCTGGAGAGGGTGTGGAGGAAAGGGAACACTCTTGCACTGTTGGTGGGAATGTAAATTGATACAGCCACTATGGAGAACAGTATGGAGGTTCCTTAAAAAACTACAAATAGAACTACCATAAGACCCAGCAATCCCACTACTGGGCATATACTCTGAGAAAACCATAGGTCAAAAAAAGTCATGTACCAAAATGTTCATTGCAGCTCTATTTACAATAGCCAGGACATGGAAGCAACCTAAATGTCCATCGACAGATGAATGGATAAAGAAGATGTGGCACATATATACAATGGAATATTACTCAGCCATAAAAAGAAATGAAATGGAGGTATTTGTAATGAGGTGGATGGAGTTAGAGTCTGTCATACAGAGTGAAGTAAGTCAGAAAGAGAAAAACAAATACAGTATGCTAACACATATATATGGGATCTAAGGAAAAAAAAAAAAAAAGTCCATGAAGAACCTAGTGGCAAGACAGGAATAAAGACACAGACCTACTAGAGAATGGACTTGAGGATATGGGGAGGGGGTGGGGTGAGATGTGACAGGGTAAGATAGTGTCATGGACATATATACACTACCAAATGTAAAATAGATAACCAGTGGGAAGCAGCCGCATAGCACAGGGAGATCAGCTCGGTGCTTTGTGACCACCTAGAGGGGTGGGATGGGGAGGGTGGGAGGGAGGGAGATGCAAGAGGGAAGAGAAATGGGAACATATTGTATATGTATAACTGATTCACTTTGTTATAAAGCAGAAGCTAACACACCATTGTAAGTCAATTATACTTCAATAAAGATGTTTAAAAAAAAAGAAAAAAAAAGAAAAGGGAGACAATAGAAAGAAAGAAAGAAAAAATAATATAAAATAAAATAAAGTTATTAAAATAAAAATTAAAAACAATATATTAAAAAGTAAAAAAATTAAAATGTAATAAAAGAAAGAGAGAGCAACCAAACCAAAAAAACAAATCCACCAACGATAACAGGCACTAAAAACTATACTAAAAAAAAACAAAAGCGGACAGACAGAACCCTAGGACAAATGGTAAAAGCAAAGCTATACAGACAATCTCCCACAGAGAAGCATACACCTACACACTCACAAAAAGAAAAAGGAAAATATATTTATATATCTATATATAAAAATATAAAAGAAGAGAGCAACCAAATCAACAGATAAATCTACCAATGATAATAGACTCTAAATGCTAAACTAAGATAAACATAAAACCAGAAACAAATTACATGCAGAAAGCAAACCCCAAGTCTACAGTTGCTTCCAAAGTCCACTGCCTCAGTTTTGGAATGATTCATTGTCTATTCAGGTATTCCACAGATTCAGGGTACATCAAGTTGATTGTGCAGATTTAATCCACTGCTCCTGAGTCTGCTGGGAGAAATTTCCCTTCCTTTTCTTTGTGCACACAGCTCCTGGAGTTCAGCTTTGGATTTGGTCCCGTCTCTGCATGTAGGTCACCTGAGGGTATCTGTTCTTCGCTCAGACAGGATGGGGTTAAAGTTGCAGCTGATTAGGGGGCTCTGGCTCATTCAGGCCAGGGAGAGGGAGGGGTACGGAATGCGGGGCAAGCCTGTGGCGGCAGAGGCCAGCTTGATGTTGCAACAGCCTGAGGCGTGCCCTGCCTTGTGTTCTCCTGGGGAATTTGTTCCTGGGTCACGAGACCCTGTCAGTGGCGGGCTGCACAGGATCCCAGGAGAGGAGGTGTGGATAGTGACCTGTGCTTGCACACAGGCTTCTTGGTGGTTGCAGCAGCAGCCTTAGCATTTCATGCCCATTTCCTTTGTCCACACTGATAGCTGCAGCTTGTGCCAGTCTCTGGAGCTCGTTTAGGTGGTGCTCTGAATCCCCTCTCCTCGCGCACCCTGAAACAATGGTCTCTTGCCTCTTAGGCAGTTCCAGACTTTTTCCCGGACTCCCTCCCAGCTAGCTGTGGCGCACTAGCCCCCTTCATGCTGTGTTCACGCAGCCAACCCCAGTCCTCTCCCTGGGATCTGACCTCCAAAGCCCGAGCCTCAGCTCCCAGCCCCCACCCGCCCTGGTGGGTGAGCAGACAAGCCTCTTGGGCTGGTGAGTGCTGGTCAGTACCAATCTTCTGTGTGGGAATCTCTCCACTTTGCCCTCTGCACCCTTGTTGCTGCACTCTCCTTCGTGAGAGCTTCCCCCCCCCTCCACTGCCCAACCCCCCCCATCTCCACCAGTGAAGGGGCTTCCTAATGTGTGGAAACTTTTCCTCCTTCACAGCTCCCTCCCAGAGGTGCAGGTCCCGTCTCTATTCTTTTGTCTCTGATTTTTCGTTTTTCTTTTGCCTTACCCAGGTACATGGGTAGTTTCTTGTCTTTTGGGAGGTCTGAGGTCTTCTGCCAGCATTCAGTAGGTGTTCTGTACGAGTTGTTCTACATGTAGATGTATTTCTGACGTATTTGTGGGGAGGAAGATGATCTCCACGTCTTACTCTTTTGCCATCTTGAAGGCCTCCCTTTGAAATCTTTAGATGAAAATGGATATACAAATAAATCAGTGATACCATGAAAGTACATGTTAACATACCCACACTAGGAAAATGTGCTTTTTACTTAAAGAAACTTAAGGTAAATATAATAGTGTGTAAAAGACTTCCCATGCATTTATTTATGTGTACATATTTTATTTTCATTGTCTTAATTAATTTCTCTCAAAATTCATGTGATTGGTTGATATATATATATAATACATTACATTACATTATATTATATTGGTTTCCAATTATTCACTCTTAAGAGCCATGCTGCAATAAACATATTTTTCATATTTCCTTGCATAGATATGAGAATGTTTCTCTAAAGAAGTGAAGATTAACTTCTGTGTTGTAGCATATACATGACTCTAAACTTTATTAAATGCTGTCACATTGTTCTCCAAAGTGATTGTGTCAATTTGCAAACCCACTTACAAAACATGAGAATCCCTTTATCCTTTCTACTTCACCCTTTGGCATTATTGAACTTGTTAATTTTGTCAATATGATAGTAGGGGAATGAAAGTTACTGTTGTATAATTTGCAGTTCTCTTTTTAGAAATTAGAATGGCTGGAAATAGGTATGGTGGTAATCAAAAGAATTCATGATAACAGTGATTACATAATTGAGGTTTATTTTTCTCATATAAGAAGTTGCTAGCATTGCTTTTGCAGATCATTAATGTAATCGAGAAAATTAGGCTCAGCCATCTTTCTGTTGCATTATCCTAAGTATGTTGTCTTTTCTTCTTCATGCTTATCATCCTATAGTTGCAAGATGATTGCTACTGTATCACTTCAATGTTCAAGAGAAAAACAGGGAGGCAGAGAGATGGCTCATACACTCTCTTCTTGAATGTGTTCCCATTTATCAGGAAAGAAAAAGTCCCTAATCCTCACTCCAGCAGACTTCTTATGTAGTTTTTGCTCAGAACTGTGTGAATTAGCCAACACTAACACATTGTTCTTGTAGCTTTACAGATGCTAAAAAGAGATGACTATATCCCTCACATTTTTTTCTTACCCCAAACTGTCTTAGCTTTTCAAGGATCTCTATTCTTTATATGACTTTTAAATTTATTTATTTATTTATTTTTGGCTACGTTGGGTCTTCGTTGCTGCGCACAGGCTTTCTCTAGTTGTGGCGAGTGGGGGCTACTCTTGGTTGCAGTGCACAGGCTTCTCATTGCGGTGGCCTCTCTTGTTGCGGAGCACAGGCTCTAGGCTCGTGGGCTTCAGCAGTTGTGGCACACAGGCTCAGTACTTGTGGCTCGTGGTCTCTAGAGCACAGGCTTCAGTAGTTGTGGTGCATGGGCTAGTTGCTCTGCGGCATGTGGGATCTTCCTGGACTAGGGCTCGAACCCGCGTCCCCTGCACTGGCAGGCGGGTTCCCAACCACTGCACCACCAGGGAAGCCCTATATGACTTTTAGAATCAACCTGTCCCATTTAATTTTTAAAATTCCTATGGGATTTTTATTAGAATTGCAATAATTTTTTTCATTTGGGATAAATTTAAAACTTTATAATGTTGTAAATAGCAAACAGTGCAGCCTACATTTTAAAATCAATCTGACAATCTGCTTTTTAATTGAAGTAGTTAGTGCCTTTACATTAATATAATTATTGATATAACTGTGTTTTAAGTCTACTATCTTGGTAATCTGTTCTTGATTTTCTTTTAATACTTTCATGCTTTCTTTTGGGTAAATAAATTATATGCTATAAATGCATTATCATTATTTTGGTGCTATAAGAAATGATAAAGATAAATTCTATGGGTGAAAAGAAGCACAGATCTTCAGGAAAGAATGAAAAGTATCATAAAGGTAAATATGTAGAAAAATATGAAAGATCTCTATTATTTTGTATTATATAAGCATTTATCTTTAAATTTGTTTAGAGGACTATTAACTGTTTAAGGTAAAAATAATAAAAAAATATTGTAGTTTTACAGCATATATATAAATAAATCATAAAAAGCACAAAGGGTGCTTACCCTCATTTATGGAAGAATCCTCCACCTCCAGCTACTCTAAGTGGCATGGAAATAGGGGCAGCTCTTTTTTATCCTAGAAAAGATTTGAGTTTATTTTAGTATTTTTATACCTTCAAACTTCTGGTAGGTTTCAAAAACTGATTTATTTTTTCTGTTATTATTATTATTTATTTATTTTTATTTGGCCACACTGCACAGCTTACAGGATCTTAGTTCTCCGACCAGGGCCCAGGCAGTGAAAGCGTTGAGTCCTAACCACTGGACCACCAGGGAATTCTCTCAGAAACTGATTTTGTAGCTTATATGGCTTGTTTTATTTGTTAGGGAGCTTTGAATTTCTATATTCATCTTAACCAGAAGCAGAAGCATATCATTCCCTTTCAATAAGTATGAAGTTACAAATTGATCCATAATTTATTTTGAAGTGTATTTTTTAGTTTACTAATAGATGAGGAATTTGATGTCTCTGGTATTGATTTATACTTTTATTGCATTGTGTATTATATTAATTATTGGACTTTTAAAAGTGTTATTCTGTGGTTGGCATTACTGAGAAATGGTATATAGATGTGGAGTTGCTGCCTATCATTTCTTTTCCAAAAGGATAGCATCTCCCTAAGAATGAAGCCAATATAGAACTGAGAAATAGAGAAAGAGCAAGGTCTAATTATATTAGCCCATAAATCAAGTTGCTTCTAATGTTTTACTTGGATTTTCCAGTTACATAAGTCTATTATTTCCCTTCTTGTCTCAGGCCATTTTGGGTTGATTTTGTTGTTGTTGTGTGTAACTTGATTAATAGAGAAAACATGATGAATTCATTTTTAGGAATATTGAGTTTGTGTTGTGATGGAACATAACACGTCTTAGTATGAAGATGTGAATTCAGAATAAAATATCCAGAAATAGTTTAGGGTCGTAATGCCCTGGGGCTTGTCAGCCATGATCATGTGTAGTGAATTAATGCTACAATAAAGGTCTTTATCATCTGAAGTCATAAATCTCCTGTGATGGTTGATTGTATGTGTCAACTTGACTGGCTCACCAGGCGCCCAGATATCTGGCTAAACATTACATCTGGGTATTTCTATGAGGGTATTTATAATGATGTCAGCATTTGAATCTGTAGAATCAGTAAAGCAGATTTCCCTGTCCAGAGTGAGTAGGCATCATCCAATCCATTGAGAGCCTGGATAGAACAAAAGATGGTAAAAGGGAGAATTTGTCCCTTTTTCTGCTTGACTGGTTGAGCTGAGACATGGGTTTTCTCCTACCCTCAGACTAGGACTTTACTGTTGTCTCTCCTAGTTCTCAGACCTTCAGACTTGAACTAACACACTCTCTCTCTCTATATATATATATCTATATGTATATATATACACACCTCCTTTTATTGTGCTTTGTTTTATTGCACTTTGCAGGTACTGCAATTTAAAAAGTTGAAGGTTTGTGGCAACCCTGCATCAAGCAACTCTATCAATGCCATTTTTTTCAACAGCATTTGCTTACTTTGTGTCACTGTGTCACATTTTGGTAATTCACACTATTTCAAACTTATTCATTAATATCATATTTGTTATGGTGATCTGTGATCAGTGATCGTTGATGTAACTACTATGACTCGCTGAAGGTTCAGATGGTGGTTAGCAGTTTTTAGCAATAAAGTATCTTTTGATTAAGGTGTGTACATATCTTTAGACATAATGCTGTTGCACACTTAATAGACTGAACTATAGTGTAAACATAACTTTTATACCCATTGGGAAACCAAAAAATTTGTGAGGCCCACTTTATTGAGGTGATCTGGAACTGGACCTGGAACATCTCTATATATACATATATATCCTCTTGGTTCTGGTTCTCCTTCTCTGAAAAACCTTGACTAATACATGTCCCTTTTGCTATTTTATAGAACTGGAAATTATGTACTATTCTATCACTTTCATTACTCAAGACCTTTTGTTTCAAGCAACATTCTTTCTTAAAATATCTCTCTTGGCCACTTTTTTAGGTTCCTGGACCAAATTCCAATGTGTGTGTGTGTGTGTGTGTGTGTGTGTTGGGGTGAGGGTGTTCCCACACAATACCAAGCAGTTCTCAGACACCAGCAGGTGACACTACTGGTGATTAAATGCAATCTTCAGCCCCTCTCCCCTCCTTGGAGGTCAAGGGGTACGATGGGAAGTTTCAACCTTCTCATCACACATTTGGCTGTCCTGGCAACCAGCCCCCATCCTTAGTTGCTTTCTAAAATTCACCTCATTAACATAACAAAAGACAACTTGATTGCTCCTAAGGGTTTTAGAAGCTCTGTGTCAGAAACTGGGATGAAAACCAAATATATATTTTTTATTATAAATCACAATAACACAGCCACAATTCACATTCTGAGGGCAATGCTACATTGTTTGCAGCTTGGTATCATCAAAGAGAAGAGACAGTACTCTGGATCTGGCGACTGTTCTCATTCATTTTCCTGGCCATTGCCAATATTTAGCAAACAAAATTGGCTTTGTCATAGTTACCAGGAAATCAGTGCCTGTGCCCATCTATCTAAAGCTGTGGTGAGTATATCTGAGCATGCATGTGCCAAAAGATGCCGTGGTGCTTGCAACCTACAGCATTTCCTGGAACAGCCTTATCATGTAAGATCATTTTTAATATTCCCTACATTTCTTCAAGAGAAAGCCAGAGAAACAAAGGCTCTCTTCCAGAACACTTTTTTTTTTTTTAATAGGAATTTAAGCAAAATGAATCCTTAAACAAGTCACTTCAGGGTAGTTTAAATTGGCCAACCGGCCTCCGCAGAGGGTTTTCTGGGCACCACCTCCTAACGGTTCCCTGGATTGCTGCACTGTCTGTAGCCAATCTTTCCATAATTCCTTAAGGTTTGCATAAAATTCTATCAATTAGTTTTTTCAATAACCTTCTAGCATAGGTGATATTTCCCCTTTTTGCCAATGATAAAGCTAAAGATAAGAAAGATTAAGCTACTTCCCCTAGGTTATATTGTTCATTGGTTTCAGAACTCAGACTTTCCATTATTACACTTGATACGATTACGGTTACACACTACTTTGACTCTGATGCCACTGTTTGAATTTGACTGAATTAGTCCTTATAGGTAAACTACTGCAACAACAACCCCGAAATCTCAAGGATTAACAGAATAGAAGGTTGTATCTCCTGATATAAAAATTCAAGGCTGGTAGCCTTCTATGTAGTAGTCATTTAGGAAGCTAGCCTTCTTCCATCTTGTGCCTCTCCCAGTCTCTGTGGCCTCAAAGTCCTCTCGTTTCAGCCAAAATAGGGAAAAAAGAGGGAGCATGGAATTATCTGTTGGAAGTTTATAGGCCATCCTGGGAGTGGTACACATCACTTCTGCCCACTTTCCATTGGTCAGACTCAATCATACGGCCACACTAACTGCAAGGGAGGCTGAAAAATATGGTTTTGAGCTATGTGGTTAGGAAAGGGAATGTTTCAAACACTTAACATTTGCCATGGTCACTTTGATTTACCTACCTTGATGCAGAGATATTTAGCTTAAAAATATTAAACATTTAAAAAATTGGCAAGTATATTTTATAACAGATACCCCTGGCCTATATATGATTCCCAATCCATCTCTGAGTTTTATGTTAAATCAGTTAGAAGTAGATTCAACTATAAACAACAACCACCACAAAGTAACAGTCGTATCTCCTCCATCATTAGGAATCCAGATTCTATTGGCATGACTTCTATCCTCAAGGCAATCTCATGTACCAATAAGCTCAGGAGAGTTCCCACCTTCCATCCATGTTGCAAGCTGAAATAAGAAAAGAAAAAAATAGACTCTTCTTCCAGATGTCTGTCCTTCCCCCTTTATGGAAACGTTCAAGAAGTGGCAAGACGGGAATAAAGACACAGACCTACTAGAGAATGGACTTGAGGATATGGGGAGGGGGAAGGGTAAACTGGGACAAAGTTAGAGAGTGGCATGGACATATATACACTACCAAACGTAAAATAGATAGCTAGTGGGAAGCAACCACATAGCACAGGGAGATCAGCTCGGTGCTTTGTGACCACCTGGAGGGGTGGGATGGGGAAGGTGGGAGGGAGGGAGATGCAAGAGGGAAGAGATATGGGAACATATGTATATGTATAACTGATTCACTTTGTTATAAAGCAGAAACTAACACACCATTGTAAAGCAATTATACTCCAATAAAGATGTTTAAAAAAATAAATAAATAAATAAAATAAAAATAAAAGAAATCTTTCTTGACAACTTTGACTTATATCTCATTGGCTAAAACTTATTGACATAGTCACTCTAGCTGTTAAGGAAATTGGAAAACTTGTTTTTTTGGCTGGATATATTATTGGTCTTAATGATATAGGGATTCTATTAGTAAGCAAGAAAAAAAGATGTAACTCAGATATGAGCTAGCCGCCTCCATTATCCCTTGCCCCCATATTTCAGACTTACTCCCTTTCTGATCATTTTCCATATCAGAGGGGTACATATCAGAGAAAGGATGAAGTTCAGGGCAAATGTATGTACTGGTCTAGAGTAAAGTAAGAAATCATGCATATTATTTGGTAATCAAAACTAGGATTTTAGATTTTGGTGAACTTTGCTTCCCAAGATTTGTCAAAAGACCTATATCAATATGTCCTACTGGACAACTCATATATAGCTACAGATAGCTACTACCTTCCCTTCTTCTCCTTATTTATTTCCTTTCCTTATTCTTTTAATATATATTTATTGAAAGTTGTTATATACCACACACTGCACCTAGAAGTCAGTGGTAAGCAAAACCTTCATTGCTTCTTCCCTTGTGGAGCTCATAGTCCTTATCTTCTACATATGCAATGCCTTTTGACACATTTTCAGGACTAATCATCCTAAAGAGTTATTTGCATGATTCTCTCTCACTAACAAAAGATAATATTTAGAGATGCTGTGTGCACAGTGGTTGAGAATAGACAGACTTGGATTTGGCTTCCAACTCCATCATTACTAACTGAATAACCTTGCAAAAATTAATTTCTTTTCATCTCAATTTTCTCAGTATTAAAATAAAGGTAATAATATCTAATTGATGGAGGTATTGTGATAAGTGTTAAGAACAATAATTTTTAAATTATTAATAATAAGAAAGTTTAAAATTCTTAGTATGGCATTTAAGACTATTCCACCTAACTCTGATATATTTTAATAGATTCATTTTCCAACACCCTGAGCTTTAAACATACTGGATTATTTGCTATTCCTGAAACATTTTAATATTTTCTGACTTTACTTGTGGTTTTTTTTACTTACTTGAAATGCCTCACTCTCTTTTTCTTTACTTGAAATCATTCTCAATTTTGTAAGGCCCATTTTAGGCACTATTCACTTCATGGAGTTTATCCAAGTGTACTGGCTAGGATTAATATGTATTTCTCCTGTGTTTCCTCAGCATTTATTTTTCATTGTTACCAAAACTCTTATCACACTGTCATATCACTAATTATAATGCTCTTACTATATTTATTTATATTAACTATTTTTAAAATAAAATATTATTTCAATTCCAATCATATAATTTTAGACAGACTTAATAATTTAAGCATTCTTTCTGGATAACTCAGTCTCTTACTGAAGGACTAAAGACCATGCTGAGTTCTTCAGATTTCTAGTCTGCCACTTCCACCCAGGTTTCTCTTCAAAATGACATGGATATATGACTGGGGAAAAGTAGCTTAAGAAGCTTCATGACTGTAAGAGTGATACAACTCAATGTGGTATCTTCTATATTCTTGCTGATATGGTCAGTGAAGTCAGATTGTTTGTGCTGCTCCTTGAACTGCTATAACAAAGTACACAAATAAGTATGGCTTAAAACAACAGAAATTTATTCTTTCATAGTTCTGGTGCCTAGAAGTCTGAAACAAAAGGGTTCAGTAGGGCCATGCTCACTCTGAAACCTATAGGGGAGAATCCTTCCTTGCCTTGTCTTAGCTTCTAGTGGTGCTCATTGATCCTTGGTATTCCTTGGCTTGTGGCTGCATTGCTCCAATCTCTGCCTCTGTCATTACATGGTATTCTCTCTGTATGAGGATACCAATCATAGTAAATTAAGACCCACCCTAATGATTTCATCTTACTTGATTAAATCTTCAAAGACCCTTTTTTTCCAAATAAGGCCATATTTACAGATACTGGAGGTTAGGAATTCAATATATCTTTTTAGGGGGAACAAAATTCAACCCATAGCAGTAATCATTATGAAATATAACCAGAACCTTCAAGACAAAGGTCTACTATTCAAGAGAAAGGATTTTTCTGGAGCCTTATCACAACTGAGGTGAGAGAATTCCTCCCACTGCAGGCCCTTCCAGCCTTCTGCCTCACCTAAGAAAAAATATAACAAAACATGCTCAACAGGAGTAATGGCTTTCAAAGAACAGATTGGAAATCCTGTAGCCAGGAAAGGCAGTAGGGGACAGAGGAGATAAAAGCTGTTCTACTGGAGAAACATTTGTGAAGGTCACCGTCCCAAGACAGAGGCCCACTAAAAGACTGAGATTTTAATCAGAGGATTAAAGAACAGTCCCCCTCTCACACAATTTATCATCACACCAGTAGGGCTCCAGTAAAATAACAGTGGATTACAGCTTACAAAGCTGCAAGACACAGACTCCCTCTTAAGAGGAATACTTAAGGAAGCCCAAAGTCAAGAGAGGAGACAAAAACAAGGACACTAAAGGAATTCAAATCTGGCACGTACAGTTACAGCAAACATTAAACATAGCCCAACTCCTAGCCAGATTAATATAAATCCTCACACTAAAGGCCTATTTATCTCAGTGTCTATTACTCAATAAACATATCCAGTTTTTAGAGCATGCCAAAGGATAAGAAAAAACACAGTCTGAAGAGACAAATCTTCCTCAGAGCCATCCTCAGAATGCAAATATTGAATTTACTATGTAAGAAAAATAAAATAACCATGGTTAATATGTTAAGGGCTCTAAGGAAAAAGTAAACAAAATGCAAGGACAAATGAGTAACGTAAGCAGAGAGATGAACACACTAAGGATCAAAAGGAATTTCTAGAAATAAAAAACCCTGTAACCAGAAATGAAGAATGCCTTTGGATGGCTCATCAATAAACTTGACCTTGCTCAGGAATAAGTGAGCTTCAAGATAGACAAACAGAAACTTTCCAAAATGAAATTCAGTGGTAAACAGGAACACAAAAGATGAAAGAAAGAAGGAAAGAGAAAAAGAAAGAAAAGAAAGGGAGGATGGAAGGAAGGAAGGGAGAAGGAAAGAAAGAAAGAAAGAGAAAAAGAAAGAAAAGAAAGGGAGGATGGAAGGAAGGAAGGGAGAAGGAAAGAAAGAAAGAGAGAAAAAGGAAAGAAGAAAGGAAGAAAGAAAGAAAATAGTAGAACAACCAAGAACTGTGGGACACTATCTTGAATACCAGTAGGAAAAGAAACAGAGAATAGAAAAGAAAAAATAAAAAAAGTGAAGTAATAATGACTGAGAATTTACCAAAATTAATGACAGGTACACCAAACCACAGATGCAAGAACTTCAGAGAATGCCTAACAAGATAAATAATAAACAGACAAATAACTTATGTTCATACATACCTCTAAATATATCATATTCAAACTCAGAAAACCAAAGAAAAAAATAAAATCTTGAAAGAAAGCAGAGCAAAAAAAAAACACCCCAAAAGAAAAATACTTCATCTATAGAGGAAAAAGGGTAAGAATTACAGCAGACTTGTCATCAGAAACCAAGCAAACTAGAAGAAAATGGCATGATATTTTTAGTGTTGAAAGGAAAAGCAAAACAAAACAACTAACCTAGAATTCTATATCTGGAGAAATTACACTTCAAATGTGAGGGAGAAATAAAGATTTTTCAGACAAACAAAAGTAGAGGCAATTCATTGCCAGCAGATGTTCCCTGCAAAGAATGTTAAAAGAAATTCTTTAGGCAAGGGGAAAATGATGCAAGTCAGAAACATGAATCTACATAGATACAGGAACCAAAGTTCCAAGGCAAATTGCTAATTCTAAGCCAAACACAGGAAAACATAAAATTAACCTAGAACATCTTGCAGTGCCAGGAAGTAAGGAAGTGCTCAAAAAAAACCGAAAGGATGGGGTATGTCAAAGGAACAGAGAAGTCAATCTGAATGTGCTCCCAATGGACAAAGCTGGGATCATTTGAGCAACAAAACAAATAATACAGTATTGGATTACAACTGAAAGACTCTGCACTTTATAATTCCATTTATATGAAATTTGATAAAAGACAAATTTATAGTGACAGAACGCAAATCAGTAGTTGCTTGATGCTAGGTTGTGGACTTGGCACAAGGGAACTTTCTGTTATGTTGAAAATATTCTATCCATTAAAGAGTCTGGTGGCTATATGAACATATGCCTCTGTCAAAACCCACTGAACTATATAGTGAAATGCATGTATTTTCTTGTCATCAGAATGTACCTCAATAAAGTTAGTTTAAACCATTCTATTTTAGAAGTCAGAATCAGGGGAAAAACAAACAAACAAACAGCACTTTCCTTGTCTTCCTCTTCTAGTAGCTCTATGAGGCAAATGAATGCCTCCAGCATCATAGGTAAAAGGATCAGTGTATTAAAAGAATGAATGAATCAATGAATAAGAACCATACAGAAGAGAAAAGCACATTAGTATATTGGAAAAATATTTTCCCCAATACAATCTCTTACATTTTCATTTCTACAATAAACTTTCTATACCTATCACCGATTCAGAATAAACAGTCAATATATGTTTATAAAATTCCAGTATCATGTAGACAGCTTAACATGAAAGCATTTAGAGGGCTAGGAAGAATGGGTAGCCCAAGTCCTGCTCCCAGCACTGGGACTAGAAATCACAAGCCACTCCCATCACGTAGGTTACAATTTCCTCATTTGCACACTGCAGGATGGAACCTGATATAACATCTTCGATTCCTTTTAGATCTAAGTTTCTGAGAAATCACAACATCAGTGTTCCTATCAAAAACAGGAGAGAAGAAACAACCCTCAACAAAGTAGCTGAATATAAATTAATTCTCAGATTTGAGAGATGACTAAAGGCAATTAAAATAAGGAAGAGCTGAAATAAACTATCAAACCTATATGTGATACGTTTCTTTAAAAGGAGTTTTTACCTTATATTAAGTTTGTGATTTTTTATTTTGTTTGGTTGAAGGGATTCATACCATTTCAAAATCAATCCTGGTATGTATGCCCTCCTGGTTTTTCTGAAAACTTGGGCTACTACAACAAAGGCATCAGGAAAGAAGACTATTCAAAGGAATTCACTATGCATATAGTTCTGGGAGTTTCTGTTTTCGTTATTTCTTTTACTCAATATTTTAATTGTTTCTTTAGTGTCAGGGATGAGGGTTCAAGGGACCTGGCATAACATCAACATGCATTTCTAATCGAGTTTCAGAAATCTTGGGTAATAGAACCATTGGTGAAGATTACTTTGGAAGATTCATTTCTTCACATATCAAAGTTAACGGTGGCCATGTAACATGTGATGTACCTCACGGTACCCTCCTGCCACCTTTCAGAATCTAAGTACTCTTTCCCACAGGTGCTGAGAGTGTTAGTTGCTGAGTGCTCTCAGCTCAGACCCTCTCCTGGAACTGTCCGTTGGCTAAAGAGAGCTGCCTCATACAAGGTCCTCACTTCTCCTTCCTAGAAGGAGCCCTCATTGAAAGACTGCTCGAGGTGGAGGTATAAATGTCTAGCCCCTCACTCTAACTGGGACACCTCTGAAGGGTCAACCCAACTCCAAAGCTTTCTGTAGCTCTTACTGAAGACTTTGATGTGACTAGATTGCAATTCAACTTCCCTTCTGCCCAATCCTGCTTTCTTTGCTCCCCTACAGGTGTTCCTCTCCAAAACACTCCCCAGTTAGCTTTCTACTATAAATCTATGAAAGAAAAGAAATCTCTATTTAAAAAAAAAAAACAAAACACAACAACAACAAAAAAACTCCATCTCATACGCTACTTCCTGGGGAACGCAAATTGTGAAAAAGGCCCAAACGTGTTTCTTTACATTGTTCTTGTTTAGTTGGAGGACTCTCATAAGGAACTAACATGCCTGAAGTCCTCCATCCTGCCCCATCAAGATTCTAGCCTCATTTGTGGTTACAGATCTCCTACATATGGTACTTAATTTCTGGGCAAAGTATCTATTAAAGTTAAACATATACCTATACTTCAGGGATATACTCAATTTAAATCCACCTATATGTCTATGACACATAGTAGAATGTTCACAGGTGCACTATTTGTAATTGTCAATTGCTGAAAACTGAAAATACCTCTCAGCAGTAGACTAGATAAATAAATTGTGGTATAGTCCCACAATGGAATATTATATACGTCAATGAGAAAGAATAGTCTAAAATTACAACCAAAAGTATGGATGAATCTCACAACCAAGATGTTAAGTGAAAGAAGCCAGACACAGAGGGCATATGCATTATTTAACTTAAGTAGAGGACAAAGCAGAGAATATTTATCCCTACTGTCAGGATGGTGGTTATCCTTGGGGTAAGGAGAAAGTCACCAGAAGGAAGCACAATGAGATGTCTGAAATTCTGGCAATATTCTGTGTCTTATTCTGGATGCTGAGTGTTCATTTTGTTATAGTCGTTGAACACAGTTATGACACATATACTTACCTGCCGACAGGCATGTTCTATCTGCCAGCGCAATAATATATTCCATACAGTACGCCAATAGTATAGTTCCCAAAAGTGCTTCCAAACATAGGATTTTATTTGAGCTTCTTGGAACTGGTGATGCAGAGACCATTATCATCATTTTAGAGGTGAAGAAAATGAGGCTTTGAAAATTCAGTTTTAATTCAATTCAGCTAATACTTTGTAAACCCCTAATGTGTGCCAGGAAGAGAGGACACACTGAATAGTAAGATATAAATAGTCTTTGCAGTTTAAAAAAAATGAAATAATTTACTCCCAGAGCATATGACTAAATAGGATTATAGAATTGTGGAAACCAAAGGGACCCCAGACATCACCACAACTCTCCTCTTCTAGATGAGGGTGAGGCCAAGGGCATGGACTTTATAGTGGCCCTGATTTGGGTTAAATTTCTAGTTCCAACACAATCACTGGGTGACCCTGGGGGCAAGTTACCTACCCTCTTTCTGCCTCAGTTCCTGGATCTGAAATGCAGTGCTTAAAATATCTACCCCAAAGCATGGCTCTGAGGGTAAATTTTTGAAATCTGGGATCACATCTAACATACCACCCAGCAACTAGTAGTTCCAAGGTAGGTTACTCTCCCTTCCCTCAAGGTGATCTGAGGTGAGTGGCTCAAAGTCCAACACCCTTTCTAGCATGCTTTTCTGCTTCTCTAAATATGTACAAACAAGATGTAAAGTGTTAGGTACACTGGGGGTGTGAGGGACATGCCACGTAAGCCCTGTCCGCTTTCCAGGGAATCTGCCTGGGGAGCTTCTGTGTTTCATAACCTGCGGGTCTGGAGAGCCTCTGGCCTAGCAGGGAGCCAGGGGCTATCCCTGGTGTTGACGGCATGGCCGTGAGAGTACAGATGAGTAATCCTTTCTGGGAGGAAAGCAGATACAGCAGCCTGGAAAGCACACGTTCGGGGAGGCTGAGTAGGAGAAAGAGCTTAGAGCTTAGATGAGCAAAGACCACCATCCTTGGTGTGTGATGCAAAGCCTGGGGAATGTGGCTGAAACCAGTCCAGCCACCGTCCTCATCATGCTCCGGAGCCCTCTGAGCCCTGGCAGCTGTTAACGGTGACTGATGCGTGACACCCTGACCTTTGCCGACACTGTCCTTCCTTCTTGTTTTTCATCCCCTGCTGTCCCTGTTTCCCACATGCATGTGGATGGCACATAGGTCTATGGAACTGCTTGGGGAAAAATCTCAATCTCCCCGATGCTTGCCCTAGGACTTCAATGAACCACTTGTTCAGGAAATTGATAGAAACTCTCATTCCAGTAAAACATTGCCTGCTTCTCTGCAAAAGTTCCTCCCCTGCCCCAGCCACTCTCCTTATGTCTTTAAAGGAGGGCCAGACTTTTCAAAGTCTCTTTCTCACCCATGAGGAAGCTCCCCTATATTTTAGAAAGCACCTTCATATCTGGTACTAAATTTGCTCCTCATGACAGCCCTTTGGGGGAGGCGATCCAAGTTATTTCCTTTTCACTGCAGAATAAAGTGAGGTTCAGAGTGGTCTCCTGAATTGCCCAAGGTTACACAGCAAAGTAGGTGGCTGTCAAAATTAGAACTTGAATCTACTGAAAACCAGCCCATTGCCTTACCCTGTGCCGGCTCTCGAGTCCACAGGTATCTCTTTATGACTCCTACTGCTTAGCAATCTGTTCTTTCCTAATTTGTACTTGTGCGAGAAAGCCTACCAACAAGAATTCCCTCCTGTACTCACCATATTCCATTAAATTGAATTGAAGAAAGGGAGCACATGAGCCAAACGGACCACGTGAGGTAGCTTTAAGAATCGGCTTGACCATCATATCTAGGAAGCTGTATCTAACATCCTCAATCTAGGATTGCATCTCTCCCCTCCTTATGTTCTCATAGCACCCTGTGCACACATTTACACTGTATTTAAAGCACCTACTTATGCATTCTCTCTCTACCATACATATAAGATACTTGAGTTCAGGGACCATATCTTATTCATCTTTTTATTTTCTGGCACCTGAACATGGTAAACAAATATGTTTGATTGAATGATTGATTGAATATAAAATAATGCAGTCAATGGTATTCAAAGTCAAAAGGTATCTAAAAGGTAATGTACCTTGACCCTCATTTTACCAAGGAAGATACTGAAGCTTAGAGAGTGAAGAGGACATATTTAAGGTCAGAAAGAATAAGATGCAGGAACAGGACCACTTCTCCAAAGGCTCGTCTGTGCTGCTCAGTTCTGGGTTTCTACTGTAATGCTCAAGTTCTCTCTCCTTTCAAATCACCCTGTTTGATCATATCTGAAGATAGTAAAAAAATACTCTAATCAACATTGCTGGAGAAGTCTCCCCCCCAGAAGTACCTCTGAGAATTCCTCAGAAATATTTACATGTTCTAGTCATCCAGACTGTGGCTAAAGCCAGCTCTTTGGTTTGCCCTCTGCAGTCTCACAGCCACTTTTTGGGGCTACTCATCCTCTGCCCTTGCTGATTCCCCTAGCCGTGGACATGTTCTGCCATTCCCCAAGCATTGAGCATGAGGTGCAAAACATTTACCAAAGACATGCAGATAGCAAAAGGGAATTGCAAAGCCAGAATGAGAAAACTGGATATTGGCTATTAGACAACAATGCTTCCTGGAGTCTGCCTGCCAAATCATATCAGAAGGGGGTTATGGCTCCTGTGTTTGTCCTCTGCTCCCGGCTGGCCTTCCACCACACTGCAAAGGTCTCTACCAGATCCTTTCCCTGAGTATCAGTACCTTGGCCCAAATTCTCATCTTTAGTCTGCAAGAGGAAATCTAAAATGAACTTTTAATAAAGAAAGGAAAAATCTTGAAGAAGAGCATCTCACCTCCCCAACTTCCATGATGCGTTAGGCAAAATCTGTCAAGGCAGGTCTGAGGAATTTGCATTTGTAATCCTTCACCAGTATTGGCTTCCCAAAGACCAAAGAGTAGGTACTGACGTGTACAACCAAAACTTTCTCAGAAGAGAGAGTAGTGTACCTCAAAGAAAAACTCTTACTTCTTTCTTGAACCACAGTAAGAAAATTCACAGTAAGCTTAGAATACTTATTTTGTTCCATTTTCCGTCAATCAAACATTCAGGTGTCTAGACCCAGAGCACTTTTCTCAAAACTTGAAAGCTATCTGATCAGGTACAGATAGCCAATGGCAAATATTTGGAATCCGTGTGTATTATTAACAATAATTAACATTTACTGAGTGGGTACTATATGCCAGGGACTGTGCTTAGCCCATGACACACATTTTTCTTTTTTAATCCTCCCAAAATCCTATGAAAAAGGCACAATGATGCATTCTGGGTGTGGTTTAGGGTGCGGCTGTTTTCGTGCCCAAATCCTACCATTCATCCCTCCTCTTCTCCAGAGTTCCCAGCCAAAGAGCATATTCACCAAAGAATCAGCCAAATAGGAAAGAAACTGCTGATATTAATAATGTCTGGGAAAACACACAAAGGAAAACTCTTATGAAACAGAATTGGAGAAAACAGCTGAGGCCTGAGGCTTAGGAGCAGCAGACCTAGTGTCTACTCATTCAGCCTTCAGCGTGAATAAAGCCTAGAACAAAGTACAGAGTGTGGTCAGTTTCTTAAACAGATGCCAAGAGTGGAAAAGAAGGGTCATGAAATTTGACTTTAAGACATTACCGTTCTTCCCAATGATCCTCTTAAGTTCTGATCAATTACATGAACAATCCCTGCCCCTAGGAAGATTCCAATGAGGTCAGACAAAAGACTGTGATGTAAGAGAAGTAGTAGAGGTGCTCCCACCATAAGTCAAGGCAGATTAGTGAATACAGAGATTAGAGAGCCATCCATGGGTCCCCTTTCCGTATTTTACAGAGGAGGAAGCAACAGCTTAGTGAGGTTAGATATCTTGTTCACTATCAAATGGTAAACAGTGGTCTTCAAAGACAGGTTCTTTGGCTCCAAATCCTTCACTTTTCACAGCTGCCTAATAATACCACCTGTTGACTCTTACTATCTTCTAATATATAGGGCCTAAACTCTTTGAAAGTTCTCCCCCATTACGTCTAGGAACCCCCAAGGACTAGCTCTCATTTGTGTTTATGAATTTGGCTTGCCTTCATCACATCACACCTATCACTTCTTGTTTTCTCCTGCTCTGGAATCATTGAAGGTGTTACTATATGTGAAGCTGCCAACTTATTCTTTTTCATGGTGTTTGGAGACCTACTACTGGGTTTCCCTGGGATCCATCTGTACCTTTGCTGACACCTATACACTATAAGTTTCAAGGGGTCCAAGGGGTCTGGAGTCCTCTTGTACTAAATGCATTTTGGCTTCTATGCAAAAGTAGGGACAATTCCCTCCTTAGTATTTCTTTGACACAGGCTCTGAGGAAGTGCCACAGTGTGCCTGAGAGTTTTGGAGAAATCTGTCTTTAGAGTTTCTGTTTGCAGAGTCAGACAGTGCCTATGAGACAGGTCAGGATGACCATGACCGAGGAAGTGTGCTGCTTGGCCACCCCTTTCCATTTTTGTGTCTGATATTTTGAATCAAATGCCCTTGTAATTTATTTCTTGCTCCCATCCCCAAGATGTCAATATTTTGTAAGGCATATCTTAATCCAAGAACAGACCCCCTTTAATTCAATTGGAGAAGCTTATTAAGTCTTGAAACTATTCCACTAATCTTTAGAGATAGCTACAGGCCTCTCATTATTAATATGCAAGAAAGGGGAAAATAAATGTGAAGGGACCATGTTGTTACTGGCCCTATAAATGCTACTAACTCTCCTACACATCACACCTTGGGAGCATGTGAAAGGCAGCCATGGACAATAGTGCTTCTTTTGGATGGTTGCTGAGGACTGGATTTCTGACTTACCAGAGTTTCCCCTACTGCTTATTCACTCTGTCTCTATCACCTGGCTCTTTCTTCTGTCCTTATAATGCTGACTTGCTCAGGGTGCCTCACTGGATAGATACACACTTCCCCCAAACACACAACTCTCACCTATGTAATCACCCATACTTCTGAATTAGAGACTTTTCTATCATTTTCTTTTTGAGATGGACTCAACATCTCACAGCCCTAAAGCAGGGAAAGGGTTATTACCTACTTCTGATGTTTGAATGCTCAACTTTTTAACCATTTGCTGGTCTGTAAACAAAAATAGAAAACGAAATTTATAACCCAGATTTCTGGTATATCACATCAGCATGACTTAGGAAAGAAAAGGGTTACTTAATAAGTTCCTTCAATCCTCTCTTGCTAAGCACCTACTCTAAGGAAGCTTTTGCCATGGAATGGTAGTAGTGAGCCCGGAGAGCTGGCTAAGACACAGGACTTCAAAGAGTACTAATAGAGAAATAAACAGGTACTGAATTCTATTCAAAATCATGTATATAGATACTTAATATGTGCCTATAACAGGAATGACTACAGCTGAAGGCAGTATGATGTAAGGGCCATTACAATACATAAGAAGTTGCTTATTCCAGTTGAGGCGATCAGGAAGGATCTGTGAAATTTTGATTACATTTTGACACATGATGACTGGGGAAGGGTATTATTCAAAAAAATGGTATTATTCTTTCAAGGACTCAAGTATTTACAAGTGGAGAGCTGAATTTGGTGTTCAGTTTGACCTGAATGTAGAATTTGTTTAGAAAAAAAAAAGTGAATATAAGCACAGACACATACTCTGGAGATAGAAATGGAAAGCCTGGTTTCTGATGCCCAAAATTTCAAACTCCATCTCATAGGCAGTGAAAGAATCTTTGAAGGGTTCCAATCAAGGGAGCCCTGTGATTAGAAAGTGATTTTAAAGAACCTATAGGCAGTGTGGAAAATAAAATGGGAGACAGACAAGAAAAGAGGCAAGGAGAGTAGTTGGAATTCTCTTTGAACAGCAGCCTAGTGATCATACAGAAATGTACAAAAAAAAAAAAAAAAAAAGAATCCTTGTGGGGTAAGCCTTTATTATGCATAACATCTACTTCTTGTTATCTTCTTATGGAATCCATTTTATCTCATTGCAAGAAGTTGGAAAAATACTGAAGAAAAGAAAATTAATCCACAACTCCCCAATTAAAGGAACACAATAGTTTATATTTGTGTTTATTTACTTCTAATCTTTTTGTCTGTGGAATTGAATTTTCCAGGGTTAAGATTATAATACACATTTAATAGTGTTTTTAAAGTTCTTATTATAAGCATTTTCCATACATGTTAATTATTGTCTTAATCATCTTTTAGAAAAATGACAGAAAATTGAATAGAAAAATTTTCTTAAGTGATTATAACTGTTAATCATATTTTTTAAAAATTGAAAGGTATAAAGGCACAAGGAAGACAACAAAATTCAATTATAAAACCATCATTTAAAGATAAGCAACACTGAGTATCATTGAAGTACATTTTAAGCATAAAAATACATTAAAAATTGGAATAATACTCTATAAAATAGTTTAGAACTTTTTTTGCTTGTGATAAAAAAACATTTAGAAGTGGTTTAAGTGTTGTATAATATTACATCTTAGAGATATATCATTATTTATTCATATCTGACAATAACGATAATAATTTATTCATGATTCAGAGCCAAAACTACACTCAAAGACAGACTATTTCTTAATGCTTGCGTTACAAATCATAAAAGAAAGTAACCAAGTATAAAAGATAATAAGTTAGACAATAATAAAACAAACTTGAAAAAAATATTAGGAAGGATTAAACGGAGATAAAATCAAATACCAATGGATTGGGAAACAGAAAAACAATACACTTAATAAATAGAGTTGGCAACATTGCTCTTTGAAACTAACACCTTTTGGTTTTTCAGTCTTGGATTCTTATTCCAGCTCCACTGACAACTGTCTCTGGAGAATATCTTTAGTCAGGCCTAATTCCTGGCTTCCCTTACTCCACTCCATACCAGTGACTTAAAAAAAAAACTCCATAAATATGCAATTCATTTGATGGAGATTAAATAAATATATCGAGCTTTTGCAAAATTAGGATGTTGTTATTTCAATTTAAAAAATAATTTAGCCTAATTTTAAATATATCTTGGGAAAGTCAGATCTCATATATGAAAGTTATATCTCAAAATCCCAAGAATACATTCTGGAGTTACAGGCCCTTGCACAGGCTGTAAATTTGGGGAAAGGTCTTAAACTTTCTTCTTAGATGATTTCTGTGAGGAACAAAGTAAACAGATGAATGTGTTGTTTCACAGAGGAGGCAACTGAAAGAGTAGCTTAGTCAAGGCATCATAACATGAGTCCATTGTCAAAATCCTGCATTCGTATTGTTTCTCCATCATTTACTGCCCCATGGACTTGGGTGAACCAATCTCTCTGCACCTGTTTCTTCAACTGTAACATGAAACACTGAGGATACTCTCCTTCCAGAAGACTCTGAAAGGCAGGAAGAGAAAATACCATTTTGAAAAGCATTTACCAGCAATAACTTTTAATGATTTTACTACCCAAGACATTCATCTTTTCTTCATATGCTGGTTCTTAAAAAAAAATCTTTACAAGCCTAGCCTGCTGAATTTATAAAATTAGATTTGGACAAGACACCAAGAACTAGCATAGTACAAAAGCACATTTGGAATTATGAAGGTGGTCCACGGGTATGATGTGAATTTTTTTTTAACTTTTTATTTTATATTGGAATATAGTTGATTAACAATGTTGTGATAGTTTCAGGTGTACAGAAAAGTGATTCAGTATACGTATACATGTATCTATTCTTTTTGATGTGACTTCTTGCCTCAGTATTTACAGCTTCATATTTCTCCACAACCTGACTCGAATCTTCCTTATTGAGATTAAACTTTGAGATCAGGAATTTTTCCTATGAGAAAAAGGCAGTCATGCCTAAATCCTCCTTACGTTTAACTGCAAGAAACTCTTTTGCTTATTAGTCATTCATTCAGTAAACATAAAAATTTGCCTGATTATCCACTTCATTAATGCTATGCAAGATACAAAAATAAACAAGACGTGGTTTCTGCCCTTGGGGCTTTTACAACTTAAAAGCGAGGAACTCAATACAAAGCCCAGAAGAAAATAGATGACTATTCAGAGAAAGATTTCATCTGAATTGAAGCTGAGCTGCTTCTTTGGGAAAGTGATAATTGAACTATAACTTGAAGAATGTAAGAGTGTAGGAGTTTTATGGGATGGCGGAGGGTATCCATGCTTGAAGTGAGATAGGCCATGAAAGCCTTGTTCCTTATTCTAGGTGATAAGAGCGTTTTAGATTACTGTGAAAATTTGTAACATGACACAACCTGTGTTTTAGGAATATTATTTTGGTCCCCCTGTGAGAGAGAAGAGGCAGGAAGGTGACGGTGGCATAGATCCCTCCTTACTAGGACAGAGATGGGAGGGCCTGGAGAGAAGTGATGCTCTAGAGGGAAATGAGGGGCCTGTGAGTCTCTGCTTGTTTAGCAATTACTACCAGCAGAAAGCTTTCTCTTTCATTGATGCCATCTCAGAGATGTGAAACTCAGTTTGCTGGCATGGATACGCCTTTATTTACCTTCTCTACAACAGCTAGCAGGTTCCATACAAATGATGTCTTCTCGGCATGTTAGATTGCTGAGATATTTTCTTTCCTCAGTGGTAGATAGCCATGTCTGACTAAATCTGGGAAGTCTTGTTGCCTGACTGCAGTAATGCTTTCCACAAAAGCCTTAGATTTGGCCATGTGCTCGTGTCTTTGTAATTGTCATCGCTGTTGTAATAAAATCAAAATGTGTCACTCGCTCTGGGACACACCTAACCCTCTGCCTAGCTGTGAGCTCATGCGAGAAAACATCAGCACCTATCTCCACGGAAAGACTGGGAGTTTATTTGGCTCCAAGTTTGGAGGCCAACTAATGTTTGAGCAATTTAGACAAAATGGCTATTTTTAACCATGGTATCAGTAGAACCATTTCTTTTTAAGTCATTTACAGGGAAATGGTTGCAGTTTATTTTAGGAGTAATCGGTTTTATCATGAGTAGTATAATGTTCCTGAGTACAGATTCGTTATTTTTGAAGTTTGAGCCTTGCCCTTTTCTAAGTTTTCTTTCTGTGTCAACCACTAGCTAATACCGTGTAGTGTTTAGTGATTGATTTTGCTATATTTCTGTCTGATCTATACTTAGAAATGAGCATAAGAAAGATAAAATAGAAATATTTAATTTATTTATTTGTGTATTCATTCATTCCAAAAGACGATTAATGATTCCTTACCGAGTTCCAGGCATTGTACTAAAAGCCAGATGTGGAGTTAACATGGCCTTTACCCTCCAGAGCTTACATTTTCATAGGCGTCTAAGGCATGTACACAAATATCTCTGCTATAATTCCTAATGTTATGTGGGTCTATGAGCAAAACACTGGGGCACAGAGAAGAGAATATTTATTCCATTAGAAGAATGTAAAAAATATTCACAAAGGATATGACATTTTAGATAGGTCTAAGACATGAGTGGGGTTTGAACAGGAAGAAATGGCAAGAACATTTCAGAATGAAGAAAGAGCATGAAAAAGTGAAAGTGAAAGGTGTGTTGAGGAAGGCAGCATGGGCAAGTAGGAAGAGCACAGAGATACAGATCTGTGTCTGAGCCCTACTCACCCCTCTGAGATTTGGGGGTGCTTGAACAAGTTGCCCAAACTCTCTTGAAAACTGAGATAATACCTATCTGGAAATGTATTCTTTGATTAAAGGAGAAAATATATGTAAAGCACCTGGCACCCTGGGACTATTAGGTAAGTGTAGTCTGATGCTATTCCAGAGGAAATAGTATATGATGCTATAGGATGTGTGGATGAGAGTGGAGAGGTACCCAAGATTGGAAGCATTGGTTGGGACCAAATCAAGTAAAGGGGAGTAGTTTAGATTTTATTCTGAAGGCAATCAGCAGTCGTCTATTTTTGAATCAGGTCTTGGCCAAGGTCAGATTTTTGTCCTGCAGAGATCAAACTGGGACAGGGAGGAGACTAGATTGAGGGAGAGTGAAGCTAAGCTTCGACTGGAAGACTATTGAAATGATCCAGGTCAGAGAGAAGCTGAGATATAAACTCTGCACTGGCTGTGTGTTACAAGGTGTGGGGAATGGACCCACAAGAAATGTCATGCACACCCACAGACCAGATTGGCAGGGTTTAGCGACTACTGAGCCTGGAAGTAAAAAATCCCAAATTATCTCTCAAGGAAACTCTGAGAAGTGTAGGCAACGTTGTATTTTCTTTTGCAGAAGCACCAATACATCTGCTTACTTGTCCAGCTGCTTGGAATTGGAAGAAGCTAAATCCACATCGAGAGGAACATGGCTATTTTCTGCTGCTAAGTCATTCCTAGGCACGTGGGAGTGTAGAAAGAATTTAACTGTGCCCTCTCCTAAACCTTTGGTATTTATTGACAGGTTCTTGACTTATTGGGAGAGGGAGTTGAATCATCTAGTAGAAGCCTCTCTTACTTTAAGATCAAGAAACTGAACTCAGAAATAAGAAGTGACATAGCTGAGAATCAGAATATACAAAACACCAAAGCCAGAACTCAAACCCAGGTTTTTTATTCTTAGCCCGTCACACTCTTCTTTTTTTTTTTTTTTTTTTTAACTCCCTTGATATGACAAATTGCTGAGAATGCAAGCAGACATCTCTAATAGCTGAGGAGTGAGTGTTAACTTTGTCCACCTCCATCTACACACAGGTGAACTATTTAGCTTCTGAAGCTTAAAAGCTGGTTGAAGGTCAATCAAATGGAGCCAAAACACCTTGTAGTTTATATGTAAATTAATAGTAAAAATTAGTTGATTTATGAAAAAAAATACAAACCTACAGGGTCATATTGCTGGAGTCAAGTCACGCAAAACGTTTCTTTAGTTTTCTTAGTTTTGATAACAAATTCATGGGGACTTTGTTACGAAATGAACTACGGGTTCCAATTAGAATTAGCTCAAGGATTGTTCTCCATGAATGGAAAATGTTGATTCCTCCAAATTTGAGGTATATTAGCAACAGAACTATTATTAAAATACATTTAAAGTTAAAGTCCTCTGTCCTTTACAGTAACTCATCATTTATCCTTTTTGCCTGGGAACAAAATATTATATAAAACATAATTCTAAATTATTGATAATTATCTTTTCAAGGGTCATTTAAACAAACATTTTGGATGTTAACTATTTTACCTATTTCTTACACAGTATATTTGGGAACCATTCCAGAATGGTTGGTTGGAATCATCATTATGAATATAGATTCACCAAATTTTAGATCTGAAAGTGTCCTTAGATATGACCTACTACTTGTGATCCCCTATGTGATGAACTATATGTAGTGTGGTCATGTGATCTTCCAGTGGGATAGGTAGAATGAATACAGACATACTGGGGGCCTCTAGTCCAAAGGTGGAGCTATTTATTGTATCCTCAGGGAGCTAAGAGTATTTAATGTAGAAGAAAATTTTAAAAGTTGGCCAAATGCAAAGTTCAATAAAAAAAAAATTGCTGTCTGGGGCAGAGAAGGAAGCAATGGACTTGAGAAAAAAGAGATATGGGTTCTAATTCCAGTTCTGTCACTGCCTTGGGTTAAGTTTCTCTGTCTGGGGTTGTTGTTGTTTTTCTTTGTTTGCTTCAGTTATCTCATTTGTAACCAGATGATCACTATGAATGTCCCTTTCACGTCTGACCTATGATTGTGTGATTCTTCTGTTGAGGGTGGGTTACTTTAAACAGAGCTCAGGATAGACTGAGTGATGAGTAGCCCAATTTAACTCAGAAAATCAAATATTCAAATTCACTATCATTTCAACCTGTTTTTTTTATTTTAAAGTGACATTTAGTGAGCACTTACTAAGTGCCAGAGTATGTGCAAAGCACATTAAATGTGTCCACTCATTAAATCTTTCAGCTCTATATGAAGTAGGTACTATTTGGTCTTAGTGACTTCTTAACATCATAGGATATTTTTGTCATGTATCTAATAGGAAATTTAAGCAGGCTTGCTAATGTTACTGTAAGCAGGATGTGAATCCAAGACAGCCATTTGAAAGCATTACCAGCGCATCTTTCTTGACTAGAAAGAGCTCATTGGCCACACATGTCCCTGCCCTGACCAATGGTATACCCTCTTGCCAGAGTTACCAGTATCATTAGGTTGGAAACAAGTCTTAGGAAGTTTACATCATCCCTATATTTTTGAAGTTACTAAATGTGAAAAATATCATGACCTCAGTGTTCCCTTGCTGAGCCGGATTCATAGCATTACAACCACCTGCTCTTCCAAAGGTTTCCATTTAATGCAGGTTTAAAAATAAGGGCTCTGAACTCTGTCTTGCTTTCTTTAGAGAAAAGGTGTAAGTCTGGTTGGAGTGTTTAAGAAATTTCAGGGTGATGCAGTGGAAAGAACTTGTCTCAGCTCTGCCACATGACCTTGGGCAAGTCACCTGCACAGGCTTTCCATTTCTCCATCTCTAAAGCAGTGGTTGGATAAGGCAATTTGGTTGGAGAAGAAGGAACCTGGATTAGATTATGTTTCAGTTTATTGATCTTTAACATCCACACAAAATCTTTAAAAACTAAAATGCTCAATACTTGGTAAAACATGGACTGGCTAATGAAATGCTTAAAGCAGGTAATTAAAAACTTTTAAATCCCCTTTGTATCTTCCTCCCTCCCTTCCCTTCATTTTTTCCCTCTCTTCCTTCCTTCTTTTTTCCCATCCAGGCACTACTCTGGATGATAGGGATACAGTTGTGAATAAAATAGATAAAGCTACTCCAGTCATGGAACACACATTCTCATGGGGGAAAAAAAGACATAACAAGTAACCCAATAAATAAGTAATCGAAAGTTATAATAGGGGGCCATGAAGAGAATATAATGGGAAAATGGATTTAAAAGTACTGGTTGCAAGAAGGGACTTTTACATTTTTAGAGAGGGTGGTTGGGACGGGTTTCTCTGAAGAGGAAACATTTTGCTGGAGATTTGAATGGTGAAACTGAGTTAACATTTTTCTGAGAGGAGAACATCACTGACAGAAGACAGGGTACATGCAAAGGAGCTGGGGAAGGCATGAGCATGGCCAGCTTAAAGAACAGAAAGAAGGCCTAAGTTCAGGGGCATGGTGAACATGAAGGACAGTGGAAGGAATGAGATCAGAGAGGTGGGCATAAGCCAGGCCATGCAGAACCTGTAAAGGAGTTTGGTTTTTATTCCAAGCATACTTGAAAATCATTGAAGTGTTTTAAGTAGAGGTATGATATATTTCACATTTTTGAGCTACCGCTCTAACTGCAATGGATTATAAGAGTCAAGAGTAGAAGCAGAAAGACAAATTATAGAAAATATAATGAGTGGTTCAGGATCACTCAAAATCCAGGAACCTGGGAAAGGTTGTTGAAAGAAGTGAAACTTGAACAGGGATCTGGTTTGAATGCATCCAGTAACAGGCGACCCATTATCTTTGAAGGCAGCCTACTCTATTTTGAGACAACTCTATCTCTCAAAAACTACATGCTGCAATCAATCACAGTATACAATAAGTGCTCAATAAGTGTTATTTCTCCCATTTTTGCTCTGTACTATTCATGCATCTGTCCTAGATTCATCCTTCGAGGTCACGCATGATGATTCAAGGACTCTAATTAGAACACACTGAGTGTACAAAGACTACTGAACATTTCAGTTTCCTTTAATCAGTCTAACTGTGCACAACTTTATACTCGCTTAGTGAGAGAGCCATTACTACTCCCCAGCAGACTAATTACCATAGGTGTACAATTCTTGTTACACACACGCTCGGATTGTGCTGTGATTAAATGGTTATGCTGCTTTGCATATCCATACATAGTGAGAAGGGTCTGAGTGTTGGTGACTTTAGCCTGCTAGCTACTAGAGAAAGAAGAATGTCCCTCAAGCTAAACCAAGTAGATTGGCTTTAAGTAGTTTTAGTCACAGGGTGAACAGAAGACAGCCTATGCTAGGTGAAAGGGGCATGGTTTGGCTATATGGAGGCAGACGGGGTTCTGTAAAGCAAAGGAGCTAGGCAAGAGGCCAGTACCCTATAGCTGCAGTAGAGCTGTTTGGGGAGACTGTTTGGGGAGCTGTTGGTGGGCAGTGGCTCGGGGCTATAATTTTTAGAGCCCATTAACTAATAGAATCATCAGATATCCGTACTATGTAAGCTAGACATTTCTTCTGTTTCTTGTCATTTTTTCTCTTCCAATTGGCCTTTAGTATTAGTAAAGTCATTTTGAACAATTCCATCTTATCTCAGCTATTTAGCAGGGTACCAAGAGATGGGGTATGGAACGACATTTGGCCTAGAACTTTGACAAGAAAGTACCTCATCTCTGAAATGTGGCATTAGGAGGGAAGGGGCCAGCAGGAGTCCCCAAGGGCATGGTGGTGAACTAATGGTGAATCTGGTGATCCTTTTCTCTGTTCTTTTCCAAGTAAAGTTGTTCTTTGATTCTTATACCTTGTGTTTTGCTTTACATAAGTGAAGACATTTCCCTTGCATCCTCACCATCCTGATCCATCTTCTACACAGACGCTCCAATTTGGTTGTTTTCAAAAGTGGGGTCCCCAGATCAGGAGATCAGCTGTATCTGGGGATTGCCAGAAATGCACATTCTTAGACCCTAGTCAGACCTTCTGAATGTGGCACTCTTGGGGTTAGGGCCTGGCAATTTCTGTTTAACACACCACTCCAGATGATTCTAAAATGCATTAAAGTTCAAAAATCCCTGCTCAAATTAGTCCTAAAATAAGGAATGTAGAAGAGTTCCACACTTCACCTGGGTGAGGGAGAGCAGGACTTACTTCACTTAGTATGATAATCTCTAGGCCCATCCATGTTGCTGCTTATGCTATTATTTCATTCTTTTTTATGGCTGAGTAATATCCCATTGTATATATTTACCACATCCTCTTTATCCATTCATCTGTTGTTGAACACTTAAGTTGCTTCCATGTCTTGGTTATTGTAGTGGAAAACAGTATGGAGGTTCCTTTAAAAAAACTAAAAATAGAGTTACCATATGAATCAGCAATCCCACTCTTGGGCAAAAGACAGAAGCTCTAATTCGAAAAGATATGTGCACCCCAATGTTCATAGTGGTACTAGTTACAATGAAATAATGCTATTATACTTTGAACATTGGGGAAACTTATGGTTACCAATGAGGAAGAGGTGTAGGGATAAATTGGGAGCATGGGATTAACATATGCATACTACCATATATAAAATAAACAACAAGGATTTACTGTATAGCACAGGGAACTATATTCAATATCTTGTAATAAACCACAATGGAAAATAATAGAAAAAAAGAATATAGATATATACATATATATGTCTAACAGAATCATTTTGCTGCACACATGAAACTAACACAATATTGTAAATCAACTATACTTCAATAAAAAATTAAATTAAAAAAAATCATGTTTCCAAATGATACATACTAATATGGAAAAATATATACTAAAAACTTAGAACAGCAAAATATAAAACTGATATATTTGTAATATTTCTGGTGTTTTAAACAAATATGACTAGAGATTGTATTAATAAGATGTATATGTATAGAAAAAATAGAAGGGAATGTACCCACACTTTAAAAGTATTAATCTCAGAGAAATAGTTTAATGGTGGCTTTTACTCTTGTTTTTCTTTCTTGCTCAACATTTTTTCAATGAATTAATTTTTTGAACTTCATTATTTAAAAAAAAAAAAAAAACTGATAGGTGCATATCTTTTCAAGCATACCCATGCTGGTTCCTTATTTCAATATTAGTATTCAACTGCTGTGTAAGCTCAGGAAATCTAACCTCTCTATGCCCTTGTGTCCTCCATCCTTACCTGGGATATTAATCCATGAGTGCAAAGTGATTTATTTGCATAAAGAACTCTGTCAGTATTAAGAACCATTATTAAACATGATTATTAACTATGAAATTTCTTGGTTCCAGTTTTATATCTCAGCACTATTAAGTTCTAAAAGAGGAAGGTAGAACTTTATTTTTCATCAAGTAAATCCTAAGTTGCTGTGTTTTTGCATATTTATTCTTAAGTTATACAACAGTAACAGATGACTGTTTCAGGGATTATCAAGAGCTTCCCTCTCATGATTCTGTAATCAAGTCGTTTTCTTTTTCAACACGGCTTAGTTAAAGAAGAATGTTTTGTTCTCATAACTTTTAAGAAATATATGTAAAAACTGTTGTTCAATATCAAATAATAAGATTTAGAATAATAGTAATAATAAGCATTATTATCAAGAGAAATGCTAATGTCTACAGCTGTACCTCATCCATTAAAGAGAGAAAGAGGGAACAAGAAAAAGTCAACTGTGAACTACTGGGAATATATTCATTCATTAATTCAAAAAATATTCATTGAGTGCCCACTATGTGCCAGGGACTGTACTAAGCATTGTTGTGAAAGCACATCCTGAGGTTTATAGTCTAACAGAAGTTATAAAACATTATTTGATGTTAGCCATTGGAACTCAGATGGAAGTAAAAAAGGAAATTGGATCAGAAGAGAGCTATAGGGCAATGGTTATGAGCATTTAGAAGAGAAACATACATTGCCACTGAGATGTAAATATTTTTTGGAATTCAGTGTTGGAGAGATGATGAAGGGGAGATCATCCAAAAGAAGCATAAGCAAAGACTTTGAGGTGGGAAATGGTGTCACATACATGGGAAACACAAATGGTTTTCTTTTGCTAGAGAATATATCCTTCCTTAGAATGCTATTATAAGATTTACCAGTCTAGAATAGCATATGGTCAGACCTCAGTACATGGGGAGTCTTTTGATTACTATACTTGGAGTAGATCTGTTTGGCGGAGAAGAGGAATATAGTTTGGCTGCCCTGAGAACTGCTTCTGCACATCCACATATTCCCCCGAGCCCCAAACCAACCAAACAAACAAACAAATAAAAAAATTCAACTTGAAAAATCCTAAAATATAATGCATTTTTAAAGTATGTTCTCTTGAGTAGGTTGTAGAGGAATTTTCCATAGCCCACACACTGAAATTTTCAGAAAGGTTCTGACTATTGCTCCCTTTCTTCTATGTCTGTCTTCTTTTTGTGATGAGGATCCTCCTCACCAAAAGAGTGAGCAAGAAGTGGAGTCTTCCCACCACTGCCCCCACCAGCTGAAGCAGAATTTCACTCCAGGAAACATTCCCATCATTCCCGTGGTACTCTGGTGAATAAGATTATCTGTCTTCTGTAGAGAAGGAGCAGAAAGAGAGATAGAAGAAGGAAATGGGGAGTGGACAAAAGTTCCTTCTAAGATGTTCTAGGTAGGGTCCCAAGGGCTTACACTGTGTTACTTATTCAATCCTCCCATCATGTGGTAGGAGGTAGGGCTGAGACCCAAATTCACCCCCATCTTCTTTCAGAACATTTTTTAAAGAGCTAAATGACGAATGAGAGTTTGGGGGTAGAGAACTTGACAGAAAGTTGCTGTGAAGGGAGAAAAAAATTTGAAGACTGATTTCTTTTTTGAGTCATTGTATATACTAACTGGTGAATCTCTGACTTTTCATAGAGAACAGTGGAAGGATAAATAAGGAAGAGTAACACAGGAGGCCAGCAAAGGAGCTGAGGATTATAGATGTGATTTTTTTCAGGAGTTTTGATGCTAAGGAGAGGTTGCTTTGGCAGTGCAGCAACTCTGAAGGAAGGTTTTTCACCACTTTTTTCAGATGGGAAAGATGGACCTCCTTTGTGAGCCCAGGGAAGAATTCAGACCCTCTGAAACAGTGCCTCCCAATCTAGGCTGTAAGTTAGAATTCTGGAAGGATTTAAAAAACACAAATGCCCACCCCTACCCCAGCTCCTCTGTAATGGATCAGGGGTCAAACCTGGCCTTCAGTCTCTTCTAAAGATCCCTACCTAATTCTAATGTGCAGTCGGGGTTGAGAACTCTTCTTTAAAGAGGTTGAAGAATAAAAAGAAAGAGGAAATGATCCTCACAATGAGTCAAATATCTATGAGCAAAATAACCAATAATTTTCTGATATTTATCAGAAATTTCATATATATCAAAAACACCTATATAATCCAAAAATACTTGTTTTTATTTTTATTTCAGTAAGTATTCCTGATGGTAAAAATTGTTTAAAAGAGAATGTGACAAGATAACAGATGTCTTTGGGTAATTGTATATAGGTGAAGTTTTTTGTTTGTTTCTTTATATTTGTTGGTTTTTCCAAAACAGATTTAGAATGTGCTAATTTTATCAGAAGATACAAATAAGACACAAAGCAAAAATCTGCATACTGAATCATTTTACCTACATTCTCTAGAAATATATACCTATAATTACATGATAATTTGAAAGAGATATTCCTATAAGAAAAGATCCTTCAAACATAATAGCAATTCAAACTTAAAAAAAAAATTCACCATTGACTTCGGATATTATTTGCCTTCCTTAATAAAAAAATCCATTCACATGATCACTAAATGATATTGACTGCTGAGTAATTTCTACGCATTGTTTTCACTTACTACAGCTCCTGGAGATTGGTACTTTGATTAGTCCTATCTAACAAGTTAGGAAACAAAGGCACAGATGGGCTAATTAACTTGCCCATGATCAAGAGACTACAAAATGGCAGAGGTAAAATTGGATCTCAATCTTGCTCCATGGCCTAGATGGTATGCTGTATTACACACTGATGTGCTCAGCTGAGTTTTGGAAGTCTTCAGAACTCACATACATCTGGGAGGTCAGTTATCATTTCATTAGGCAGTCTTGCCAACTTATTTTAATGGCCAAGCAAGCATCTGGTTATGTATGTTACCAGGTACTCAGCAAAGCTCCTTATCTGAAAGAATCATAACAAGAACCTCAAATCTACAATAGTCAATGAATCTTAAACCAATCACGCATTGGATATTTAACGTAGAGAGTTCCAAGTTATTTTCCACTTAAATAACAACAATCCCAGGAAGTGGTGGTAATCCGTCCTCATTAGCCCTCACTTTAGTTTAATAGCCATTAGTGACAACAGGGATAAATTTTATAGGTGCTGATTGACCCTGCAGGAAGCCTTTGAAGTTCCCCCACTAGTTTAGGAGTCTTTGAAGTTTTGTTTTAGCTAAAGGGTTAGGTCAAAGACCTGGGGAAAATGCATATTAGAGAAATAAATACAGATACCAACCTTTGCATTATATGCGTAATTGTAAAACTGTGGTTTGGTGACTGTGACCAAAACAAACCCGAGCAGAAATTAACATTAAAGGACTCCCCAAATTGCTCTAAATTTTCTGAGGAAGGACTTAAGGTTTTTGTATGTGTTACCACTCTGTTCTCATAACATTACCAAGAGAGGAGAAAACAGCCTGCATGTTTATACTGCTCTAAAGCTTTCACAACTCATTTGATTCACATAGAAACACCACAAATAAATGTGAAGCTCACGAAGGTAAAGTAACTTGCCCAAGGTTGCTCTGCCAATGAATAAAGAAGTTGGAAGCCATTCAGAAAACTGGTGCCGGATATCTTCCACTTCACCCTAGCTTCTTCTATTCTTGAGTTGGAGAAGTTGAGTCAGAATTCAACTTAGCAGGGAGAGGAGACCCAGGTCTAGTCATGAATGACATAAGGAGGAAGTGAAGAGTTAAAAACAAGAAAAGTACACTGGTCCAATAGCTTACATTCTATTTAAGCTGAACGTTAACTAATATCCAATCAAAAGCCAGGCATGACATGTGGCTTGCAGGGTCTTGGTGCTCTGGACAAGGGTCAGGCCTGAGTCTCTGAGGTGGGAGAGCAGAGTCCAGGACATTGGACTGCCAGGGAACTCCTGGCCTCAGGGAATATTAATCAGTGAGAGATCTCCTAGAGGTCTCCATCTCAACACCAAGACTGACTCCACCCAATGGTGAGCAAGCTCCAGTACTGGACCCCTTACACCAAATAACTAGCAAGACAGGAACACAACCCTACCCGCTAGCAGACAGGATGCCTGAAGTCATACTAAGATCACAGACACCACAAAACATGCCACCAGATGCAGCCCTGCCCATCAGAGGAACAAGATCCAGCTCCACCCACCAGAATGCAGGCACAAGCCCCCCCTACCAGGAAGCCTACACAAGCCACTGGACCAATGTCACCTACTGTGGGCAGACACCAGAACCAAGAGGAACTATAACCCTGCAGCATGTGGAAAGGAGACCCCAAACACAGTAAGTTAAACAAAATGAGAAGACAGAGAAATATGCAGCAGATGAAGGAGCAAAGTAAAAACCTGCAAGGCCAAAAAAATGAAGAGGAAATAGGCAGTTAACCTGAAAAAGAATTCAAAGTAATGATAGTAAAGATGATCTAAAATCTTGGAAATAGAATGGATAAAATACAAGAACTGTTTAACAAGGACCTAGAAGAACTAAAGAGCAAACAAACAGTGATGAACAACACAATAACTGAAATTAAAAATGCTCTAGAAGGAATCAATAGCAGAATAACTGTGGCAGAAGAAAGGATAAGTGAACCAGAAGATAGAATGGTGGAAATAACTGCAGCGGAGCAGAATAAAGAAAAAAGAATGAAAAGAATTGAAGACAGCCTCAGACACCTCTGGGATAACATTAAATGCACCAACATTCGAATTATAGGGGTCCCAGAAGAAGAAGAGAAAGAGAAAGCGTCTGAGAAAATATTTGAAGAGATATAGTCTAAAACTTCCCTAACATGGGAAAGGAAATAGTCAATCAAATCCAGGAAGCACAGAGTCCCAGGCAGGATAAACCCAAGGAGAAACACACCAAGACACATATTAATCAAACTATCAAAAACTAAATACAAAGAATAAATATTAAAAGCAGCAAAGGGAAAGCAACAAAAAACATAAAAGGGAATCCCCATAAGGTTATCAGCTGATCTTTTATCAGACACTTCGCAGGCCAGAAAGGAGTGACAGGATGTATTTAAAGTGATGAAAGGGAAAAACCTACAACCAAGATTACTCTATCCAGAAAGGATCTCATTCAGATTCAACAGAGAAATCAAAAGCTTTAGAGGAAAGCAAAAGCTAAGAGAATTCAGCATCACCAAACCAGCTCTACAACAAACAATAAAGGAACTTCTCTAAGTGGGAAACACAAGAGAAGAAGAAGACCTACAAAAACAAACCCAAAACAATTAAGAAAATGGGAATAGGAACATACATATTGATAATTACCCTAAATGTGAATGGATTAAATGCTCCAACCAAAAGACACACACTGGTTAAATGGATGCAAAAACAAGACCTGTACATGTGCTGTCTACAAGAGATCCACTTCAGACCTAGGGACACATACAGACTGAAAGTGAGGGGATGGAAAAAGATATTCCATGCAAATGGAAATCAAAAGAAAGCTGGAGTAGCAATACTCATATCAGATAAAATAGACTTTAAAATAAAGGCTGTTGCAAGAGATAAGGAAGGGCACTACATAATGATCAAGGGATCAATCCAAGAAGAAAACATAACAATTATAAATATTTATGCACCCAACATAGGAGCACCTCAGTACCTAAGGCAACTGCTAACAGCCATAAAAGGGGAAATCGACAGTAACACAATAATAGTGGGGGACTTTAACACCCCACTTACACCAATGGACAGATCATCCAGACAGAAAATAAATAAGGAAACACAAGCTTTAAATGACACAATAGACCAGATAGATTTAATTGATATTTATAGGACATTCCACCTGAAAGTGGAAGAATACACTTTCTTCTCAAGTGCGCATGGAACACTCTCCAGGACAGATCATGTCTTGGGTCTCAAATCAAGCCTTGGTAAATTTAAGAAAATTGAAATCATATCAAGCATCTTTTCCAACCACAAGATTATGAGATTAGAAATTGATTACAGGAAAAAAAACTGCATAAAACACAAACACATGGAGGTTAAAGAATATGCTACTAAGTAACCAAGAAATCACTGAAGAAATCAAAGAGGAAATCAAAAAATACCTAGAGACAAATGACAATGAAAACACAATGACCCAAAACCTATGGGATGCAGCAAAAGCAGTTCTAAGAGGGAAGTTTATAGCAATACAATCCTACCTTAGGAAAAAAGAAAAATCTCAAATAAACAATCTAACCTTACACCTAAAACGATAAGAGAGAAAAGAACAAAGCACACAAAGTTAGTAGAAGGAAAGTAATCAAAAAGGTCAGAGCAGAAATAAATGAAATAGAAACAAAGAAAACAATAGCAAAGATCAATAAAGCTAAAAGCTGGTTCTTTGAGAAGATAAATAAAATTGATAAACCTTTAGCCAGATTCATGAAGAAAAAGAGGGAGAGGACTAAAATCAATAAAATTAGAAATGAAAACGGAGAAGTTACAACTGACACTGCAGAAATGCAAAGGATCATAAAAAACTAATACAAGCAACTATATGCCAATAAAATGGAGAACCTGGAAGAACTGGACATATTCTTAGAAAGGTATAACCTTCCAAGACTGAACCAGGAAGAAATAGAAAATGTGACCAGACCAATCACAGATAATGAAATTGAAACTGTGATTAAAAATCTTCCAACAAACAAAAGTCCAGGATGAGATGACTTCACAGGTGAATTCTATCAAACATTTAGAGAAGAGCTAACACCCATTCTTTTCAAACTCTTCCAAAAAATTGCAGAGCAAGGAACACTTCCAAACTCATTCTATGAGGCCACCATCACCCTGATACCAAAACCAGACAACAATATCCCCCACACACACAGAAATTACAGACCAATATCACTGTTGAATATGGACGCCAAAATCCTCAACAAAATAGTAGCAAACAGAATCCAACAACACTTTTAAAGGATCATACACCATGATCAAGTGGGATTTATCCCAGGGTTGCAAGGATTTTTCAATATATGCAAATCAATCAATGTGATACACCATATTAACAAATTGAAGAATAAAAACCATATGATCATCTCAATAGATGCAGAAAAAGATTTTGACAAAGTTCAACACCTATTTATGATTAAAACCTCTCCAGAAAGTGGGCATAGAGGGAACCTACCTCAGTATAATAAGGGCCATATATGACAAACCCACAGCAAACATCATTCTCAATGGTGAAAAACTGAAAGCATTTCCTCTAAGATTAGGAGCAAAACAAGGATGTTCACTCTTGCTACTATTATTCAACATGATTTTGGAAGTCCTAGCCGCAACAATCAGAAAAGTAAAAGAAATAAAAGGAATCCAAATTGGAAAAGAGGAAGTAAAACTGTCACTGTTTGCAGATGACATGATACTATACATAGATAATCCTAAAGATGCCACCAGAAAACTACTAGAGCTAATCAATGAATTTGGTAAAGTTGCAGGATACAAAATTAATGGAAAGAAATCTGTTGCACTCTTATACACTAACAATGAAAGATCAGAAAGAGAAATTAAGGAAATAATCCCATTCACCATTACAACAAAAAGAATAAAATACCTAGGAATAAACCTACCTAAGGGGGTAAAAACCTGTACTCAGAAAACTATAAGACACTGATGAAATAAATCAAAGATGACCCAAACAGATGGAGAGATATACAATGTCCTTGGATTGGAAGAATAAACATTGTGAAAATGACAATACGACCCAAAGCAGCCTACAGATCCGGTGCAATTCCTATCAAATTACCAATGGCATTCTTCACAGAACTAGAACAAAAATATCTTAAAATTTGTATGGAGACACAAAAGACCCCAAATAGCCAAAGCAATCTTGAGAAAAACAAAAAAACAAAAAACAAAACGTATCTGGAGGAATCAGACTCCCTGACTTCAAACTATACCACAAAGCTACAGTAATCAAGACAGTATGGTACTGGCACAAAAACAGAAATATAGATCAAAGGAACAGGATAGAAAGCCCAGAGATAAACCCATGCACCTATGGTCAACTAATCTATGACAAAGGAGGCGAGAATATACAATGGAGAAAAGACAGTCTCCTCAATAAGTGGTGTTGGGAAAACTGGACAGCTACATGTAAAAGAATGAAATTAGAACACTCCCTAACACCATACACAAAAATAAACTCAAAATGGATTAAAGACCTAAATGTAAGGCCAGACACTATAAAACTCTTAGAGGAAAACATAGGCAGAACCCTCTATGACATAAATCACAGCAAGATCTTTTTTGACCCATCTTCTAAAGTAATGGAAATAAAAACAAAAATAAACAAATGGGACTTAATTAAACTAAAAAGATTTTGCACAGCAAAGGAAACCATAAACAAGATGAAAAGACAACCCTCAAAATGGGAGAAAATATTTGCAAACGAAGCAACAGACAAAGGATTAATCTCCAAAATATACAAACAACCCATGCAGCTCAATATTAAAAAAACAAACAACCCAACCAAAAAATGGGTGGAAGACCTAAACAGACATTTCTCCAAAGAAGATGTACAGATGGCCAAGAGACACATGAAAAGATTCTCAACATCACTAATTATTAGAGATACTCAAATCAAAACTACAATGAGTTATCATTCACACCAGTCAGAATGGCCATCATCAGAAAATCTACAAAAAATAAATGCTGGAGAGGGAGAAAAGGGAACCCTCTTACACTGTTGGTGGGAATGTAAAGTGATACAGCCCCTATGGAGAACAGTGTGGAGGTTCCGTAAAAAACTAAAAATAGAATTACCATATGACCCAGCAATCCCACTACTGGGCATATACCCAGAGAAAACCACAACTCAAGAAGACACATGCACCCCAATGTTCATTGTGGCACTATTTACAATAGCCAAGTCATGGAAGCAACCTAAATGCCCATCGACAGACGAATGGATAAAGAAGATGTGGTACATATATGCAATGGAATATTACTCAGCCATAAAAAGGAATGAAATGAGGTCATTTGTAGAGAGGTGGATGGACTTAGAGACTGTCATACAGAGTGAAGTAAGTCAGAAAGTGAAAAACGAACATCGTGTATTAATGCATGTATGGGGAATCTAGAATAATGGTACAGATGAACCTGTTTGCAAGGCAGAAATAGAGACACAGACGTAGAGAACAAGCATATGGACACCAAAGGGGGAAAAGGGAGGTGGGATGAATTGGGAGATTGGGATTGACATATATACGCTACTATGTATAAAATAGATAACAATGAAAACCTACTGTATAGCACAGGGAATTCCACTTCACTGTACAGTAGAAACTAACACAACATTGCAAAACAACTATATCCTAATTAAAAAAATAAAAACCTTATGTGAAATATATGTAAATTCCCATTTATCTCATGAGATTTTGTGCATTTCTAAAGAATAAATTCTTCCTAAATGAAAAAAGAAAAAGAAGCCAGGCACTATGTGAACAGAATAGAAGCATAGAGTCTGCAATCGGACTCAGGAATGATTCCAAGTTTGCTTTCGATCCATCTGCTTCCTCCCTCTCTGGTCACTAGCTCTCTATCATCTAGACAGTGTTGAATTTGGGAGATGACAAAAAGCAGAGTCCTAGGGAGGCTGGTATGCTCAGCAAATTACCAAAAAACTAGGTCAGGTGCAAGGACTCTGACAGGGTCTCAAGTGATGGTGGTGACTGGGTGTCAAGGATGAGACAGAGGCGAGTTACTAACACAAGGACACAATGTAAGGGTTAGGCTGGCAGTGAGTGTCCCTTGAGGTAATACTCCAAGGTATTGCCTAGAGGTAAATCAACCACATGGCTAGGGTCAGGATTGATGCCAGAGCTCTGAGCAGGGCTGAGTCTGTACACTGTAGGTAGGGGTGGTGGTTTTAAAAGCTGGTGACAGGACGGGTAAACGTCTGAGTGTGATACCATCCAGGTAGCCTCCACATGGTAGAGATATCTGCAAAATAATCCTTCATTAAATGCCAAAGTGGGATCCTTTTCTAAAACTTCTTGTTAGGTTTCCAAATTTAACCTTACATTTCAATTTAGCATTATTAATATGTTTTTATAAGTGGAACTCCCTGAGGGAAAGAAGTGGGGAAAACTGATATCTACCGAGCTCCTTCTAGCTGGGGATAGTGCCTCCCTGCTCCATATTTCAGATAGTAGAGCGGGATCATGTGGGCTTAACCTCTAGTGTCAGAAATACGATGTAGGTATAGAAATATTTTTTAAAATATCAAGGTATGGCCAGGTTTCTAAGGATAGTAAGATGCTCTTCCCCAGAGTCAAAGGAGCTCACTTTAGTGGGAGACGGGCATTCTTGGTGAAAAAGGAAACCAAGTAGGTGGGGAGAATGCAAAGAAGAGGCGGCCAGCTTAACAGCAGTTAGCCTGCCAAAAGTTCCACCCCGGCTCTTGAACTTTATGATAGGAGAGATATTGTTTTAAAATTCTGTCCCAGCAGAATCATCACTGGTCGAAAGTCTCCTAGAGAAAAAGAGAGTGGCTGGATAATGATACTCTGGGATGGTGTAGAATTGACTTCGCCCATGGGAAGGAGAGACATGGCTTAGTTTCATTGTAAATATGCCCGAAACCAGAAGACTAGAAAGGGTGACCATTCACAGCCACTTCCACCTGCCTGATTTTATTTGCAGAATCCCTCCTCTTTTATCCCTTGGAATATTGGAAAACTTTCAAAAGACAAGTAATCTTAGCACATTCTGTGTCTTTTGAGAACTGTGGATGAAAGGGACACATAAATTTCGGTTATGATTACTTATGCGCAGTAATTTTAGTTGGATTTCCCTGACACACCTTCTCCTTTGTAATATTTTTCTGGGACCACGTTTATGTGTGAGAATGTGTGTGTGTGTCTAAGTGGCTTTGACCCTAGGGCTCTCTTTGATTTATAGGCAGCTCTATAAGTTATGCTGGCTTGGTTTCAGAGCCTGTTTGTTCTGGCATCCCAATAAAGACTTTCTTCCCATGGCAACGCCAGCCTACGAGGCAAGGCCTAAGGGGAAACACAGTTTTCATTGCCAGAATGAGGCAATAGCACTTTTGGGGTGCTATTTTGCTGGGTGGTGTATTATTTCTCAAGCAACCTCACTCATGCAAAACGAAAAAACTTCAGGGTTGGAATATTACCATGGGAAGCAGTAATCTTGGTTTTCCTCAAACAAGTTGAGTGATCTCATGAGACTTTATTTAGTTGGGGGAGGGGTTCAATTTGCCCTCTGCACAGTGGCAAGACCGTGGGGCATGACCCCTATGAGTAGACCCAACAGAGGCACATTCCTTTCCAAATATTCTTCCCTTTTTTATTCTAGAGGTCAAAGTTGAACTCCAAGGTCAATTCTGTCCTGTCACTGACACCCTCCTCTTCTTACTTTCAGAAGAAACCTGTGCTTCTCAGTTGTGGCTGCACATCAGAATCCCTTGGGGAACTTTCAAAAATACCAAAGTGCAGATTGCATTAGCAGAGATTCTGATTTACTGGCATTGTGGAGGAGGGCTTGGGCAACAAGTTTTCAGAGGTTTCCAGGGAATTTTGATGTATGGCTAATGTGCAGGACCACTGATCTGCTTCAATCCCTTTGAGACCCTGAGAGGGGAAGTAACCTCCTCAAGGTCATGAAGCAAATAGGTTGTCTTTTAACCACACATATTGACTCATAGTTGATTAGAATGCCTATGTGTAGTTAATCGTGCTATTATTATCTAACTAATTTTCAGACTATTCACATAGTACATCAGGCAATCTATGTCATTTGGGTACCGAAATACAAGGTGCTGACTCCCACTGCACTCTGCACCATACCAGAATGGGCTGATTTGTCATAAAGAATGTGATTATGGCTGAGGGAGGAGGAAAAATAGTGGTGAAGTAGACTATACTGCCACAGCCTTCTGCCTAAAGGGCATCTCCTGACGATGTATGTCATCTACACTGGAAAGCTGACTCCTGGGTATTTTAATCGATTTATGCTCCATATGACCTGGTGATAAAAATTCCCTAGTGAACTCTGTACTCCTACCCTCACTTCTTGATGGTTCAGGTAGGTGTGCACATGTCACAAAGTGTGAGATGGTGGCCATTTTCTCAGCAAACTAGTTTGTACCAATGAGAATTTTGTACCCGAGAGCTCTCAGTTTATTGGTATGTGTTCATATTTGAAACCAGAAACCAGGACACATTTTATTTTTTGTTGTTGCTTCTATGTGGTGTTCGCTAAAAAAGAGAGTCATTTTTGGTAATGACTTCTTCTACCTTTTCAACAGATTTTAGTACCAGATTCAGAGTACCAGAAGGGTCAACCAGAAGTCCCCAAAAGGAAAAGATTCACATTAACACTTGGCTTCTTGTTGCTTCCATGCATGCTGCTCATCTGCTCTCAACAAACGCACAGCTTCACAAACAAATGAGGGAAATCCCTGGAACTTCTACTGTTGCTGCCATTGTCTCTGCCTCTCTTTACCCTCATCCTTGGCCACTTATATCCAAATAATTTAAATATTTCCATATATGAAGATTTGAGTATTTAGAAAGTTATGTCAGATTCCTATGTCACTGCATGGTAGAAATAGAAGGACTCTTAGAGAAATGGTAGTATAAAATCTCTCCTCTTTCCCTACCCTACCATCTGCTTCCATTTCACAGATGAAGTCATTGAGGCTCATTGAAGTTAAATGACTTGCCCACAGTCACACAGTAAAATTAAATAATAAAGCTGGGGTGAAATAATAGGATTCAAAATTTCAAGTCTACAATTTCTGTCCATTTCACCCTACAATATTAAATAAATTATAATATAAAATTAATTAAATGCTAAAGCAAGAGTTCCAATATGCTTTTAGGGATCATCTTACATGCATAATACATGTATGCTAATCCTATGTGCATAAATATCCTTGTTTAACTCTTGCTTATTATTACCACTAGAGGCAATAATCACCTTGATAATCATCAGTCATTGAGAGTATAACACAGAGAGCATTAAAGTTTGAAGGCACATTCAACATCACTGCTCCAACATCCCTATTACCAGGAACATGTACACCTTGAAAAGGCAAGTGAATTGTCAAGGTCACTCACATGATAAGGAAGATTTGCATAATACTATGAGCAATCAATCCTGATTTATTTAGGCTTAATATTTTCAGAATTCCATGATAAATATGGTTAATATTGTGACAACCAAGTATAACACAAGAGAAAAAGGGAAAACTTCTAACAAAAGCTGAAGTAATGTGACTTGAGCTTTCTTAGTGATATCAGACAAAATTCTTCTCTCTGCTTGAAAGCTCTACTGACTATCAAATGGGGCATTAGAGCAGAGGACCTTTAAGGCTCTGCTTTTGTCTGAATGACCTCCTTTTCCATGAAACTGGTAAAGACCAAGCGGTTGACTGTGATTACTGAATAAAAGAAGGGGGAAATCCTCATCAAGCTATGCTTCACCTCAGAGGCATTTTTGCCAAGTTGAAAAGGGCTACTGAAGAAAGAAATAGGAAAACAGATATTTAATCCCTCAGGTCCATGAAAATGTATGGGCTTTCCGTTTTTGCTTCTCTACATAAAAGACATGTGAGTCTCAAAAGTACAGGAAAGCGAAATAAAGAACAAGAGAAGCTATTGAGATTTAAAAAAAACTCATATACATCACACACGTATTAAGTGTATGGTGAATATTCTGTTTCCTTAAAAGGAAGGAATCTTAGGAGTGGCCTCTGAGTAAATAGCGTCTTTGGAGGAAAAGGGCTACACGAATGTACGAAGTTCCCAAATGATAAATAACCTGGAGACTATGTTCTCACAAGCTCACCTTACCAAGGGTGATGAGGAAATACCTCCTAATTTTCATACTAGGGGTGACTTGGACCCAGAACTCTTGAGAAAGGAAAGTAGGTGTAACCTAGTCTGGGTGACTGGTTCTTCATGGAGTTTTAAATGGCTGAAGGGGAGAAAGGGCACATGGCAGCAGCCCCACCCATGGTGCCTGAGCTCACTCAGAGCTTATACTTCCCATGGAATTTTCTAGAAGGAAGAGTTCCTTAGGTGATCTGCAGAGCAGCTATAAGGGTCAAATGTACCTACCATGCTACTGACTACTTTTTCCAGCACAGATGAAAATGCACTTATAACACTGAATGCAAATCGGATACCCATGCCTCAGTTCCTCATCCTTCGGACCAGCCATTCTAACAATTCAAGGACTTGCATTTTGGTATCCTGAATACTGAGGATAGGAAAAATAGGTGTTTTTTTCTTCCCCTCAAAGCCTGGAAGAGTTTTTGACTTAGGAAGCCAAATTCATCTCCCTATTGTAGATGGGAGGGTGCATTTATGTGTTTGCTTTATGTTAGGATGACAAGCGGTGCATACCTTTCGGAGGCGAGGTCTGGGTGTACTGGGGTGTGTCCCAGAAGAAGTCAGTGTTCAGAGCTTTATTTTTTGTGTGTAAGCTATTCAGTTTAATTATACCCATGCAGCTAGCTCACTTTTTATTACTCTTATTCATTTTAATATCCACTTCCCTTGGCTAAGCATAGAGAAAAGATTCATTTATTATTTGAAGAGCTTCACATTTAAGATGCCCTATTAGTTTGGAAAGCTGGAGACTTCACTGTAAACGTGCCGTAATAATACTCAGAGAAGATGAGCTCTAATCCAGATTCTAGCTTGGGGCAGAAGAGCTTCAGAATTACTCAGAATGTAAAGGCACTTGACTGACATGAGGTGGGGGCGGGGGGAGGGGGATAAAACAGGGCAAGAGTGAGGGGACTGGGGACCAGGAGCAAGATGAGACAAATGAGACTGACAGTGCATATGTCTCTGTTCAGTTTTAAGTTGGTAAGGAGAATAACAGATTCTACTTGACATCCCGAGAACAGCAGCTGTCAAAACTGTCAGTCAGTGGGAGATTGATTCCTTTCAATTACTTGTTGAACCAAGAAGTTAAGAGACAGAAAATATCTATGAGGCCATCCAACTCACTTCAAGTGCCACCACATTAGCAAATTTACTTGTTAAAGTCAGCATCTGAGGGCACAAGGTGAGTTTATTATTATTTTGTGTTGACATAGTAGAAAAGATGAGGAAGAACAACATCTATTCATTCATTCCACCATTTCATTCATCTACTCAACATCCTCTCCCCCCCCACCTCCACCCGTAAGGTAACACTGACTTTGTGCCAGGCCAGGTGCTAAGTTCTGATGATACAAAGATGTGCTAAGTGCTAAATGCTGGTCATTCGAAATTGGAAAGATTCAATCCCTGTCCTCAAGGAGCTCACCATCCTCTATGGGAGGCAGACAGAGGAGCCAATGATGCAAATTCACTGTGATAGGTGTACTCACTTGAAAGGTGTGTGCCAGGTACTGATGTGAAACAAAAGAGAATGAGGTGGTCACACCTTACGGTATTCAGAGAAGCCACCCCTTTCCAAAGTTAAAGCTGCTGAACTGGATCTTGGAGGATGAGAAGGAATAAACTTCTTGCTCCTTGTTCCAACAGGGTCTGAACCTCTACCTTCAAGCCAAAAGACACCAAATAAGCACATCTCACTTTATTATTTCAAAGTTGGAAACATCTTGGAGAAGTAATCCAGCTTCATCATAATCATCTGAGAAATTTTGGGAAATACACATTTCAGAACTCTGATCTCCAACAGAGTTTCTGTTTCAGTGGATCCAGAGGGGGTTTCAAGAATCTGTACTTTTATGTAGTTCAGGAAGTAATTCTGATGTGTGACCACGTTTGAGAATTACTATCAGACAACTATTCTTAAATTGTGGTCCCTGGACCAGCAACATCACCATAACCTGGGAACTTGTTAGAAATGAAAATTCTTCGGCCCCATCCCAGACCCATGGTGTCAGAAATTCTGGAGGTGAGGTCCAGTAGTGTGTAGTTTAACAAGCCTCCCACATGATTCTGATGCAGGTTACAGATTCAGAACCCCTGCTCTGAGGCAACCAACCAGCTCATCAGATGATACTCCTACATCATTGCTGAAGAGAGTTTACTGAATGGTTTGTGTGTATAGTTCTGGGCAATTTTAAGAGAACCAACAAGGGATGCAGCAACCCCAGATTAGCAACATTTGAAGTGGTTATCACCCCACACCCAAAAGGGCACAGGGAAGGAATGATGTTATAGGGATCTGATAGGAGATAAAATATGAAAGACAGTTCATGTTACAGGACCTGCCCTGTCTGATCCTAATGGAAGTAAGAAGGCTATGGTAGGAGTGGAATAAATGCACAAGGTGTTCTCTTCTCTCACCTTCCAGATTCTTACCTGTGTCTTCCACTTTGCAAACCCAGCCTGAAGTTAAAGGACAACTATGCCCAGGTGATAAAGTCTGGGGAGATCAGTTTCCCATGGCACAGAAGAGAGCAGAGAACTACAGAGAATGAATTAGACATAGGAGCAGAAAACAAATTGTAACCAGCATATAACCAACCTCCCAGATTCTCCTCTCCTCCAACTCAACTACCAGCATTATCTTTTCAACATTTTAAGTCACTTCTACTGTGTCTATCTCCTGACTCTGCTTCGTCTACACAAACTTCTAACTTGTTACTGTTTCTATTACTTGTATCCATTGTTCCATGTTCTAGAAAGAAGATCTCCGGTTCTTCGTTATTTGAAGATGCCCATCTCATTCCACCAATATCATTAGTTCTTTGGATTAAACATATGCAATTTCTTTTACTGTTCCTCTTCTGACAATGTTTGGAGTATCTTCAAGTCTGATTACCCTGTTCACAGTCCTATTTGCCATGTTCCTCTAGTTGTAAAGATCTTCCTTGACTTACAGTGGGCTTACCTCAGGATAAACCCATTATAAATTGAAAATATTGTAAGTCAAAAATGCATTTAACCTACAGAACTAAGCCTCGCTTAACTTAATCACGTTCAGAACACTTAGGTTAGCCTACAGTTGGGCAAAATCATCTAATACAGAACCTATTTTATGATTAAAGTGTTGAATATACCATGTAATTTATAGAATACTGTACTGAAAGTGAAAAGCCAAATGGTTGTATGGGTACAGAAGGGTTGTAAATGTATTGGTTGTTTACCCTTGTGATCTAGTCACCGACTAGGAGCTCTGGCTGGTTGCCTCTGCCCAGCACAGGGGAGAGTATCGTACCACATACTGCTAACCCTGGAAAGATTGACATCCAAAATTCAAAGAGCGGTTGCTGCTAAATACATATTGCTTTCGCTCCATGGCAAAGTCGAAAAATTGTAAGTTGAACCATCATTAAATCAGGGACCATCTGTACTTAGAAAACTCTTCTTTATATCTCCCACAGAAATCTGCACAGACCAATCTGATTCCATAAACATTTGCCCATCACCCAGTACATGTCAGGTAATATGCTTAAACAAATGAAGAGCTTTCAAAAGCCCTGACTTCAGGCTCCTCACTGTAAGACCTGTACATTGAAAATGTTTCTAAATTGTATCTTGCTTCTCAGGTACTACAAAAACCTTGATTTCCATTATTTCATGTATCTTTCATGTATTCTAGTGAAGTAGAAACCAGTAACTAATATGATGTCATATTTTACTTAGGGGTTGCAATATACAATTAGATACTATCTTGCCAAGGTTGTAGTAAATGGGAGCATAGCCCTGAGTTCTGCTGCTTCTCTGTTTTTGTCAACTGTGGCCGCAAAAGTTGAATTGCAGAAAGGATAAGTGCATTTTATTTTGAGGAAGAGAGATATTATGTGTTGCTCCCTTTCATCTTGATTTCCATAGTTTCTGGAGGCTTGTACCTCGATTTCTCTGCCACCAAAACAGAGAATTAATGCCTACTTTCTTCACAGAACTTGAAAATTAACTAATTTGTGTTTTGAAGAGCCCAAACTATCCTTAAAATTATAAGAAAAGATGCAATTCATCATAATAACATGATGGATTCAGAATCTTAGGGTTGGAAGGCCTTTAGAGAAGTTTTGATCCAACCATCCTTAAATTTTTATCCCACATCAGAATCACCTGAAGGGCTTCGAAAACTAGATTTCAGGCCTTACTCCCAGCATTTCTGATTTAGTAGGTAAAGGGTGAGGCCTGAGAATTCACATTTCTAACAAGTTCCCAGTTGATCCTCATATAACTGGCCTGAGAACCATGCTTTGAGAACCACTGATGTAGTCCATCCCTATATTTTAAAGATGAGATCACTGAAGCCCAGAATAATTATGAAACTTGCCAAGGAGACAGGGCCATGACCAGAAGTTGAGTCTTTCACTTCTCATTTCAAGTTTTCCCCCATTACAAAACTGCTTCCCTCTTATAAATGGCTATTTCATTTAGGTTATTTGTATCAGTTTTAAGTCACTGGTAGTACCAAGGCACTGCCTTCCCCCCAACCTACCCAAAACAGACACACAATCAATTAAAGACAGGGGTTTTACTGCACAGAAATGGTTTCAAGATAAGCTTCCTGTCTGCCTTTTAACCAGATCTCAGCCAACAAACCCCTCCTAAAGAGAAAACCTGGAACCAATATTCTTTCCTTTTTTTAGTTTTAATAAAGGACTAGTTTACTCTGTCTGATGGCAGATGTCTGAAAACTGATTGGAAACTTTGAGAAATTCATTTAATCTCCCCATGTTTCTGCTCTCTCCATCTGTAAAACGGGGTCAGCTGTATTGTACCTCATGTGCAAATCTGTGTGCTGTGAGGTTTAGCGGTTAAGTGACTGCAAAACATGTTGCAGATGGATGTGTTATGGAGGAATGCTTAATATCAAAGTGAGATGTCATTTTCTTTCAGTCTGCATCTGTAGTTTGTAAAACAAATGCTTCTAAATTCACAGTATTTTTCTCACATGTAGTATTTTTTCCAGAGTGATATTTTCCCAAAGACTCATGCTGACTTAAGCTTCTGGAACCTTGTAGGTGGATCTGCTAAATTAAAGACTTGTATTTCAATTTTCTATATAACACTGGTGGGCTGAATGCATCACAGTGACTGAGGAAAGTAGAAAAGATTTCTAGTCCTGAGGGGCATGAATAGAACTCTGTGGGTCAAGGATCTGTGAATCTAACCAAATGTGAAGCCATTTCTCTACCAAAAGGGATAAGCAGAAGAATCACTGGTACCCTGGAAAAACTTCAAATGTAATAAAATATAAGGCTAGCTTGCTGGATGATAGAAGGATAGATAGAGAGATAGATAATTAGATTTAGATATAGATGTAGATGTAGTTATAGATATGAAGACCACAATAACTTTTCAAAAATAATTAAAATGTATACAGGATTTAAGTTGTGATGATCCAGATTTCAGTTCTGGTTGAATTTCATTTTATTCATGTTTAAGATGGGTTAATAACATCTCTCTTGCTTACTGGTAAGCCTGTTAAAAGGATCAGATGAGATAATGAAAATGAAAGTTCTTTGTAAATTGCTATCCTTATGTAAGGTATTCTAGTTATCAATGTTCTGCATTCTTTAACCTTCCTCCACTTTCTACATAGAAAAGTTGATATTTTTATATTTTGAATATCCTATGATCACATGCTGAAACTGTCTTTAAAGGAATAAAGGTGACTGAAACTAAAGCGTGAACTGAACTCCAATATGGATATATATCTGTGCATGTATAGGTTTGTGTACATACATGTGTGTATACGTGTGTGTGTATATGCATAGTTGTAGTTCAAAAGTTATTTCCAGCCATAGAAATATTTGTGGAGGTCTTATCTGGAAATTAAGAGAGGAAAGAATGGCCTGCTCCAAGGGTGAAATAGACCTGGTGGATACATCTAGAGAGACATTGCCTCTCCTTAGAGCACAGGTCTGATTTACTCAAATTCAGATACTTTCTCCATTTTCTATAACTCAGGATTACAAGTTGAAAGGTTAACATTTTAAGTAATAAGGCATCTTCTGTGAAGGGTCTTAGAATATGTGTTATGGATTCCCATAAATAAACATGGATTTTTAACTCATTACCTCAAAGTGGCCTCAGTTATGTGTACAACCCAGTTTTGATTATGGCTTTACCTACCCTTGAGTTACATATAGTTTATTCTAGGAATTTCACTGTCATCCAGAAACATACTCACACAGAAATATACAGCTCTATGTGAGAACTGAATTACATTAAAACAACCCAAAAGATCCGGCGATAGTGCTCTCTGACAGTTGAGAAATTGCTGGTGGTCTCATATGCATTTACAATTATTTACAACTGACTGTAATCCCTCACCTCAAATTTAGGGTACAGCAGATAAAGACCTGAAGAACTGCCGTGGTCTAGTGGGGAGAGCAGAACTCCCTTGGTCTGACAAAGTCTCTTAAATGCAAAGTTCTCATTTACAATCTGAGGACAATAGTGTCCATCTCAAGCATTATCAAAAGAGTTAAATGCCCAAAACACACATAAGGGACCTGGCAAAAAAATACAGGCTCTAGGATATCATTTTTTTCTCTTTGATAAGTTTGATCAGAAGCATTCCATCTAGAATTTGGAGATTCTTCTCACTCAGAACAGTGAGATATAGGGCAGATCAGATGGAAAACAAGTAATTCCTCACATGTAGATGAATTGAAGTGGTCTGGTGGTGAAAATAAAGCTGCAGAAAAAGAAAGATTTTGCTTTCTGCTAAGAGAATGGGGTGATATGGAGTTTTTTTTTTTCTTTTTGTTCCTTCCCAGCAAGGTTTGGGTGACAAGAAAGGAAAACACAAGTTTTTAACAATGACCCTAATATTCCAAACTATCAAACCTTCCAGTGTAAGAATCTCCAGACACACTGACTGAACAATAAACAAATACATTAGGTAATTCTCTATTCAGTATTCTAATCTTCATTAATAAATAATGATACCTCATATGAGCTTCAGAATTTTGTAACACACTTATTGAAATCAAATTCTTTATATAAACAAGGACCTGTAAAATGATTTGACTTAGGTCCTACATACCCGAGGAATGTCTCTGGTCATAATTGTCCCCCCAAAGTGACAGCTGTGTGTCGAGCCTGTGACTTAGGAGGAGGACGAGGAGGAGGAATAGCATTATTTCTTCTGGCTCATGAAATCACAAAGTCTTAGAACCACTACATTAGAGCAGAAAGTCACTGGGTCCATTCAGAATGCCTACAGCCCCACCTTGATGCTATCATTGGTCTCAAAAGGCTTATACTTGGAACTTAGCCTAACATAAAAGAAGAAAGTAGCACCAGCTCCCTAGTCTAAACCTATTATACATCTTTCTTATGATTCTATTGAGTTAAGAAATTGATTTGCCTTAAACAGGATTTTGGAACAGCAACACCAATACACTTTAGGGTGCAAAATCCTTTTTGCAGGGCTTCCCTGGTGGCGCAGTGGTTGAAAATCTGCCTGCCAATGCAGGGGACACGGGTTCGAGCCCTGGTCTGGGAGGATCCCACATGCCGCGGAGCGACTGGGCCCGTGAGCCGCAATTACTGAGCCTGCGCGTCTGGAGCCTGTGCTCCGCAGCAAGAGAGGCCGCGATAGTGAGAGGCCCGCGCACCGTGATGAAGAGTGGCCCCCGCTTGCCACAACCAGAGAAAGCCCTCGCACAGAAACGAAGACCCAACACAGCCAAAAATAAATAAATAAATAAATAAATAATAAATAAATAAAAATCCTTTTTGCAAAATAAATCTTCAGAAAAATCCAAATATATCAAAAGGTTAAAATGGGGGTGATGAGTTCTAAAGTGAGACTAGGTTCTTCAGAGCAAAACTACATTAGCCTCTGAGGCTTCTCTAGGGAGACATTCATAAGAAGATGCTGGTTTATGGGTGTAGCTGAAAATGTTGTAAGCAAATAGAGACTCTGGGAACTTCTGAAGATATTCCATTTCTATCTCCTCTTGGAATAGTTGCATTCATGGCTGGAGTAAAGGGTAATTTTAAGAAGGGATTTTGAGACATTTTCAAGGATCTTTGGATGACAGCTTGACCTGGGGACCATACATAAGACTTAATAAATCAATATGATGCAAAGCATTTTGATCACCAGGATAATATTTCTACACTCGCCCCCATTAAATGACTTTCTGGTCCTGTTTAGCTCCTTTAAGGATCCATCTGTTTCTCAGATTCTGCATAATAAAAATTCTCCTTTGTTCCAAGGGTTGTCTAGTATGCCCTAGTAATGGGAGATGCGTTGTCTTAAATCCCAAACCACTGCCTTTGCCAGCCCAGTGCCTTGCTCCTAGCTCTGCCCTTTTCTCCTTTCTCCTCTTTATCCACCTCCCAATTTTTTTCCCTCATCTCTGGTTGCAGAAATGCATGCTTTTCTACGTCTATTTTTCTTTGGGATAAAGCTGTAAACCAGCAAAATCTCAGAAATTTCTCAGTTCTTGTGGGCGTTGGTTTGAGAGCAGTTCAACAACTTACCTTTAAGGTCAATAGCAAAATGATATCTTTTATTATGAGCATTTCTTTTGACAAACCTCTTGTCTTTGTCAAAGATTAAATCATTCAGCCTTATAATAACCCCACTGACAATTTTTACCTCTATTTTTACCTTTCCTGGAGGCCTATGCTATTAATAGAAAACACACACACACAAACATTTATTAACTAATGTGTAATTAATGAATTTATTTGTTAAATATAGTGCTTTCTGACATTTTTATGTGTTTTAATCCCTAAGAACAACAATGTATTTCTATTTCCAATGGTAGCATCCTGTCTTATATACACAGTAAATTTAATGGATTCTCAGATCTATTCTATTGAAAAAATTATATCTCTATCTATCTACCTATCATCTAAAAAATGGTTAAGATGGGATACCATGATTTCTGTTCCAGGGGTCTAGGCAAATTATTTTAGAATTTGTCTTTGGTTGAAGCTGCCTCTCTCCATATCTATTGAATGAGAAGCTCAAATTTGGAGACTGAAAGTTAATTCCTTGTGATCTTTTTAGTAATCACTAGAGTTGTTCACTGAATATTCTAGGCACATAGTATAACTGCATTTCCTTATCCTCTTCAAATAAGACATGCCTTTTCAGCTAGCTTTGGCCAATGGAATATGATCATATTGATGTATGATATATGTCATTTCCAAGCAAAAGTCTTTGCGCACTGACACCTGGCTCATCATATTCCTTTCTGCTTGTCATGGTTACTGCTGATGTCCAGGCAACAAAGGTTCTGTTAGCTTGCATACCTGAGTCAGGATGATGTAGAAAAGAACCTCCAATAAACCCACAGTGGATTTGCCTTATGAATGAGAAAACTTTTACTGTTTAAGTCACTGAAATTTGGGATTATTTGTCAAACAGCACAACCTAGATTTTCCTGGTTGTATAATCATCAATGTTATTCACTCTATGACATCAGCATAGTTATGGTAACATAACACAGTTTGGTAATACAATAAGTGTGTTACCAAATTTGTTGAACTTCTGTGGAGTCCTCTTTAATTATGACTGGTGTTGGGTGGGTAAAAATGAATGACAGATCCTGTGCACTTGTAGAGAAGGCAGGACGTGTACCAAAAGCTATGAAACAAAACAATATGTATTCAGGGCCCTAAGGCAGGAACAAGGTGTTAGGAAAGTTTGATTACTTCCTGTTGGAATGTCATGGAATCTTCCAAGAGGATGTGAGCATGAAGCAAGTCTTAAAGGGTGGATAAGATTTGAATATACAGAGATGATAGTGATGGAGTCCCCACAGTAGGACGTAGGGTGAACAGCCCCAAAGCAAACAAATGTAGGTCATGTTCCAGAAGGGTGAATGTGATTGCATACCCTGATGAAGTAATGTATTATTGACACCTTGGGGTTAGATTCTCAGGTTAGGAGCCAACCTCTCCTTTGGGATAAGGAGGGCTGCTCCTCGAGACAAATCAAGTTCTGCTGGCTTCTAAATGACAGAAGCACCATATATGTGGATCTGTCTTCCTCTTCTAGCAGAGTGAGACATTTTACTTAGTGAGACACAGAGCCAAGACAATTGATTTCAAACACGTGGCTGCATACACATTTTTTAAAAGAACTGCATTCGAGCTGAGTTACTTTCCTTTTCATCAGTTTACAGTGTCTAATATAGTATTCTGTTTATCTCTCAGTATAAGTTCCCTGACATTTTCCTTTCCAAAGGCAGAATTAAGCACTTTTACTTGCCCTCCTTTCTTTCTTTCCTTCTTCCTGTCACACATTTATCAATAGTCTACTAATGCCAAGTATTCATGATTTTTCTATAGGATTTTCTCTACTTCTTGTTGCACTTAGCAGTTTCTAACATGTGTCATGCCTGGCCTCGAGGATAGTATTCATGTCTTATTCATCTTTGTATTCCCTTGCCATTTACTATCCCCACCCAACACAGACATTTCTGGTATGTACTAGATATTTGCTGAATGAATGGTTTTTCACCTTGTTTTCTTTGTCTATTCTTTTTTACTCAAGCATGGACACCACCGCCCATTGTATCTGCCCCAAAGCAGATGTGACCACTTTTGACCACAGCGGGCACCCAGTCATTAGAGATCTTTCCTCCCCTGTGCTAACCAGGGGCCTCAGCCATCCCATTTCAGCTGTGTAAATGAAGAGTCAGATCGCAAGGCTGCCAGGATATTTGTGGTTAAACCACTCTACCACCTTGGGATCGTGTTAACTCTGTGTTATGGTTTGAGGGAGTGTGTGTGGGTTGAGATTGATTTGACTTAGCCTGCTTTTTTTTTTTAAAAGCTGTAACAGGATAGTGTGCTTCAGGTTCACTTTGTTAAAATAAAGCTAACAGCTCTGAGAAATGGTTTTGTTTGCTTTCTACCACTGTTTGATATAAAACTGGTGCCCAAGGAAGGTGAGAGGCCATGGAGGCATTCTACTTGAGAGGAGGCAACTTCCTTTCCGGCAACCAGGCTGTGTATAAGCTGAAGAGTCCTTGAAATAATCAATGGTGAGGAAAAGGGAGGGAGAGCTGACTTCTTTTAGAGTTAATGTTTGCCCCAGGATATGAAGATTTCAGGTTAGAAGCAATTCTGGTGGAAAGGATATAGTGGCCATGTAAAGGGTGTATCTGGAATCCAGCGGCAGTTAATAGGTTCTGATTTCTCAATAATACCTTTTTTCTCTTGGGCTCAAATTTATTGACACAGTCTTGTTATGAAACTGGACTCTTTCTCCTTCCTTTGACATTGTTTTCTTTTAAATGAGAAATGCTCGAAACTCTGTGTATCTATCTTTTAAAATGGGAAGCTGCTGACCGCCATTGATGGTACCTTCTGGCAGTGTGAACAGATGTACATTTAATCATTTCTAAGCTCTTTCTGTAAGGTGAATAACTTGATTTAGGCATGAAATCAGCCTAGTGGAACAGAGCAAGCTTATAACAAATCCTAGAAACTTTAAGACTGGAAAAGTTTTGGAGGTTATGGTGTCCAATCCCTGACAAATGAAGGAAATGACATTTCAGATGAAGAAATTACCTTTCCAAGACAACACAGCTATTCAATGGCAAATCCAAGAGACATAGATTGAAACTGTGCTCTATTTTCAAATGTGTCAAGGTCAGGATAGTCAAAGAAACACCGAGGAACTGTTCTAGACTGGAAGAAACTAAAGAAAAATGACAACAAAAGGCAACATCTTTGAGTGGATCTTTGTTGCAATAAAATAAATTGTTGGAACAATTGTCTGGAAGGTGAATGAGGTCTGAGGATTAGATGCTTATAATAAATCAATGTTCGTTTCCCAATTTTAATGACTATATTATGGAGATATAAGAGAATTGTCAGAGTTACATTCTAAAATACTCAGGGGTAGTGAGGCCTCATGTGCAACCTCTTTTCTAGTGATTCAGGGAAAAAACTCTGCACCATTCTTGCAAAGTTTTTTAAGTTTGAAATTATATTTTGAAAATAACAAAAAGAAAAAAAAGAATAAATACTTTTTAAAGATGAATTCCTGTTTCTTTGAACAATAGAGAAAGATTTGTCAAAAGACCCCCTAGGGTTACCCAACAGATTGCAGCCCTTTGAATTGCCCTACTTGCAACTGTGTATCAGTAGCAGTTACAGAATCAAAGTGTTTTTCCTTAATAATCATGGACTGAGACCTTTCCCCTGTTCTTCTCCTTGACATCTTTCATCCACAATGGAATACGGCTCGTTAAAATATACCTTTACACAGTACTTTGAGGTAAAAAGCTACTTCATTACATTGTGCCAATGCTTTGGCTTTTATCTCTTATGTCTCTTTCAATTTAGTGTAGCCCCTCCTTTCCACCTCTTGTTTTTATGCCATTTCTTTGGCAGAAATCCAAGTCAATTCTCCAGCAGGCTATTCCTCATCCTGAATTTGATACCCACATGGTATCACTTAAAGTTTTCCTTGCTGGCGAAGGCAGAGTGATATGATACCTGTGTGTTATGTACAAAGATGGGTAGCTCCAGTTTGGTTTAGTAATCAGTGACCAGGTATTTTCAAGTTCTATCCTGGTTCTAGCTCAGGGTAGCTGCCTACCACAATATAATTTGAGGGAAGTAGGAATGTCTCTTCAGAATTCTTTAAATCCCTCAAAACCACTTAAAATTAATACCTTAGTGAGAAGATAGTGATAGCAGCATGGTTTTTCAATCTTGTTATTCCTCTGCATAAAAATAGAGCAACTACAGAGCAAAAGCAAAACAAACAGTTAAAACACAAAAAAAACCCCATGAGCAATATATACAATTAAACTGGGTAACAAAGAAATGCTACAAATGTCAGAATACACCAACCAGCCAAAAGATCAACCTCTGAGTAGGTAAGACGGAGGGAATCTATCTGACAGATGTAAAAAGTAGAAAATCCCAAAGTAGACCGTGGATATTCACTGTAAATCACAGCAGGTCAGTTTGAGAACGGCACTGAAACTGGTAGGTGTTTATTTAGTCCAATACAGGTGAGTGCAAGGAGCCTGTGGTAAGTAGGGTCAAGAGAGGATGAAGTAGTCTAGCCCCCGCTAAATCATGAACCAGCCCGGATTCCTTTCCAGGACAGATCCTTACACAGGGGGGACATGACAGTCAGACTTGAGCAAGATGGTACAGGAGAGACAAAGGAATGAGAAGAAGCAGATAAATGTTGGGAGGGAAGCAGAACCAGGAAGTCTCAGAAAGCAAACCAATGACATTTTTTGAACATACAAGAAAACAGCAGAAAATCGTACACATCCCAAACATTTTGATAGCAACACTTTATGCCAAATGAAAATGAGGAGCATATATATGGCATACAAGGAGACGTAAGCTGAGGATTTTATATCTAGCACAACTGACTTTCAAGTAGAAAAGGCAAACAGAAAGTTCTCAACATTTATGAACAAAGAATATTTTTCCCATGAGCCCATTCTGAGGAATTGCCACAGAATAAGCTTTCAAAAGTCAAAAAGATTAAAGAGACGTCATCATAAAGTATGGGGGTGACTATTAAATAAATAGTTAATAGGAGAACTAACAGTAAGTGGGACTTAAAAGGGAGAGCATACAGTAGATAATGGTCGCATGTTCAGACAGAGTAGGTATCGCACAACCATAAGACATAGGGAGAGAATAGGGAGAAAACAGGCAAAATGTTTACCTGTCCTCAGTAATTGTATTGGTGGTGGTGGCATTAGTATTGTTCAGAGACTGCTATATGTGTAATGAGTGAGAAGGAGATAAATAATTGTGGGCTATGCTATTTCTATCAGCTCTTATGCCACTGAGAACCAGGATTCTCCTTTTGGAAGAAAAGGGATACATATATAATACAGAAGAGGATAAGTAAAAATGCTGTAATCCTGAATTTGAATTGCAAGGGTCAGTATGATCTCATGAGGTAATTTATTTTAAATACAAGTATATATCCTAGTGTTTTCCATTAAAGAGGCCTAGAAACAAAGTCCAATGAAGTAGCATTGAACCTTACTACTACTCAGTTTGTGATGCTGAAATGCCATTTCCCACCAAAAGAAACCAGGGATTTTTGGAGAAATGAGTAATTCCAAGTCTGGGGCAGGAAATGTAGAAGATGATCCTGGAACATTTTATCCTAACAAAGAAGCTATGTCATGCCAAAATCAGGGATAGAATTTGGGTCTAATAACTTCAGTCCTCTAAGCATCTTCCTTGCACCATATTCAGCCACTCTAGTGCAACAACAAACTTCCTCCATAGGACTTGCCTAGATTACATGCAAATCTTTGTTTAGAGGCTCTTTCAGTCTCTGACCTCTCTGGTTCATAGTTATGGCTAATTTTATGGCAAGGACACCTGTTCCTTGGGATCTAAACTCTAATCCACTGCAAGCTCCCTGCATATTGGCAGAAGTAATGTTCAGCTCCTATCTACTTGGGATAGATCCAAACAGGTGTCTTAGAGGCAAAAGTCCCCTTATCACATTACAAAATGCTTCGCCATGTGGTAATGTACATTAATGAAATCCTTCTTGAATTGGTGCATGCTAGATGCTAAGATCTCTTTGAATAGGGGATTTGAAAAATCACTCTTGTGTCTTTTTGATTTATGCATTAATTAATTTGATAAGCTTGATTTAACACCTACCATGAGCCAGGAACTGTACTAGGCTCTAAAGAGAGAGCAAATAGCAAAACATATTTGAGTCCTACTCTGATCAGTCAACAGTCCCTTCATCCTGACCATCACAGGGAAGCTCATAAGGTGAGAGAGTTTGTTCATGATAGACAATGAAGGGCAAGCTCTATCATGAGTCTCATGGGAATATAGCTTCAAAATTAGAACTATAGACCAGCAATTATCTCCTTGAGAAAGGCAGGACAATGTTTTTTTCTAAAGAATTGTGAGCTCCCCCCCCCACCACACACACACAAAATCATGGAGTAAACAACACAGAAGGGAACTGGTTGTGCATGGTGCACGTGTTTTGAATTCTTTCACTGTGTTTAAAGATACACTAGACAAAATCAATATATTTAACACAGTGTATGTGTGTCAAATTCCTGTAAATATGTCATATCTTAGTAGGCATTGGAACAACCGCCATGCTCATTCCACATTGATGCCCTTCTTCCAGCTGGATCCTTACTGTATAGTCAGTCACCCTAACATCTCCTCTTCCAAGCCCAAAGTCCTCCCAAAGCAAGCTCTAGCAGTTATAATCACCCACTCAGATCTGATGTTTCATATATTTTAATTTTGTCTCTTCATTTAAAAGTGAGGAAATGAAGGATGGATGTGTCCATGGAGTTGGGCAGATAATAAAATGACCCCAAAAATGTGTTTCTTAAGTAATGCTCAATGCATTAAGGAAGACTTTTTGGAAATAATCTTACTTTGGGTCTTTCTATAAAACAAATAAGGAAAGTACAAATATCTCTTTCATTAGTTAATATTTAATTCTATGTCATGTTTGCTTAAAATGAGGAGCATCAATTCCTTCATGCAAATTGTAAGCATAAAATTTATCATCCAGCCTATCGCCCCTCATGTTTTGTTAAACTATGTGAAAGATGTAGATGTATCACCCACATAAAAGCCTCCTTCCTCCTTCTCTTTGTTTTTTTTCATGATAAAACAAGGGCCTTGTTTGTTTTCTCTCTTTTTTTGGCAGACAGCAGTAATATTTTTTGAAAACTTTAATCTGAGGTCTGTATCTTTCCTTATATTTATCCAGCTCCAGTTCTTTTTCACAACGAAAGATTTGTCTATATTCTTTAGAAATTGATGACTGAGTGTCTAATTTTTTTGTTGTCTCAAGAGATTACAGATTATTTTAGCATTTTTCACGTCAGACTTTATTTTGATATCTATTATAGTACTTTGTATAATAATAATAATAGAGGATCTTCTTTGTTGAATAAAAGGCATGACTATATCAATGAGAGTTTGTAAAAGTTTAAAGCCAGGTAAAACAAGGTTATACTGTTCCATAGCTGTGCTGAATTTAAGACACCATGGCAGCTGGTAGAAAATAAATGAGAACTGAAATATAATAGATATCTAGTGTTTGACCAACACTCCTCCTAACACTTCTGCAAATGCTTCTGGATATGGTTTTTCTCAAGAGATACTATTATATTTTCTTTTTTTCCCTCAGTGTAAGTTTAAGGCTTTGGCCTAACAGAAAACAATTATTGTTCTTCTCTCCTTCTCCCAGCTCCTCCCCCTTCCCCTCCCCCTTCTTTCCTCCTTTTTCCCTTCCTTCTTTTCATTCTCCCTTTCTTTCTAACTAAAGCTTATAGATACATTTAAATTTCTTCTTCCTTTATCCTCTTTATCTTTTTTCCCAAAGGTAACTACTGTCTAAATTTGGTGTGTGTCCTTCTTATACACACTTTCGTACTTTTTCTAAATATATCTGCTTTTAAGTAGTAGGAAAGTATTATTTTGTGTGTCTTTAAAGTTTACATACTTGGTGTGACATTCTCGGTGTCTGCAGCTTGCTCTTTCACCCAACCTTATGCTTGGTTGTGTTTTCATAGTGGGTGCTTCAATAATGACCCAAATCCCTTTCTCAAAGTTCGGGAGGAGAGCACAATACCCAAGATGAAGTGAGAGTGGAATCCTACATTTCTTCCCTCAGTTGACTAGTCTAGGACTGGAATGACCAATTGGAATCAGATGTTTTAATTTGAGACCAGGGAAATTGGCTCAGTATCCCTATGGTGGCAAAGCAGGGAGATGTGACCTGGGATTTGCCAGCAGCCATGTTTCTAACAAAGTGAAAGGGGGGTGTGATCTGTGTGAATAGGGCAGCAATCAGAATGAAGCAGAGAGGAAAGATGGAGAGAGTATTGACAGAACTCAAGTCCTTGGTCCCAGTCATCTCTGAGGCTGCCTGCTTTTACAGTTTATATGAGCAGTACATGCTTCTTTTTCTCCTACTTGATTTGTGTTGAGTTTCTGTTACTAGCAATCAAATTTTTTAACTAATAAACAATATACATTTTTTCTTTATGAGAGAGAGAGAACTGGTATCTGTTGAGGGCCTACTATGTGCTAGTCATTATATAATGAACTATATGCATTATTCCAATTAATCCTTATAGCAGTGCTATGAGGTAAATATTATTTAGAATTAAGGAATGCATAGCTGAGAAGCTGACATATAGAGAATGTAAATAATTTGCTTAAGTCAGTTAGCTAGTACATGCCAGAGCCAAGATTCACATCCAGGTTTTTCTGACTTTGGAATCCATGCTGTTTTGCTGTCCTACATTATATCATGTTAATCAGAAGGTAAACCAATTCAAAATGCCAAGTCTCTAAAGCAATGTGATTTAGTGGAAACATGTCACTTGGTCAGGAAATTGAGTCCCAGCTCTCTCTTTTACTGGCTATGTGATACTGGACAAGCAAAATTCTTCTTTGGTTATTTTCCTTCACCTACAGCAGTTTATCTTATGCATAGAATGTGTTATATAGCCACCATTTGATTAATATAAACTTATTATTTTCCAAGTAGAGCATGGATTTCCAGAGAGCTTCCCATAATCCCTGGCTCTTCATCCAGGGCCAAGTATTTATGACAGTGGGGAGGGTTAATATTTTTATTTGTCTGTAGCTAAGAACAAAGATAAGGTAAATGACCTATTCAAGGATTCAGCCCCCAAAATCAAACCCACAACTGATACAGTACACAATTCTTAATTTAAAAAATCTACCAAAAATAACAGCTGTGGGTTTTCAAACATATTGTTTTCTAAAGTTCTTTTGGTGTCAATTGAATAATACCAATAAACCTTTGTTTGGCATACATCAAAAGTAATATAACAGTGCTCCATTATGAAATTATACAGAATTATTTTGTTCATATTTTATAGGTTAAAATAGACTTTCTAATACATCATAACCACATATGGCAGATTCTGAGGCAAAATCTAACCTTCAGGCAAGGTTTGGTCCTACCCAACAACATAAGTATTTTTAAAGTATTTTTAACTCTTAAAAAAAGTTGAACTAACTGAAAAGAAAAAAGTCTTTTCCTAAGAATTGCTGTTTATCTGAGTACTGTGTAGGTGTAGTCAGGTTTTTCACACATCCCACATTCACCTAGAATTTGAGTGAATATTAATATTTCTTCTTTTTTTCTACTATAAACACTGTTTTTTGAGATTTTTGGATTGGTCGAGCTTTTATAGTTTCTGTTAAACCCATTTGAATATTTTGATCCTGTCAGATTTTCTCCTACTGACATGGCGATGTTGACACATACAAGACTGTATGAAGAACAAAAGCAAAAAGGCAGTTAAATTCTGTCACACAACTGGCTGGTTACTTATTGTGAAAACTGATGCACTGATTAAACTTTCAAATCTAACTTCTCTCCCCAGATTTGTGACAAAAAGCAAAGACTAAGTTCTTAAATGCCTATCACTTTCTGCAGGAAAACAATATTTTAGGTCAAAACTGGTACTGCCCATCCTTTATGTGTAAAAATCAACAGAATCTCACACACTAGGATACATCTCTCTCATCCTCTTGAACCACACAGAAAAATAAACCTATGGTGTTTTAAATTAAAAGACATTTTCTTCCATACCTATATGAATTCTTAAAGCTTTTTACTGGAGAGTCTTAGGCTATCCCAGATTCCTACGGCTGGCTAGAGATGCTCACCAATGCTATAGATAAAACATTTCAGCCTCATGAGTTCGTATTGAAACCGAAGGTAGATCCTTTAAACTATAACTTGCTTAATAATAATGAACTGAACATGCCTTCACTGATCAAGCTCACTTTAACGTTTTTACGAAAACTTGCATGTGTCCTCCAAGGATCATGTAGCCTAAACAATAAGATGTTTGCCCAAGTTGTTCTTTTAGGAACTTGGAGTCAGCTGTGTCTAGTTCGTCTAATTTGAGCTTGAGCTGGTTAAGACTGGATAGGTCCACCAACCCTCCAACTGGGCATGAGTGAGCGTCCAATTGGTGACCTTTTGATGTCAGAGGGCTGAAAACTCTACCCTCAGAACATGCTAAGGCAGCCATTTTCATCCCAAGAAGAGGCTTGGTTGTGTCTGTTGCACCTTCACAGAACTAAGATTACCTCACCTTTTCCTTATTTTCAATCACCTTTCCCCACACTCCCTATACCTCAGCTTTACCCTATAACTACCCTGAGCCCCTCTGTTGGGAGAAGTGGATTTGAAATTTGTTCTCCCATCTCCTTGCTTGGCTGCCTTATGAATAAATCTTTTCTCTACTGCCAACCTCAGCATCTCAGTGTTTGCCTTGCTATGTGTTTGTCAGGCAAACAAGCCTGGTTCGGTGACACTATCAGTGCCTTTTTATTTATTCTGATTTTCCACTGTGAAATTTTTCAAAAGAGAGAATCCAGAAGGCATGATATGAGAATGGCTGTGGCTGACTAAAATCTGAGGAGACAAAAAAAAATTTCCATCAGACATTCTATGTCCCTGATAATTATACTTCTAAAATTGTCCTCTAGATACAAGTTTCCTGGAAAATAGACAGTGATTTCTTCACCTGAAATATATATTTTTTGGTTATAAGACTTCAAAGGCAGGATATATTTCTGGAATGGAGACATGTCTGGGTCACTGTAGCATTTCTATAAGCACTCCCGCCCTCATATGTTCCTTGGTCTTTAGCTTTTAGACTGTTCTCAGTCTCTCTGGGCATCTTCTTCCTCTTCCCCTACTTGTTTCTTAAAATGTTCTCAAGGGTTCTGTATGCAGCCATTTTCTTAGTCTACAACAAATTCAAACTTCCCATGAATTCTATATTTTTTAGGCTCCAATATCTCTATTTTTGGTACTGATTTTTTCTTAACAGCTCCAGACCCATATAAACAAATGCCCCCTGGCAATCTCTCTTATAGGGACCTCAAACTTAACATGTCTGGAAACCGAATTATCCTCTCTGCTGAAGCAGAAGTAAATTGGAGTGACTGCCTGGCCCATGACATTTCCTTCCACCTGAGTGAATAAAGTTGACAGGTTTTGGTTGGGCCAATCACATTCTGTTTTCCAGAGACTTGAAACATGAGTGAAGAAGCTAGAACATTTAAGTATTAGAGCTTAATCATTTTGATGGTAATTCCAAGAAAACTGCTATTGCCAGGCAGAGAACCCAGAGGTGTCCAAGTTTCTTCTAGAGTCTGTTTCTGCTTCTTATTAATACAGCATTAAAACCTTCACCTCTTCATGTATTCCTTATATTTAATAACTGTACTATTATCTACCTAGCTACCCAAGCTAGAAACTGGAAATCTTAATACTCATCTTCCTCTCCGCATTTAGTCATTTACTCAGGACAGAGCTAGGGCATTTTAGGCAGAGATTATATTCTAAAGTCTGAAATTGTCCAGAGTCAAAATTTATCCTTTAAAGTTCCATAAGATTGGAGACTACCTTATGTCTCTCAGTAGATCTAATGCACCCAAATTTTCATCCAGGGCTGGAACAGATTGCTGTTTCTTTAACTGAATAGCGGATGAAGTAGTTAATTTGCATTTAGGCACTAAATGTCTGCAAACTTTAAAACATTAGTCTCATAGCAGCCCAGTGAGACTGCCCATAGAATCCAGGGTACTCAGGAACTAAAGCTGACCAAAGAATGAAGAAGGGCATGTCTCTCCTTCAAGTTCATGTTCATCACATGAACTTTTTCACTCTCTTTCTGTGTGTATTCTCAAATTAAATGAGCATATTACAGAACCCTGCTGGGTCTCCTACATGTCTCAACCTCTCTATCCCCATGTTAGTCATTTTGATTCAGCATAGCACTTTGTTGGAATAAGAATTATTTTCCCTATTTATAGGTAAGATATTAGAGTCCCAAAGTTATCAGATTGATTGAAATTACACAGAGGGTTAGAGGCAGAGCTGAGCTTCTGATCCAGAAATATTGTGCTGTTTATACTACATGATATAGAACTGCATGGAATACACAAGAGAATTTTTATGGCTGAGATAATTCAAGTTGACTTGATGGAGAAAATGACATTTGATCTGGCCCTTGAAGAATGGACATAGCATGGACAAACAGACATGAAAAAAGAGAATTCTAAGTTAAGGGAAGATCATGAGAAAAACCCTAGATTTACCAGTTCAGAATATAGTTGGGGAAAGATGAGAACAGTCCAGGAGTTTGTAATATAGTATGCATAAAGGGAAGTAGGAGAAAACAGGTCTGGAAATGTAAACTGAGAATGGGACTTGGATGCCATCAATGAATAAATAAAAGAATGGGAGGAGAGGTGAAAAGAATTGAAGAAGGTAGTAAAAAGAAAGGGAATGGGGAATGGAGGGAGAAAAGATGGAAAGGAGAGAGAAGAAAAGATGAAGTAAATCCATCTGTTCAATAATATGCAACACGATTCTTTACTATGTCCTGGGAATCTTGCTAGGATATAGAACTACGAAAACTTGGTTTTGACTAGTACAGATGAGATACGTGGTTACTGGCCACCCCAGTTAGAGGAAGAGATGAATAAAACCACAGAGTTACCCTCTCAGGATGGTAAAAGATTATATAGTTTTTTAACATAAAACAACTAAATGTAAAATCATCAACAAGAATGAATTTCTTAACTGAAGGCTTAGTGTAAAAAGTGAGTTACAGAATGATTCATTTATATAAATGTATATAAATAGAATACCACTTATGCAAACTTTAAAGCACATAAAACAACACTAAAATGACTGGATGCACACATTTAGTAAAAGAGAGAGTGCAGACGCAAAGGATATATACTAACTTCAGGACAGTAGTTTCCTCTGCAAAGTAAAGGAGAGAAAGGCTAGCTTTAAGTGGATCCATATTATTTCATTTTTAAATTGAAATGAGAGTGAGAAAAAAAGAGAGATAAATCTGAAACATATTAAAAAAACCCTTTAACCTTTAAGAATTCTGAACAGAAGATAACATGGGTATTTCTTATATTACACCCCTATTTCTTTGTATATTTGAAATATTTACCAATAAAAATATAAATTAAAATAAACCACTGAATATTAAATATTAAAATAAACCACTGCATCATCTCACTGAAAAAAAAAGGAAGAGCAGAAAAGAAAATTATAGCAGAAAACCAGAGTGACAATGTAGAGTAAAACAAGATCAACAACTCCAGAATCTGGAGATGTACGGAAAGTGTTGGTAATTGAGAAGTAAGCTGGGACTCTTGGACAGATTCTTTCCCTATACCTTCCCTTAAGTACTTTGACGGGAGAGGAAGTGAACTCAAGACCTTCAGAAACGCATTTACAAGTAGAATAAATATCGTTGGGAAATACGTTATAAAGAATTCTAGAAAATTCTGGCAGTATAAACCTATGCAAATGACCAAGAAATGAGATCAAAATAAATACTTTATCCTCCTTTAAGATTCTAAGCTTAAATATTTAATACATATCAAAAATATCAATAAGAGAAAAAATAAACCAATTCATCAACATAAAAATTCCAAAACCAGAGACCTTGGTTTATGGCAGAACTGGCTTTGCATATCGGTAAGGAAATTAGGTTCCGTTCAATAGATGGTAATGAATAAACAAGTTTACTATGACTGAAATAAATAAGTGAATCTAATTCTCTACTTGAAATCATATACAAAGTCTTTTCTAGGTTGATTAAAAACTTAAACGTTAATGGTAACACTTTAAAATTGTAGAAGAAAATAGTGAAAGATATAAAAATAAGACAAAAATTATAAACTGTAAAGAAAATTTTGATATATTTTATGGCATTAAAATTAATATATCTGGGCTCTTGCCTTTGGTCAAAATAGAATAACAGAGTCTGGATTTCCCATCTCACTTGAAACAACAACAATAAAACAGACAAAACACATAAAACAGTAGCACTCAAGACACTGGACATCAGGAAATGAAGGACAGTGATCCCTGAGAGATAGTAAGTAGATGAGGTGAGCCCTATAATTATCCCAGCTTACTGCCTTGAGTGTTTCCAGGCTGCATTGGAATAAAAGGGATCCAAACAGAGCTCAAAGGTCTCCCTGAGTTGAGCAGATGGAACTGGGAGTCTGATGAAGCCAAGGAAGCTAGAGTTCACAGGGCAGAATGCCAGAGAGAAGAGAGGGCTGCAGGGGAAGAGCGCTTTGGAGAGGTGCAGATGGTTTCCCGCAAGCACTCACCAGAGCACTGATTAGCATATGCATGTGAGGAAACTTTTTGAAACCAGGGGTGGAAAACATCTGAAAGTATTATGAGGGGAAAGTAATTAGAGCTTATAAGGAGGGATAGTGTCTGTTCCCAGCAGGCAGAATGAAAATACTCATAATTCAGAAGGAAAGAAGACTACTAAGAAGGATCCTGCCTCAGTAGCAAGGGGAAATTTTGGCAGTATAAAACCTATGCAATAAAGTAAGGATGAAGAATTACTGTTTTCCAGTAATTTAACTGTGCAGCAGAACAAAGCCAGACTATATTTTTTGAGAATGCAAAATGATCCAGTACCCAACAAGGTAAAATTTACAATGAAAAATTACAAAACAAGCAAAGAGGCAGGAATATACAATCCATAATGAAGAGAAAACCAATCAATCAAAGCTGACCAAGAAATGGTAGAAATGATAGAATTATCACACATATACAAAATATTAAAATAGTTATTATCACTGCATTTCTCAATAATAGATAGAATAAGTAGACAATCAATAAGGATATGGACTGAGCAACACTATCAACCGACTTGACCAAAATAACATTTCTGGAATACACCACACAACAACAACAAAAAACATTCTTTTCAAGTGTGAATAGAGCATTTACCAAGCTAGACCGTATTGTTGCCATAAAACAAAGATCAATAAACTTAAAGGATTTAAGTCATATGAAGTATACTCTCTGATCACATAAAATTAAATTATAAATAAATAACAGAAAGAACGCTGGAAAATTCTAAAACTTTTGGAAACTAAACAACACTTCTTAATAATTTAAATAACTTCGAAATAATTCATGGGTCAAAGAAGAAATCAAAATCAAAATTAGGAAGTATTTTCAACTGAATAAAATGCAATCAAAATGTGTCAAAATGTGTGAGATGACACTAAACTATACTTGGTAGTGGTGTTTTATACTGCAAATGTCTATAATATAAAAGGCGTCAAATCAATGACCTCAGCATTAACTTTAAGAAACCAGAAAAAGAAGAGCAAATTAAACTCGAAGTAAGAATAAGAAAGACGATAATAAAAATCAGAGCAGAAATCAATGAAACAAAAATCAGAAAAACAATAGAGAAATCAATGAAACTAAAAATTGATTCTAAAATCAATAAAATGTATAAACCTCTAGCCAGACTTACCAGGAAAAAGGGAGAAAAAACACAAACTACCAATATCAGAAATGAGAGAGATAACGTCACTACAGATCTGGCAGATACTAAGAGGTTAACAGGATGTATTATGAACCACCTATGCCAATACATTCAACAACTTAGATTGAAATGGACAAATTCCTTGAAAACTACAAACTACCAAAGCTCACTCAAGGAGAAAGGTATAACCTGAATATATTTCATAACTCAAATAAAAAAGAAATTGAGTTTATTTATTTCTTGAATTTTCAATAAAAGAAATTCAATTGCTAGTTAAAATCATTCTCCCCACCTCCCCCCACCCCCACACACAAATACACTCTAGGCTCAGATACCTTCACTAATAAATTATATCAAACATGCAAGATAAAAATAATATGAATTCCACACAAACTTAGAAATTTGAAAAAGAGGGAATATTTCCCAATTTATTCAATGAAACAGGCATTACCTTGATATCAAAAAAGACAAAGACATTACAAGAAAGGAAACTACAGGCCAATATTCCCCCAAGAAAACAGATGTAAATTTCTAAGCACTATCTTGAAACCAAGTTTAATACGATATAAGAAAGAACACGCATGTGACCACTGCATCATGACCATTTATATTCTAGAAATGTAAGCAAGGCTGTTTTATCATTCATCTAACAATCAGCATAATTCACCATATTAACTAACTGAAAAGAGGAAAAAACAAAAGATCATCTCAATAGATACAGATAAAGCAATCGACAAAAGCTAACGCTGATTTTGAATTTAAAACACTCAGCATTCTAGGAGTAGAAGAGAACTTGCTAAAGCACAGCTAGGGAAAACCTACAGGTAACATACTTAATGATGAAGGACTGCATGGTTTTCCTCTAAGAAAGACAAGTTCTCTGCTCTTGCCGTTTCTATTCATCATTGTACTGAAAGTTCTGATCAGTGCAATCAGGCAAGAAAAAAATAATAGAGGTCATCCAGATATAAAGGAAGAAGTAAAATTGTCTTTAATCACAGAAAACATGATTATTTAGAATATTTGAATGAACCTACAAAAAACTACTAGAACTAATACAGGAGTTCAGCAATATTGCATGATCAATACAGAAATAAATACATGATACATGATCAATATACAGAAATAAATAAATAAATAAATACCTTAATATTGGCCAAACAAGTTGAAATTAAGAACATTATAATAACATCAAATACATGGAAACTAAAAGGTAAATTTTGACAAAAAAATGTACAAGACCTTTATACTGAAAAGTAGAAAACCTTGCTGAGAGAAATTAAAGAAGACCTAAATATATGAAGAGATATATTATGTTCATGTTTGAGGAGCCTCTCTATAGTGTTAAAATATCAATTCTTCCCAAACTGATCTATAGATTACAATCAGTATCCTAGGAAAATTTTATTGTAAAAATTGGAAAATGGATTCTAAATTTCATATGGAAATGCATAGGACCTATAATATCCAAAGCAACTTTGAAAATGAAGAACAAAGTTGGAGGACTAACACTACCTGATCTCAAGAGTTATTACAATTCCACAGCAATTAAAAGGATGCGGCATTGGCATAAAAATAGATTGTCAAACTGCCAGATGCTAAGGTGGTCAATTAGGATAATGAACCAAACTTAAAGCAACAATCAAGTTTTTATTCACTTACTGTGACAGTGCAAGCAAGAGGCACAAGAGAAAAGAGCTGACTCCCCAGTGTCAATTTTTCCCCACAGAAGACACTGGGCAAGGTTCAGATGATATGCAGCACAAATGAGAGAAATCATCCAATTGCTAAGGAGCTCTAAACAAGAGGCTCCTGCCTGTTTATGGACCTCGAGTGCCAGGGGTTGGGAGGAGGGAAGGGCTAGGAGTGAAAAAGTGATGAGTCAGAGTGAGGAAAAGTCTCTCAGCCAAGCCCCCCATCCTACATATCTACCTCCTTTAGTAGGTCTCAGTGGAGGTGTCTAGGAAGAACCTCATTGGAGGCCCCGATAAGAAGGACTCTAGCTAGAAGAGCCAGGGCTAGTAATGAAGATATGCATATGGTCATGATTGGCCCAGAGGGGCTGTATCCCTAACTGCAATTCCCTCCAGAGACTACAGTAAGTGGCTGCACATCAACCCTGGTGTGGGGAGGGCAGCTTCCCCCATAAGACCTATCGGGCAAAGCCTATAATTGCCTGTGATTGAGCCCCAAGGATCACACATAGAATTTTGGCCAGCAGCTGAACTCCTCATAGATCAATGGAATAGAACAGAGATTGCAGAAATAGACCTATACACATACAGACAACTAATTTTTGACAAAAGTGTGGCAAAGGGATAATCTTTACGAGAGAGTGTTGAAATAGCCAAAGATCCAGATCCAAAAAATGAACTTAGAGCCATACCTCGCACCATATACAAAAATTAACTCAAGATGGATCACAGACCCAAATGTAAAGTCTAAGCAATATTTACATATAAGTCAATATACATCTATATACTCTCTATATACTAATAATGAACAAACAAATTGAAATTTCTTTAAGTAAAACCTAAACCAATAAAACTTATGGAAGAAAACATGGGGGAAATATTTGTTGTATTGGGTTAAGGCAAATATTTCTTAGTTATCACATCAAAAGGACAATCTATAAAAGAAAAAATAAATCAAAATTAAAAACTCTGTCCTCTGAAAGACACAAGCAAGAACAGAAAGACAAGAAAAACTGTGAGAAAATAGTTTCAAATCACATATCTGTAACAAACTTGTGTATAGCATATATGCTCTTAAAAGTAAAAACAACAGCAAAAAGTCTACAAATAATAAATACAAGAGAGGGTGTGGAGAAAAAGGAACCCTCCTACACTGTTGGTGGGAATGTAGATAGGTGCAGCCACTATGGAGAACAGTATGGAGGTTCCTTAAAAAAACTAAAAATAGAGTTACCATATGATCCAGCAATCCCACTCCTGGGCATATATTAGGAGAAAACTCTAAATTGAAAAGATACATGCACTCCAATGTTCATGGCAGCACTATTTCAATAGTCAATACATGAAAACAACCTAAGTGGCCATCAACAGATGAATGGATAAAGAAGATGTGTTGTATATATATATATAAATATATATATATATACTATTCAGCCATGAAAAAGAACGAAATAATGCCATTTGCAGCAACCTGGATGGATTTAGAAATTATCATACTAAGTGAAGTATGTCAGACAGAGAAAGATAAATATCACATGATATCATTTATATGTGGAATTAAAAAAACATGATACAAGTGAACTTATTTACAAAACAGAAATAGACTTACAGACATAAAAAACAAACTTACGGTTACCAAAGGGGAAGGGGGGAATAAATTAGGAGTTTGGGATTAACATATACACGCTACTGTATATAAAATAGATAATCAACAAAGACCTACTGTATAGCACAGGAAACTATACTGAATATCTTGTAATAACCTATAATGGAAAAGAACCTGAAAAAAAAATATGAATCACTTTGATGTACTCCTGAAACTAACACAACATTATAAATCAACTCTACTTCCATAATTTTCTTAAAGTAAAAACCACACAAAAATAGGCAATATATTGAACAGATAACTCTCCAAAGAAGATATACAGATAGCAAGTAAGCACAGGAAAGGATACTCAACCTTGTTAGACATAAGCAAAATGCAGACCAAAATTAACATGTAGTACAGTTACATACTACATCACCATGACTCAAATTAAAAAGATTGACCATATTAAGTGTTTAAAAAGACGTGGAAAAACTGGAACTCTTATGCACTGCTAGTGGGAATGTAAAATGATAAAACCTCTTTTGAAATAAAAAGTTTCTTAAAAGTTAAATAACTTAAGTGGACACCTATAATATAACCCAATCATTCCATTACTTATGTATTCATTTATGAAATATGCAAACATATTTTCATACAAACACCTGTTATGAAACTTCATGTCAGCTTTTTTTGTAATATCCAAAATTGGAGACAACCCAAATGTTCATCAATAGTTGAATGGAAAAAAGGCAAATTGCAGTGTGTCCATATGATGGAATATTATTCTGAAAAAAAAAAGTTATTGATATATGCATGCAACCAAATGGATGAATCTCAAAACAATTATGTGAAGTGAAAGAAGCCAGACAAAAAAGAGTACATACTATATGATTGCTAAAATTCAGTCTTAACATATTGTCATAGAGCAGATAAGCAGTTGCCTAGGGAGGGGATTGAGGGCTGTAGGCAGCAGGGCATGAAGGAGGGATTGCAAAGGAGCATGAAGAAACTTTTGGGATTAATAGAAATGGTCATTATATTGATTATGGTGATAGTGTAATGGATGTATAACATATGTCAAAACTTAAACTGTACACTTTAGGCATGTATAGCTTATTGTATGTCAATTATATTGCAATAAAGCTGTTTAAAAATTATTAATTTCTGTTCATGAAAACATATTTTTTTCTTACAGATAATTATCTTAGAATAGTCCTGAGCTTCACGTGCTGTTGGATGGCAGAGAAATCAAGCTAAAAACTGGTTATTCCGGGAATTCCCTGGGAATGATGACTCTCTCCATAAATCCGATTTTCGCCCCCTCTCAGGGTCTTGCTCTCTCTTCTGCAGATCATCTCGTGATGTCTCAAAACCAGTAATGTTAGGCAGAAGAAAGAGCAAGACCCCAAACTTGGTCACAGAAAATTCCCTCAATTTCCTTTCATAACAGTAAGACTTTTCTGAAGGCTTTAGGACAATTGACACAAATTGTGAAACAAAAATCTGGAAAATGAATATGTGATTGCTATCAGTGGAGTGCTGAGCTGGCTTCCACTGACCCATGAAAGCCAACTGTTAAATGTTCAGCAATTTTACAAACTAGTGGTTAAACACAGCTATCATTAAAAATTAAATTATGTACTTTTACAATTAAGTAATATTAAAAGCAAAGATAGCAAACACACAAAACTCATCATTTCCTCCTTAACTACACTCACTATTATCTGTGCTTTTGAGGTTTCCATCTCTCCCCACTCCACATTCAGTGACATCATGTTTATAGTTTGAAATTGGCCATGGTGAGAATACTTACTCCACGGAAATCAGCAAATACTACAAATCAGGGCTTGATTTATTGTTCTGTTGATAGTTAAGAAAATAATGAAAAAATGTCAATACAAATTAAATTAAAAATTATTATGTCTGTAGTCATTATATTGTGAATAGCACAAAAAATTGAGGAAATCTTATTCCAGTATCTCAAAACTATTATCTGATTCAGCAAATAAATTTGCCCTGCTATTGACAAATCAAAGTTGTAAGAAATGTCTTTTTTGTTTCACTTTGTTCTTACACATTAACAAAGGCAAAAACATCAACCAGTACTCATATTGAAACTATATTCATTCATCAGTTGCAAACATGAGTTCACTATACAAAAGTTTAGCAAAACCCAGTAGAAGTATTCCATTATATATTCTATTATTATTTGTAAATTTTGTGCTATTTAAACAAAAACATTGTATCATTAAAATTTATTATAAACTTAAGTATATGAAAATATGCATTCATTTTCCCTCAGAAAGTCAACAGAAAAACATTTATCAATCTATCACTGGGCTACTTCCACAGTTCATAAACCAGACCCTATTCAGAGGTTTTCCTCCTGGGCATCTCTGTCTTGGCCCCTTCCAGTCACTAGGTGGTAAGTGCCAGTTCACTTCCCTCCAATGGGAGTTGCCTGTCCATGAAATGTGAACCATGAATAAAGATATTTTATTTATATTTCTGTAATTAATCATTTCTCTGGAGTAAATTTCTCAAAACAAAGCGTTCTTAACTCTTAAAATGACAATTCTTTTCTCGTGGTGATTTTTCAGTTTCAACAAGTATCCTGTTACGTAACTTAGACACCAAAGGCAGAAGCTATATGAATAGACAGATAAAGTGGCTACCTTAAAAAGCAAAGGGGTTACTATGGGATTATAAGAAATCATGTGCGTGAAACTTTTGAAAATTGTAAAGCACTGTAGAATTTAAAGAATCTTTCATTCAAAAAAATTTTTTTAACAAAAGCATTACTTGATTACTGTAACTTTGTAGTATAGTCTGAAGTCAGGGAGTCTGATTCCTCCAGCTCTGTTTTTTTCCCTCAAGATTGCTTTGGCTATTCGGGGTCTTTTGTGTTTCCATACAAATTTTAAGATTTTTTGTTCTAGTTCTGTAAAAAATGCCATTGATAGTTTGATAGGGATTGCATTGAATCTGTAGATTGCTTTGTGTAGTATAGTCATTTTCACAATATTGACTCTTCCAATTCAAGAACATGGTATATCTCTCCATCTGTTTGTGTCATCTTTGATTTCTTTCATCAGCGTCTTATAGTTTTCTGAGTACAGATCTTTTACCTCCTTATGTAGGTTTATTCCTAGGTATTTTATTCTTTTTGTTGCAAAGGTGAATGGGATTGTTTCCTTAATTTCTCTTTCTGATCTTTCATTGTTAGTGTATAGTAATGCAAGAGATTTCTGTGCATTAATTTTGTATCCTGCAACTTTACCAAATTCATTGATTAGCTCTAGTAGTTTTCTGGTGGCATCTTTAGGATTATCTTTGTATAGTATCATGTCATCTGCAAACAGTGACAGTTTTACTTCTTTTCCAATTTGTATTCCTTTTATTTCTTTTTCTTCTCTGATAGCCATGGCTAGTACTTCCAAAACTATGTTGAATAATAGTGGCAACAGTGGACATCCTTGTCTTGTTCCTGATCTTAGAAGAAATTCTTTAAGATTTTCACCATTGAGAATGATGTTTGCTGTGGGTTTGCCATATCGTATATTAACACATATATGTGGAATCTAGAAAAATGGTACAGATGAACCGGTTTGCAAGGCAGAAATAGAGACACAAATGTAGAGAACAAACGTATGGACACCAAGGGGGGAGAGTGTGGGGGTGGTGGTGGTGGTGGGATGAATTGGGAGATTGGAATTGACATGTATACACTGATGTGTATAAAACTGATGACTAATAAGAACCTGCTGTATAAAAAATAAAATAAAATAAAATAAAATGATCCATCTTTATATGGGCTAAGCTTTAAAAAAAAAAAAAGAACATGTACAAGACTTGTATGCTGCAAACTATAAAATGCTGATAAAAAGAATTCAAAGAAGAATTAAATACATTAAAAAAAATTTTTTAATCATTGCTTTTGTAGTACAAGGAACATCACTTATAGAGTTAAAAAGCTAATGATAAATTAGGAAAGTAGATGCAATGAATATTTCATAGAGTAGTAGCTTTAATCTATAAATAATTTTGCATATCTATAAGAAAAAGCTGATATTATAGCAGAAAAAAAAGAGTCAAAAGTCATGAACAGAAATTTTACAAAGAAATCCAAATGGCCAATAAAATACAATAACAATCTCACCAGTAATAACAACAATTAAATCTAAAATAAGATATCATATTCACTTTTAAATTTAAAAATTTTTAAATGATGCTCTTGGAGAAGGTGGTATGGGGAAATAAGGGGACTCTCAAATACTCTTGATGGAAGTAAATTTGTACATACTTTCTGTAGGGCTCTTTGAAGGTGTTTTCTATGTCTCTTGACCTTACAGTTCCACTTCTAGTAATTCATACTAAGGTAGTAGTTAAGGACATGTGGAAAGATGTAGCTAAGAGGAGGTTTGTTACGACTTTGTTTTAGTAATGATATATGTATATATATGAATAGACATATGTTTAATAATATATATCAAATACAATATATATATTCAGTATAAACTTTCCTTATAATAGTTTAAATAATTTGTAAGTCTAACAAGAATGAATTGGTTAAACTACTTATATACATACTGGATACTAAGCAACCATAAATATTATATAAAGAAATATTAATAACTGTCTTAGAATGACTGATACATAATTTTTTTATAATTTTGGTGTGAAAAATAGCAGATTTTAAAACTGTATGCACTATTATCTCACCTTTGACAGAAATATACATTATGTACACATGTGTACACATATGCACAATTGAAGGATACACTAAAGAATATTAACAGAGCTATTATTTCCTTCTTTTTTTTTTAACTTATTTGTGTTTAATTGTTCTGCACTGAGCATGCATTACTTGTACTAAAACCATCTCTATATTATTTCAGCATTTTATGAGTTTCATAACCAGGTGATTCAAGGACTTGTTAGTGTTCAGAGTCTTTGGGATTGCAGCTGTTTTGCTTAGAGACACATTCAGAAGCAGCTTAGTAGGGTAACTATGACCTAAGAGGACACTCCTGGAAGGAGGACAATTCCTTGTGTTTGCACTTTTTTGGGCTATGCAAGTGCTGTGCTGGCTTAGCAGCCCGCAGGTGGTTGCTCTCCCTGTGCCTCGGTGTGGAAATGCAAAGAGACTGACTCATTTTACTGAATCATTTTACTGGGGATGTAACTCTGGGTTTGGTTACCCGCAGGCATTTCTGCTCTGACTGAATATCCTGGGGTAGGGTTTTTTCTCTCTTTTTTTTTTTTTTTTTTTTTTAACATGTTAACAGAGGCTCTTCTAGCCCAAGTGAAAGGTTGTGAATGATGGGGAGGGAGAAAACACCCTCTCAGTTATATCCATTCACAAGGATTGGGGTAACCTGACCTGGGTTTGTGCCCTTCTTTGGCATCTCTGGGCAAAAATCCTCAGGCTTCTGACTACAAAGTTAGAATTTTGACTGCAGGATGATGGTTTATATTTAAACCATCTCTATGATTCTATCCATTAAGATCATCCTAAAGGGGCCTCCATACATCTGTCAAGAAAGGCCCAACACAAAGGTTACTTTTGGAAATAAGAGAATGTAGTTTGCTGCCTAAGACATTGGGAAGCTTTCTTCTACATCTAAGTGTGAAGTCCCATTTGTTAGGATCTCTGTTCTATGCTATGAACAATCTCCCCATCATTTCTTCAGTTGAATATATTGACAAATGCATTATTAAGAGCAAGCAGTTTAACATTTCAATTTGACAACTTACACTAAAGTTTAAAAATGGCCCAGGATCTATACTAGATGCTGAGAAGAAAAATGAATTATGTAAAGTTTAGAGGTCAACTCAAGTAATAGAGGGTCCACAGGGACTTTGTGTGAACAAGTCTAGGGTGTCCATAAAGTTTGGAAACATAGGCATATATGTATAATGTCAAGGACTTCTCCAATATATAAAACAAATAATGTAATATCATCTATGTCTCTAGACTTTAGTAGACACTTTATTGAATATAATATGATAAGTACTCTGGTGACAGTATAGAGTCAGACCCTAGATTCCAATGAATATTCTGCCTGGTAGAGACAAGTCAGGAAAGAGATAGAGAGAAGGTTACATTAAATAGGGCTTTGGAGAATGAGTAGATGTTCATAAGGTGAAGGAGATGAGGGAAGGTATTCTATGTAAAGGTAACAGTGCTGGAAGTAGGAACAGACTCTGGTCTTGTAGGAGATAGAGGTCAAAAGAACTTTCAAGGAAATGGACATGCAGAGTATTGTTTATTGGGGTTGGGAGGCTGAAATATTGAAAACTAACTGGAGAGATCATGGTGCCAGTTTCCTTCCATTCATGACCCTTCCACTGGCAGCCAGAGGTTTAATGATCATCAGATGGGTGCTGGTAGGGAACATAACTAACACATTTTCAGAGAGTGGGCTGGGCAGTTAACAGGGGTAACATCTTGTATTTAAGAAGCATTAAGGGCAGATCAGAAATGTGCCTGCCTGATAATCTGTAGTGGTTTCCAGTGGTATCAGATTAAAGAAAAAACACTCACACAGTGCCTGGCACAGTCCTCTGCAGGGCTGGAGTCTGACAGGAGAATTTCTAGAGCCAACATTCTTGAACCTGAGACCTGAAGGCTTGGTCCAGTTAAAGTCCATGGTGAACACTGCAGTTGAATAAGATCAAAGCCCAAGTACAGGGTTGAAGGGTAGAAACTGGTGGAGGAATCTCAGAGACTCACCTGGCATCACCTGGAAGCTTGTTAGAAATTCAGACTCTGCCACACCGCAGTCCTATTGAATCCGAATCTGCATTTCAACAAGGTCCTCAGATGATTGTATGCTACTGGTCTGTAGAGCACAGGTTTCGAGTTTAAGTAGCAACAGTCTAAACTGCTGGGTCTCTAATTTGGATGTACACTGAGACTACTTAGGGAGTTTTAAGAAATACTGATCTCTGGGACACTCCAGCAGATACTGTGATTTAATTGGTGGGGTTAGAACATCAAAGGACAGAAGATCAGAAAGGTAATCAGGAAAATTTGTCACCAAGAAACAGGTCCTTGCTTTCACAACTAAGTGAGAATGTGGATCGAATGGATGGATGGCCAGAATGATGGCTGGCTGGCTGGATGGAGAAGAACAGGTTAGAGGATTGTGAGATCAACATTTACAGTTTTGATTAGAACCTTTGAGGGTGTACTCCCTTTCGATAAGCTTGGGCCAGCATTTCACACAGCCTTGACTGCAGACTAATGGAGAGAGTACGTGTATTAAAATGTAGATTCTGGCCACTCTCCACATCTTGAATGATCATCTTTAGAGGTGAGACCAAGTAATCTGCATTTTCTATACATGCTTCAGGAGAACCTTATAGGTACTAAAGTTTAACAAGGGCTTGGGTAGATAAAGCCCTGGCTAAGAGAGGGAATCTAAATTTAATTATTTCTCATTGAGAGGGCTCTTGGTATTTATTTGGACAGGACGATTTTTCATTGTGCAGTATTGACCCACACACTGGAAAATGTTTAGAATCCCTGACTCTGACTACTAAATGCTAACAACATGCCCTAGTCATTTTGACAACCAAAATACTTTCTCTTACATTTCCAAATGGTGCCCTTATAGGCTGGAAATTGCTAGCTCAGACTCCAAAGTTCCCTGCCAGGATCATGTGAGCTTTGCCTATGTCTAACACTTGACTAGGTCAGAGATAGAATTTATGCAAGTCAAATCACACCTCCTGAAGCTGTGGACACGTGCAAGTGAGGAACTGTGGAGTAAAGTGCAAAGAACTCTGAACCTGTAATCAGAAGGCAGGGGTTTGAGGCCCCTCCCTAGCTGTGTACCATCAGGTTACCACTTCTTTTGCCTGGGGTTTCCCACTCTATAAAATGGGAATAAAAATACCTGGTTCAGTTGTCTCATAAGACTCTTAGGAGGTGATGAATATGAAAACACCTTAGATATAATACAATTTTATTTAGATAAAACTTAGTATTCTTATAAAGAATTTACTGTTCTGTCTATTACATGGGAAGCCTCCAGGGTGGGTGTCAACTTATACCCTGACAGCACCACAATACTGTGTGTTTTAGAAGTTCTTCTGCAGCCTTGTCTGCCAACCCACAAGCCCTTTCATGGGTTAAAATATGTGTATCATGTTGCTCAAATAAAAATAAACTGCAGCTGCAATTTTAAAGGTTGTTTTTGTTTCTAGCTCTTGCATCCTAAAGCCTCTTAGAATTTCCCCCATACACATTGAAGAGCAGGTGGTCAATGGGAAATTCCCATAAGTCCCCTGCATAGCTGTTTTTAGCCTGCCTTCGATAGTGAGGTTCTGCTCTATCAATTTCTTTTTTGCTATCTCTTCCTGTGTATATTTTCTTGCTCTCATATATATTGCAAAATTATAATGTAAGCCTGTGTGCCAGATATCATCCTTCCCCCCCTTCCATATCTGCTCTCCATCCGCTCTTTTCCCCAGGAGCCTGGCACCATGGACTACATAAACATGCCTTCTACCTTACAGGTGAGTTCAGCCAGTATGTATCTCCAGTAGGAAGTCAGAATGGGGAGGAGAGTGAAGTGAGGCTCTTTATTTCTCTGATTCCCACTTCCTGCGAAATTTACTCAGGCTGGCTGTGCCCTTTCACAGAAGGTCACCTGCTCTTTACAAGACAGCTTCTCTGCAGGCCTTTCTTTCTGCAGGTGAATTTCTCCCATCCTGTGACTCTTTGGGTCTTGGGATGGGATGCTGCCACTGCTGTTACTCTCAGTTTCCGCATTAACTCTTGTATTTCCTGTAAGCTCCACCTACACCTTTGTATTTATTCTTTTTGAGGATAAACCCACTTTGAATTATCCTGTGTTCAGTGGGACATCCATGTCCTGTTGGGACCTTTACTGATACACTGGCTCACCAAGACACTGGTTGGAGACCAAAATTAGCCATGTCTCTGCCAATCATTTGCCAAGGGACCTTCCCTGTTAAGGCTTTGGTCTTCTCCACATATAATAAAATACAAATTTTGGATTGTGTGATCTTGAAGGTACATTCCCTAACCGCCAACTATAGAGTTTATAATAGAACAGAGTAAGAGAAATTATTCTATAGGTGTGAAATTCTGCCATGATTATCATTAGCTAGAATTTGCATACCCGTGTTCTCTTCAATGTCATTCATCAACTGCGACTTGTGGCATCTGTGCAGGTGGAAAAGGAGCTTTCTGATGTTTGAATTACTTTGACACTTATTAATGTATGTGAGTCCTGGTGGGCGGTGGTTTTGATCATTGTTTGCATATTTGGAAATGGTGTGCACATTAAATTTAGAAATGTCTGATTGTTGGCCTATGTTGTCCAAATTTGAATGGTTTCAAAAAGGAAACACAGCTTTCTGTTCTTTTAGACAACATTCATCATCGTCCATCAATCAATCAACTAGCTGTCTTGGAACACTTACTGTCACTCATGCTGATGCCAGCTTCTCAGTTACCATTGTTTTGACTCTTCAGAGGCAAAGAAAAGCACCCTGAGAAAAGGAAATGACAAGGAATGCTTGGCCATGGCAGCCTTTCATTTGGAGCCAAGAGCGACGCTGTCGACTCCCTTCAAAGCAGTGCTACTATTTTGTCATGTTACAATTTTTAGCAAACCTCTCTTGAAGGAACTTAAATCAGAAGACTTGTAGTTTACTGTTGTTGGCTATAAACGGTCTATTAAGCTGATAGGGTGACCTGTCAAGACATATTCAAGAATAAAAACCCACTTTCATTTCAGCCATTCCTAGTGAATTCAAACCTAGTTTATGCTGCTCCTTTTTCTTGTTCTATCAAAGCACGGTACATGATATTTTGTAAAGATTATCTTCATTATCTTATTTCACCCTCATCATTATCTTGTAAACTTTGGTTGTGGTGACATTTGGTAAACAGCACCATCCAGACACAAAGCTAAATTTTCTGCTACAAGACAAATGCTGCATTACACTGTGCTGCAGATGTGTTTCTATTCTCTGAGAAGTGTTACGTGCTTAGAGTATAAGCTTTTTCTATTCTTTCCAGTAGCCCAGGACAGAAAGACCACATAAAGCTGCCTGAGTGAGACAGAAGACAGAAATATGCAGAGTCACATGAAATGGCAAATGTGAGGAAAACTCCTCAGTTCTCTGGCAAGAGGTAAAGCTCCCCAAGCCAAGAAGGCAACTTTAAGTCCAATTCAAGCTTCCATTCAATTCAATCATCATCTCTACACTTCATTCATGCAGGACCATCCCACATCTTTTCAATAATCAAGGTCTGTGAATTCTAACTGCACAATGTCATCTATAATCAGTCTTTCTTTCCACATCTGCAGCATCTTCCACTATCTAGGCCTTTATTATCTCTCTCCTTGACTTTGCAATGACCTTGGTCTTAAATGGCACCCATGTCTATCCTCACACTTCCATTCGATTAGTCTTCTTGTTGTCATGGTAGATGCTCACCAAAGATTTGCTTGAAGGAGAAGCTAATTTGTTTGTTTGGAGAAGCTGATTACAGAACATACATGATAAGGACAACAAAGAAATATTATAGGAGTACTACAAGTTGTCCCAGCAATAAATCTTTCTGGATAAGATCTAAGGAAGTTCTTCAAAGAAATTTTACGTTGTAATATATTGTGTCAATGCAATGCTCCCACTCCATACTCTGTATTTAAGCTAAGATACTGTCTTAGTCCGCTAGGGCTGCTGTATTAATATACCACAGACTTAAGGCTTAAACACAGGACATTTATTTTCTTGCAGTTCTGGAAGCTAAAAGTCTGAGATCAGGGTGCCACTATGGTTGGGTTCTGGTGAGAGCTCTCTTCCTGTCTTGTAGACATCTGCTTTCTTGTTGTGTTCTAAAATGACCTTTCCTTGGTGTGTGCCCTTGGAGAGAGAGAGAGAGACTGAACTCTCTGGTGTCTCTTCTTGTAAGGGCACTAACCCCCATGAGAGGTCCCCACCCTCATGACCTTATCTAGCCCTAATTACCTTCCAAGGGCCCCATCTTCAAACACTATCACATTGGTGATTAGAGCTTAAGCATATGAATTTGGGGGAACACAGACATTCAGTTCATAAAAGATGCTTTGTTTTGTAGGGAAGATATATTAATTTAAAACTTTATAGTCTCAAAACCTAACTGCTATTGTGACAGCTTTGCCACCAGTCTTTCCAAACTACTTGCAGCACGGTCATGGCTGCGCTCTGTTTCTTGTGACTTCTCTCCAGTCTTTGTTTGCTTCATCAGTGCTTCCTCAGGCATAACTGTTCTTCATTATCTGACACTCAAGGCCTTCACTCTGAAAATTCATGCAGTTCCTGTTCTTGAGTAAGAAGAGGACTGGCATTATTCAATCCTGTCATCTGCCAAGTGAACTCTGGCTTTTATACAATGCAATTCAAATTCATGGAACTAGAGTTGGAGGTGATTTGAAGCTGGTCTCTATTACTTACTAGCTCTGTGGCACTGAGCAATTCACTTTTTCTCCTGGAAATTATTTCCCCACTTGTGAAATAATCACAATAATATCTGCCTTACCTACACATGTACAAGTTTGTGAGAATAAAAATTAAATAATACCCATTTGTTGACCTAAAACAAATAAGCTGCCAGTTATTTCTCCAGGAAAAATGGGTTTATTGGGGATCAACAAAGAATTTCAATTCTGGGTGCTATCATGGGAAGCCACATGCAAGTCCCTGGCAAAAATGGAGAGAACTCTTTTAAAAAGGAGAAAAGGAATTTGGGAGGGCTATAGTAAACAAAGAGTACTTTGGAGAAATTGAGATTTCAAACTATAGTGGCTTTTCATTGGCTGAGTTGTCACAGTCTCTCATTGGCTGAGCTTTTGCCAGGCAAGAAGAGGAAATCTTCCTTCTTCCTGTTGGGCTCTCCTATCATCATAGGGTATGAGAACTCCTCTTTCTGACCTCTTGATTCTATTTTATCTGAGGATTCTCCTCGTATATTAAGTTTTACACATTAAAGTGACATAAATTAAAAAGTAAAGTACAAATGTTAGTTGTGACTATTATTATAAATAAAAAAGAATAGAGAACAGGTGTTTTTTTCAAAATAATATGTAGTCCCATGTCAGTGAGAAGGAGAAAGTGAAAACTGAAATTTTCCTTTGAACAGCAGTATTCAGTCTGGGATTCAAGTACCCCTAGAGGTATACAAAGCAATATAAGGAGCACAGAGAATGAAGAATTTTTAGTTAATCAATTTCTAGATTCTCAATATCCACATCTCCTCTTTCTCCATAAGAAAAGTCTAGGAGCTGAGAACTTCAGGCAGTTATCCTTTCTTTCTGGCCCTTTCTCCGTGACCCTTTTCTCACAACAGCAAAAACTAAGGTCTCCCACATCTTTCTATGCTGCATTGCCCCAAGGTGTAAAAATCCACCGGGATCCTGAAGCAAATGAATAATTTAAAATATCGATATTGAAAAATCTACTTTAATCAATTGATTTGATTGATTTTTATCAGTTATCATAATAACTGTTATGATAACCAGAAGTCATATTTTGGCACTGAAGTCTTACATCTTTGAGACATTAAAAATAAGCTTAAATTTATATATGTGTTTTATTGCATAGAAATAGAGCTGAGTGATCATTTAAAAGACTTTCAAGGAGAAAAATACATTACAGGAGGATGTAATTCTAAGAGGGCAATAGAATGAATATATGATTGAAAGAAGAAAACAGAATGATATATTATTTCCAAATATTAAGGAAGAATTTGCACATGTATTTTTTAAAAAATAGGTCTACATATCAAACCACTATAGTATTTATATTCGATTGGAATCAGTTGTTTTATTTAAAAGTAATAGTTTTATTTACAATGTCAATATTTGCAATACTCTTAAAAGTATTACACTTGCAACTATCCCAATTTATGATAAAATTTTTAATATAGGGTATAAACTGTGAAGGAAGGTAACATCATTGTTCAAAATTACATTGAGACACGCTTCAAAATCTTTGAAGACCAATGCTCTAGTCAGTGGTTTCAAAAGTTTGGTCTCTAGGCTAGCCAACATCAACATCAACTGGGAACTTGTTAGAAATACAAATTCTGGGGTCCCATCCAGAAGCTTTAGAGGTGGGCCCAGAAATCTGAATTTTAAAAAGCACTCTAGGTGACTCTGATGCAGGCTAAATATTGAGAAATCTTTTCAAAGTCTTGCAGATCTCTTTCCTAGGATATTTGTCTTTCTCTTCCTTTGCTTTCCTTTTTAAATTTCTTTTCTCTATAAGAAATAGCAAAATTAATGAGCAATGTGGATTTTAGAAACACTTGTGATTTATAAAATATCTGCCTGGTAAAAAGCAGTCATAGCTGTAGGCTGAAATACGAAGATGAGGTGATAAAGAATCTAGACTCTAAAAGCAAGTAGTTGGAGGAGTGGTCAAGATGACAGAACTGGAAAACCCTGAGCTCACCTCGTCCCACAGGCACCAAATTACAAGTATTTACAAAGCACCTATCAAGGAGAATGACCTGAAGAGCACCAGAAAAGATTTTCCACAACTAAAGAGATAAGGAACCCTAACGAGATGGGTAAGAGGTGCCGGGAGGTGTTATATTCAAGACCCATACACCAGGTAGGCGACCCACAAATGGGAGGATAATCACAATTACAGAAGTACTCCCAAATGAACGGGGGGACTGAGCTCCACATTGGGCTCTCCAACCTCGGGGTCCTGCAGTAGAAACATGAGCCTTCAGGATGTCTGGTTTTGAAGATCAGTGGCGCTTGTGTATGGGAGAGCTGGAGGACTGTAGAAAACAAAGACTCCAGTCTTAAAGGGTATTCACAAAATCTCACATGCTCCCAGCACAGAGGCAGTAATTTGAAAGGAGCCTAGGTCAGACTCACTGACTGATCCTGGAGAGCCTTCTGGAGATGCAGGTGGCAAATGAGACTCTCTCTGGGGACATAGTCATTTCTGGAAGCTCATTCTACCACGAGGACACTGGTGCTGGCAAGGGACATTTTGGAGTCCTTCCTCTAGCCTGAGAGCATCGGAGGCTTACCCACGCACCAGCGGGCTGGCACCAGAACTGGGACCTACTGGGCTGCACAACTCGCTATGCCAGGAATGGGCTTTGCCTACCAGCCCACCCACCATAACCAACCCTGCCACAACAGAAGGGCCCTTACAGCCCACATAGGGGACAGCACTGAAGGATATAGCTCTGGGGACCAGAAGGAAGTGTGCTGCTGGGACAGTACTCAGCCATTAAAAAAAAAAAAAAAAAAAAAAAAAATTCCACAACATGTATGGATAGAGCGTATTATGCTAAATAAAATAATTTACACAGAGGAAGACAACTATTGGACTGGCCAAAAAGTGCCTTCGGTTTTAAAGTAAAAATAAAAGACACATTTTTCATTTTCACCAAGAACTTTATTGAACAACGTATTCACCCTTTTGTTCCATTACCTTCTGCCGTTTTTCAGGCAAATTCATAATTCCATCTTCCCAAAACTTTTAATCTTTTTGAGCAAAGAATTGTTCCAGGTGCCTTTTACAGTCTTCCAGGGAGCTGAATTTTTTTCCATTAAGAGAATTATGTAAAGACTGAAATAAATGGAAATACGAAGGTGCAGTGTCTGGTGAATACGGAGGATGAATCAGAACTTCCCAGCCAAGCTGTAACAGTTTTTGCCTGGTCATCAAAGAAACATGCGGTCTTGTGTTATCCTGATGGAAGATTATGAGTTTTCTGTTGACTAATTCACTTTTTGCCGAGTGCTGCTTTCAGTTGGTCTAATTGGGAGCAGTACTTGTTGGAATTAATCTTTTGGTTTTCCAGAAGGAGCTCATAATAGAGGACTCCCTTGCAATCCCACCATATACACAACATCACCTTGTTTGGATAAAGACCGGCCTTTGGTGTGGTTGGTGGCGGTTCATTTCACTTGCCCCACGATCTCTTCTGTTCCACATTATTGTACAGTATCCACTTTTCATCACCCGTCACAGTTTCTTTTAAAAATGGAACGTTTTCATTATGTTTAAGTAGAGAATCACATGCGGAAATATGGTCAAGAAGGTTTTTTTTTGCTTAACTTATGTGGAACCCAAACATCAAAACGATTAACACAACCAAGCTGGTGCAAATGATTTTCAGTGCTTGATTTGGATATTTTGAGTAGGTTGGCTATCTTCCATGTGGTATAATGTTGATTGTTCTCAATTAATGTCTCTATTTGGTCGCTATCAACTTCAACTGGTCTATCCTACCCTGGAGCGTCATCCAGCAAGAAATCTCCAGCACGAAACTTGGCAAACCACTTTCAACATGTTCGATCAGTCACAGCACCTTCTGCATACACTGCACAAATGTGTTTTTGCATTTCGGTTGCGTTTTTACCTTTCTTGAAATAATAAAACATAATATGCCGAAAGTGTTGCTTTTTTTCTTCCATCTTCAATATTAAAATGGCTACACAAAAATTCACCAATTTTGATGTCTTTTTTTAAATGCACGCTGATATGATAGCTGTCACATACAATCTAACAAAATTGTTTTGAATGAAGTTAAAGACAACTAAGTGCTACTAGAGTCATCTTATAGAAAAAAACGAATGAACCTTTTGGCCAACCCAATGCCACCTGTTATCACTTATATGTGGAAATCTAAAACAAACAAAATAAAATGAAAAGAGACTAATTGATACAGAGAACAAACAGGTGGTTGCCAGAAGTGAGGGGGTTGGGGGGGGTGGGCAAAATAGGTAAACTGAAGGTACAAACCTCCAGTTATACAGTAAAGTCATGAGGATGTAAAATACGGCATAAGGAGTATGGTCACCGATACTGTAATAACTTTGTATGGAGACGGGTAGTTACTAGACTTATCGTGGTGATCATTTCATAATGCAGACAAATGTCAAATCATTATGTAGTACACCTGAAACTAACATAATATTGTACATCAACTATATTGCAATTAAATAATAAAAAATAATAAATGACACATACATAAAATAAAAAGCAAGTGGTTCAGCAATCCTTTAATTCTTATTATATTGTTGAAAGCTGGTTGAAAGACCCAGTGGTTACACAGTTCATTTCTTAGATAGGGTAACTGTCTAATCATTTTCTAATTGTCCCTTTCAATCATGACAATGCATTAGCTATTGCCTTAAGCATTTAATCAGAGTCCTGACCATACTATAAGGCATATGCTAATGTAATAATCAACTAATTGGATAGATGAGAGGCTACACTGAAAGGTGAGAAAGCTGACTGGGCCTGGGAGAGTAGGGAAAAGGCTAAGCCTCCTGATACACAGTGTTTCATAGCCTCATCAGTCATTCTTGGGCCATTCTCTCAGGAGGAATTTCAACGGTTTCACTGTACTGCCTTCACTGATGGCCCCTGCTTACTATCCCACAACTTCCAGAACTTCTGCAACAATCCCAGTGATTAAATAAAAAAACTACTCTCTGCTAAGTACATTTGCATTGCCTTCATTTTCATCCACAATTATCACTGCTATCCTCAGCTCTTGTCTTTCACATTCATTGATCTGTTACTATGTCTTAGACACTGTACTAAAGTGTTTGACATATCAACTCTGTTGATCCTCGCAACAACACTCTGGATAATGTATTGGGTTGGCCAAAAAGTTCGTTTGGTTTTAAGTAAAAATAAAAGACACATTTTTCATTTTCACCAAGAACTTTATTTAGCAATGTATTCATTAACCGAACAAACTTTTTGGCCAGCCCAATACTTGCATTATGTCTATCTCGTAGGTGAGGAATCTGAGGCAGAATAGTTAAATAACTAGCCTATGTTCACACAGGCTAAAATATTAAGGCTGAAATATACACCTGGGCAAGCTAACTTGTGTTCTCACTTAATATCTGTTAGAAAACACATGAATTAATTTATATTCATTATTTAATTGCAGCCTTACACCATCCTAGAATGTAGGTTCTATCATTATACCCATTTTAAAAATAAGGAAACTAAGTCAAGTCAAAATCAGATCATTTGTATTTGGCAAAGATGGGGCTTGAATCTAGGTCTATCCAATTCCCAGCCCTTGCTATTTGCCACTATGCTTCCTCTGTATGTTTGCAGATTCCCATGTCTGGGTGCTCCTCATTATATTAGAGAAAACAAAAAAGATCAATAGGTGGCCACTAATAGTGTCAACTGTAGGAAATATGCATGCAGACTATGTTGGATTTGTCTGTGGCCACAGATGAATTTGCAGTTTGGTGTTTTTCAGACTCTGACTCTCCTAACATTTCACCAAGAGTCTCTCCCTGGGAAAACCTGACTTTCCCTTGATTTCTGTAAGCCAGATTCGGCCACAGTTTCTAAAGACTCCACAGTGTTTGTTTTTGTCTTTTTTTCTGGAGGAAAAGAAAAGAAAAGAAAGAGAGAGAGAGTGAAGGAGGGAGGGAGGAAGGAAGGAAGGAAAGAAGGAAGGAAGGAAGGAAGGAAGGACTGTTCTCTTTCCAGCCTCAGCTGCTAAGATTTTACCCCTTCTCGTCCTACATTCTGGGTGTCAGTCACATGCAAACTTTGCCCTTCGCTGACATGACATGTGCTTCCACATCTCAGTACCACTATACATACACACCTCAATATCTTCTGCTCTCTTCTCCATGGTTAAAATCTTCATTATCATTCAAGAATCAGTTCAAGCCTTTTCCCTGGTAATGTTCCCTTCCTGCTTAGTAGCTCTGTAACACCTTATTCACACCTCTTTTATGGCACTTAAACCTATCTTGACTCATTTCTTAGAGTCCTATTCTAGACTATGAGTCTCTCACAAAGAGGATTATATGATAGAGTTAAATTCAGGAAAAAATGGAATAAACCTGTCCCCTGATTTGGGGACATTTGATGACAGTTTATTAAGTCTATGATGAGGAAGTAATGCTTGAGCTTTCTGAACAAGATTAATAATTATGGATTGTATTAGTTTGCTAGAGTTACTGTAACAAAGTATCAGGCTGGGTGGCTTAAGCAACAGAAATTTATTCCCTCACAGTTCTGGAGGTTAGAAGTCCAAGATAAAGGTGCTGGCAGGGTTGGTTTCAGAGTCCCTTCTTCTTGGTTTGTAGACGGCCATGTTTTCTCTCCATCTTCAAATGGCCTTTCTCTCTGCGAGTTTCTGTGTCCTAATTTCTTCCTTGTATACAGTCACTCACCATATCAGAGAAAAGCTCACCCATATGATCTCATTTTACCTTAACTACCCCCTTTAAAGTCCCTATCTCCAAGTACAGTCACATTCTGAGGTAGTGGGTGTTGGGACTTCAACATGAAGTATCTCCCCATGAGTTTTGGGGACATACAAGTCAGTCCATGACACTGATGGATCATATATCATCTCTATATCATAACTTTTCTATAGTCCAATCTTTCAGCAAAATGACTGTGTCAGGGTTCTTCCAGCTATTTCAACTTTTTTTTTTTTTTTGGAACCGAGTCCTTACAATAAATTTTCTCTGCTGGAAATATGCATAATATGTGTTGTGACCCCTAATTTCCTGAATGGACCCTTGTTGATATAGCACATTAGAGACTGCTGCCTGATCAGGCCAGGAACACACACATGTTGCCATCACTGTTGCCGTGGCATGAGGTATTTCCAAAGACAAGGTAAAATGATCTTTTTCTGCCTTCCGCTTTCCAGTTTTCGACCAAAGCCTCCCATTCACAGAACTTAGGTAGTTGTCAGCTGGCAAGGCAGTAAGGAAATGTTGGCTCTGGTTCCCTATGATACAGAAGGGGCAGGGATGGAAAAGAGACAATAACTTGCACATTTATTCTTCCTCAACAAAACAGTAAATTCCATGACTGTAGTGATTTTGACAGTGTTCTCCCTGTTGTTTTCTTAGTTTTAGAACTAAGTCTGACAATTAATGCTCAATAAATTTTTGTTTAATAAGTTATCATCATTTTTATATAAGGACATTTATTCATTGGTTATCTGTGTAACAAGTAGAGGAGACAGAATTCATAATGTTGATATAAAATTGTACAAATTTTTGGGGCTTCCCTGGTGGCGCAGTGGTTGAGAGTCTGCCTGCTAATGCAGGGGACACGGGTTCGAGCCCTGGCCTGGGAAGATCCCACATGCCGCGAAGCGGCTGGGCCCGTGGGCCACAACTGCTGAGCCTGCGCGTCTGGAGCCTGTGCTCCGCGGCGAGAGAGGCCGCGGCGGTGAGAGGCCCGCGCATCGCGATGAAGAGTGGCCCCCGCTTGCCACAACTGGAGAAAGCCCTCGCACAGAAACGAAGACCCAACACAGCCAAAATCAATCAATCAATCAATCATACGCATCTGATTCAAGATCCTCATAAAAAAAAAAAAAAAAAAAAAAAAAAAAAAAATTGTACAAATTTTCATTTGTATAGGAGAACTGCTATGCTAACATTCTACTAATGATAAGGCAGAGGGGTAGAAAAGTAGACTGAAAACAGCCCTTGAAAGACAGTTAAGAAACCTAGGATATAGACTGTACTCTGTCTTCCTTGACCATGTGACCTCACTTCACCTTTCTGGGTCTTAATCATTGAGTCAACAAAGTTGCCTTCCTAAGTGCCTTCCTTGTGTTATATGACATAGATATGGTTATATATAGCAAAGTCATCTTTTCCAATAATTCACCAAACCCTATTGATTCAAAATATATCCCAGATCTCTCAATGACTCTTCATCTCATCTGCCACGACCCTAGTCTAAACTACCATCATCTTCCCTTGGGTTGCTGCAATAGCTTCCTAGCTCATCACCCTGCTTCTGATCTTAGCTCTCTCAAATAAGCTTCCACAAAGTAGCCAGAACAGGAGATCTTTTTTATGCAAATGTGATTATCATACTTTCAGGCAAAAACAAAAGAAAACAAACAAACAAACAAAACTTCTTTGGATTCCCATTCTTAATAAGATCTTCAGATATATTACCTGATCTGACCCCAGTCTAACTCACTAACCTTATTTTATACTACTTTTCTCCTCACTCTGACATACTATACTTGGTTCCTAGAAGGCAACCAATTTACTTTTTCTTCTCAAAACCATCTCCTGTGCTGTTATCCCTTCTACCTCATGTGCTCTTACTCCCAGACTTTGGCCCACTCTGTTTTACATAGCACATTTCATCTGTTGCACTTCTTTATAGATTTATAACTATATTTTATAATAATTTGTTTAATGTCTTCTTTACTACCAGAATGAAAGTTCCACAAGAGAAGGAAAAGTATGTTTTGTGCAGAACTAAGTCTCCAGTATGCAGCCAGATGCTAAATAAACATCTCTTGAGTGAATGAATGATGAGGAAGTTATTGAAGAATTTTAAACAGAAAAGAGGCTTGACCTGATATATAATCTTTCTAGAAGGTTACTCCGAATTTTAGTTTCTCCAGTGTAAAATGAGGATTAGATGATATATAAGGTCCCTACCATTCTCACATTCTATGATTTTGTTCTCCTAAATCTGAAGCAAAATTCTCAATGTTCATCTGATGTTTCACTTATTATGCCTTGCCTATGACATGGGTAAAAAATTGGTGTTAGAGTTCATGACAAACAAGCTAAAGTCTGCATCACTGAACACAGGATTATGGATGCAGTCAAGGGCTACATGAATATGATCTTGCTGATTTCCAAAATGGACTTTTTCCCCCCCTTTGGGATTCCTTTGAGTCAGAATGATTCGCAAGATTAGAGAGACATCTCAAAATCTTCAACAATGCCCTTGAATGCAGGCTCACACATACTTGATTTAGATAACTAGAACCCTTTACATTTTTATTTAAACTCATTAGCATGGGGACATGAAAAATTCATGATTAGTAGTGGTCTGGAGATAAATTTAACTACCTACATTAGACGACATTTTCAGAGGATATCAGATTTAGAAGATAAGTAGCAGCCATCCCGCCAAAGTCTATCATGTAGTTAAACATTTGCTGACTCAGCAAACTTTTTTGTTTACGTACATCACACACTGTGCTAGGTGCTGTGAACATGAATATACTACATATGGGGAAATGAGGAAAAAATAACTTTTCCAGCATGACATTTGGTTGATTAGAAGAGTTAAGAACAAGAATTGTGAGCCTTAATATTTGGTCCCTTTCCATGATGACAAGGATGGGCATTGACTAGAATTATGCAGGAAGTTCCCACCAAAATAAAACAAAAGTTGCTGCATCTTATAACCCATACTGCAAAGAAGGAAGCACAGCACATGGTAGGCCTCTTTGGGTTCTATAGACAAAGCATCATTCACTTAGGAATACTACTCTGGCCCATATACTATGTGACATGGAAGTCTGCCAGCCTTAAGTAGGGCCTAGATCAGAAAAGAGTTCTACAGCAGATCCAGAGCACAGTAGAATCAGCCCTGTCACTTGGGCAAAATGATCCAGTAGACTCTATGGTGTTGGAGATGTCAATGGTGGGAAAAGATACAGTATGGAGCATAGGGCAACTTTCAGTTAAAGTACTGCAGCACAGACCCTTTGGATTCTGAAGCAAGGCTATGTCTTCAGCAATAGAGAATTACAGACCTTTTGAAGAATAGCTCTTGGCATGTGGCTGAACCCTGGTGGAGAAAGAAAATTTAACCACGAGATACCAAGTTACTAGGAATCTGGAACTATGCATTATGGGTTAGGTTCTCAGACACCCACCAAGTAATAAAGTCAGATGGGCCCAGCAATAGTCATTATAAATTGGAATTGAGCCTGAGCAGGACCAGGGATATAATAAATTGCATGAGTATATAGTCCAACCTTCCCTGCCACTCACCAGAGTTGTACAAGTAACCCTCCTCTGGCTTGCACTTATGATTATATGGGGATCTTAAATAAGGAGGAAAAAAAACCAAGCTTGATTACAGATGAATGAACTTGATTTCTGGGTACATACAAAAATAGATGGTGCTGCATTGCAACCACATTCAGGGGTAATCCTGAGAGACAGTTGAGAAGAAAAATATTCTCAATGCATAAAGCTGAGCAGGAACCTGGTTATAACTTTTATGTGGAAGGAGATGTGACCCAATGAGTTAATATACATAGATCCTTGTGTAGTGGCCAATGGCCTAGATGTCTGGTCAAGAATGTTGGAAAGAAGAGATCTAGGGTATGGATCATGGTATTATAGTTACCTCTTTTCCTATTTCTTTGTAATTTTGTGTTCCAGTGATCTATTGCTGAGTGACAAATTACCCCAAAGCTAAGTGACTTAAAGCAACCACCATTTTATTATATCTCATGATTTTGAGGGTCAGGAATTCTCAAACAGAGTCAACTGAGCAATATTTCTGCTCCACATGGCATTAACTGAGGTCATTTGATAGTACTTAACTGGTGGATGGCTGGTCTAGAGGCCCTTAGACAGCTTTATTCACATGTCTCATGCCTTGACAGTGATGTCTGGCAGGTTAGGATTAGTCAGGACTATTGACAAGCATACCTACATGTGGCCTTATCAGGATGGTGACTTCAGGGTAGCTGATCTTCATGGCAAATCAGGGCTCCCAGAGAAAATGTTCCAGGAGGCCTAGTTGCGAGACTTTTGACCTAGTCTTACAAGTCCCAGAATGTCACTTCTGTCAAATTTATTGGCAAGTCACTAAGGCCAGCCCGTGTTCAAGGAGGGAATTAGTCCCCATCTTTCAGGGGGAAAAGTAGCAAGTGTTTTATGGCCATTTTTAATTAACCACAGTTGGTATTATATCTGAAAAAAGTTTTTTTTACCTTCTTGTTGGCTGGTTCTTTCAGGTCTCTCATGAGACAACTGTCGACTACCCGTCTACAACAAAAAAGATCTTCCTTATATAGTCATAAAATTCAATGTTCCTTGGGGGACTTTGCTTTGGATGGAAGAAGCCATTTCCCATCCTTTCATCTGGACACTTATTGATTTCCTACTATGGACAGAGTAGTGTCTAGAGGCAGTTAGGCAGAGTGAGGATTAGATCTGTGAACTCGATCTAATCTGTGACCTTGAGCAAACTACTTAAACTCTTTGAGCTTGAATATTCTTATCTGTAAAAAAGGGACAAAAATACATGCCCAGAGTTCAGAAGTTCTTATGAAACTCCAAAAGTATTATTAATGTATGGGAAAATATTATAAACTATTTTTTAAAAAGCAGCCTTTATTAATGTACCTATTAAGTCAAGAAAATAAGAAAAAATTGAAGTCAGATAGAACACAATTACACACACACACAAATCTAATACCAGGTACGGTGGCTGCCTTAAAGTAGCATAAACCATAGTCATGTTGTTTCAAAGGAGAGAAAGATTATATCTGGTTGCAACAGTAGGAAAACTTCATTATTATTATTCAGTGATTCCACTATCTCAACTATACAGGAATCTAATGGGTGATATCATACTAAAGTTCAGAGGCATCAGAAAGTCTCTTTAGCTCAGCCATAACTGGAGTTTTCTGGAATGATGCTGTGCTGGGCAAAAATGGTTTGGCTTCTGGAAATGCACCTGGACAATTCAGCGCTGTTATTAGATTTTCTCTGTTTCTTTAATGTTAGTAATAAGACCTGCAAAATAATCTGATGAAGAAAGCTAAGGTATGCAAGATTTCATCAGAGCAGGCTGCGCCCATGGCCTCTGGGAATTTTCATACTGTGGTTCCGAGCCCTGGGTGCCTATCTGGAAATCAAGAGCCCCAGCACTTCAGTCATCAACCCAACTCCACATGGCAAAGGAGCATGTTTCCTGCATCAGATACACCTTGCTTCAGTGAATTGACTCAGATGTGGTATTTTAATTGGCACTAAATAGAATTATTATTTAATTAAAGCAGAGGCTAATTAATTTTCTGAGTCATTGTTTGTGCAAAAGATGCTATATTCCAGTCACAACCAACTTAATTGAATAACATCAAATACTCAATTTGGTGCCTTCAGGAGGTCTATTCTGTTTCTTCTAGTTTCTTATCCAAATGGATACTTTTTTATTAGGAATAATTGAAGATAGGATATTTAGATTCATAAAATGTCACAGTGGAAATGGACTTCACAGAACTCCCTTAGCGTGGACATTGAAGAGACAGTAAAACTAACACCCAGAGAGTAAAAAGGAGCTATCCGAGATCACACAGCTAGTTAGGGCTGGGTCAGTTCTGGGACCAGTAGATCCTGACTCCCATTCCAGTGATCATTCCATTATACTTCAAAACAGGAGCTTTCTGAGAGAGGACCAATGGCATGCCAACATAAGAAGCAACCTCATAGACTATTTTTCCAGTACCAACACTTTATCGCTGGAGAAACTGAGGACCAGTGGAAAAAAAGACTTACCCTAGTCAGGTAGCTAAGCCAGGATGAGAGCCCCAATTTACACTCTAGTAATCTGTCCATCATAACCTGGTTTTTAGAGTCACCTAGAGAGTAGATGACCCTGTTGTGGTAATGAGCATGGATGTGCCCACAAGAACCATTTTTGTGAATACTGTACTTTGCAAAATAATGACTTTGGAAAGAAATCTCTTCCATTAAAAAAAAAAAAAGGTTGAATGGTGTGTAAGGCTGACCCACAATCTTCCTTAGGCCTAGCGCTCTGCCTAAGGTAAGCCTCACTCTTTCAGAGACCAGTTCTCCCATGAAGATGTCCATGAAGACTAGGACCTACGGCCATCCTTCCCTCATTGAGCATCCCCTTGGCACTTAGGTCCAATCTGCATCTCACCCTGCAAATCTGAACTTACTTAAATTCCTTGCATGTAGTTCTCAGTCATTAGTTTTAAACCTCTCAAAGAAAGGGTGTCAGCTGTCGTCTCCTTCTATCAATCACATCCTCTCAAGTACTTCATATGTGAACAGCACTCAATACGCACTCAGTATAAACTCACTACAACAATTCCTGAAAGACCTGGAATGCAGTAGGTTAGCAAGGACTAGAGGTCTAAATTGTGATGGCTACTTACTCAGCATGGAATAGTCAATGAATCTCTGTAGAAGAAGAAGCAGGATTTGAATCCAGATTCTTATACTTACTGGTATTCTGAGCCTCAATTTCCTCATTGGAAAATGGTCACTTTACTATTTACTTCAGGTGCTGTTGTAAGGATGAAATGAGACAAATGTATGAGCCATTTGCACAATGCTTGGCAAATAGTAGGTACTGAAGCCATAAATCCTAGTTCCCATATTGCCTCAGAGGTTACAGGTAAAAATGCTTTGCAACTTCCTTGTTATTAGAAGGCAAGGGCCCCAACACTCCTAGTGAGTTTTTTGTTCTTTGCAACTTTGCCAAATATATTGGTCAGGTAGACAGAACCATGCTCAATGCTTCTGTTCTGCCCCACTGTTTGTCTGACATTTCCACATTAATATGCAGTTCACTGACCATTTTTTAGGAGGAAGTGTCTCCTGCAAAGCCCATGAGTTTGTCTAAATTCTAATTTAGATTGCCATTTTCTCTGACTAAATCAAGACAAGGAAGAAGCTAATGGTGAGCCGCTGTCAAAAGCTCCTGGGCATGTTTCTATCTTTCACACTGAGGAAGGAAGGTCAGTGTGCTCCTGTTAAGGTCAGGGTGGAGCCCGCATTCTGTTCTTATGTCACAAATTCAGCTGGAGTGAAGAAACCTGCCCTGCCTGAAATGGTTGTCTTCATGCATTCACCCTTAGCGGTGAGTTATTGGTTATTCATAATCCCCAGCCGTGCCCTGGGGAAGGAAGGGTTGTTGCCAAGTCCTCCCTTCAGAAGCACGTGTGTGACTCTTCCGGACTACAGATCAGGCTAAGATGTGGGTGGCTGGCTGTGTAATGAAGGGAGGTCGGTGAGATCTGTCAGCAACTGTTGCATCAAGAGTGTTATGGGTTTTCCTATACCCAGACCTCCCAAATTTGGGGTTGCTGAATTGCTTGGGCTTATTTCAATGATCAGTCTGCATCTGTGGGTCTCAACCAAGGGTCAGGGGACATCATAACTGCTGTAAAAGGGGAAACAGCCCTTAATGAACTTCAGGGACAACCCCACGAGGAAAGTGGAGTCTTCCTCAAAAGGCCTGAAGGAGATTGCAAAATCCAGGGTACGGGGGATGGAAAGTGATCTGTGGATCAGATCTACAGACAAGCAAGGGCAAGGCTGGAACAAATAAAGGACTCCTCTGCAGAAGAGTTTAACTCCTCCGACACAGGCTTTGAGAGCAAGGGTTATTCCCATGGGATAAGGCTGTAAATCTTGATATTCCAGAGTGGCTCTACCAGGAAGGGTTCCCACAGATGAGGCAAGGCTGGATCAGACTATTTCCTGGAAGTGTGAGGAAGACCTAGCTGCTCTTTGTCCAATCTGATCTAGAGCAAGATCTCACCTCCTCTTCTCCAACACCTGCACTAAGAGGAAGCATCAAGACTTTCCCAAGGACAGGAACCAAGAAGGATTCCCTTAAGCAGCAAAACAAAGAAGAAAAAATCATGAATTTTGGAATAAGGGAAAAATCCGTTTTAAATTTCAGTTCCTCTCTAACTAGTAAGTGACTTAGGGCAAATCACTTAATCCTTAGCCTCCATTTTCTCAGCCGTAAAGGAAAGAGAATGTCAACCACAGGGTGTTGATATGAACATCAAATTAGATCAGATATGTAAGCACACACTCTATAAAGCATTGCTAATGAAAGAGATATTACTCTCTCCTCCTTACTTAGCCAATTTCTTTGTTCACTTTTTCTTTTTTTCTAGTGTTGGTAAATACTGAATGATGACCGAGTCAAAGGAAGGCAGGAAGTAGTGATATCTAAGTAACAAGAAATGAAAAGATCCTCCTCCAAGAAAAGCTTACATTTCCTTTCCCCTCGGGTAAAGGAAATGTTGTATGGAATTAATAACATCACATTTTTATTTTGGGGGGAAAGGTGTTTTACATGCTCTATTTCATTTGATTCTTACAAAAACCCTTTTGAGTGGGTATATGCATTTCCATTTTACAGGTGAGGAAACTGAACCTCCAAGTCCAGTTACTTACCCAAGGTTGCACAATTAGCAAGTAGAGAATCTATAACTCCTAACCCCAAGCACTTTTCACTCTGCTGTCTTAAGCAGTTCACAGATCCTTTGGGATGACAAAGCAAACATAAAGAAATTCCAAGAAATTGCAAAGGGGTGGGGCGCTGATTTAAGAAGTCTTCCTGCAGGAAATTTGAGGTGGATTTTGAAGAGTATATAAAATTTGGGCCAGAGCAGGAAAGTAGAAATAAATTCCAGACCTGGGAAAAAGAATAGACAAGGACTCAGAAATAGCAAGATGCAGACAATATTCAGGGCACTGTGTCTGAATGTGTGCTAAATATCTTGATTCCTGAAGGAAGTTTCCTAATGGTTTTCAAAGCCCTGAATCCTTTTCCTGGTTCAGAGGTAGGAAATGCTAGATCACACTTAGAACAAGAAACCCTAGGGTTTCAGAGATCAGTGGGGTGATGGTTTACAATCCTTGTTGCCTACATAACCTAGGGAATTATGAGAAGTCCCTACAGAGGCTGCCTTGATGAGTCTTGGGGAGAAAAGAGATCCCATCCTTACTACAATTCAAGAACATTTCTAAAAAAATTTAAATTAATTATTTAAATTTCTGAGTAATATCTTAAGTTTGAAAACCTCTGATCTAAGAACAAACCCCGGTCTTTTGTAGAAGGAAGAACAAGCCCAGAGAGGGAAAATAATTTGCTGAAATTCACAAAACTGTTTCATGAAAAGCACAAACTGGAACTCTAGTCCAGGATCCTTTCTCCTACTTAGATGAGACTCTTTTTGGGACTGCAGCAAATGCAAATCTCAAGGTACCATCTTGTTTGGTGGTAAATTTTTAAATTTAAGAACCTACTGAGTTGGAATGTTCATCAGATGCCTGAATTGCTCCTAAAGCATTATGAGCAATGGACTCAGTTTTTCTACTGTCTGAGATGTCCTATTATACTGTTAGACAGTTTCTATTGTTTGTAAAGTGCTTCTTTATATTGAGCCTTATTTTCCCTTCCTGAAACTTTCTCTCCTTAATATTAGTTCTAATTCCTCTTTGCCAGAAGGCCATTTACATTTCTCCATGAACTTTTTCTGATCCAACTTGAACATCCTCAAAAGGCTTCATTCCTCTTTCTTAAGGCATGGTTTTGTCACCTTACCTACCTAACCAAATTCCTCCTAAAACTTTCCAGGATGTTTGCTTTTCTTGAAAGCTGTGGTGGCTAAAACTGTACCCTTGGTATGGTCTGACCACAATATGCCATACTTCCTTTCTTTGGAAACGCCCTGCCATGAATGTAGCCTACATTTGTACCTTTTTTTTCTTTAAGTGACCCCACCATTGTGGTTAAAAAAAAAAAAAAAAAAAGCCCTAAATCGTTCACCTGTGCTTTGCTAATCACATTACCCTCCCTTTGTACTTTTGCATTTCTATGTATGATCCAAATGCAGAGTTGTTTAGCTGTCCTTTTTAAGTTTTGAAATATTCAATGTGACTTGTTTTTCTACTTGGGAGATGCTTCTTTCTGCTCTGAATGTGTCATTCTCTGCACATCCTTTGTTTATCTCTGAGCTTAGCCTTAGTAACTTCACTGATTTATCTCTCTCTTCTCTTTCTCAACATCAGTAAACTTGCATCAAAACTTTGATTTTAGACAATTAGCAACAAGCGAGTCAGCAAGGTGGGAGTAAACAAGGGGAATGTGAAATAGAGATTTCCTCCTGCCAGAATAGAGCTCTTGCCAACTGCTTTTGGTTCTTGCTGTTTTTGATGAATCAAACTGATTCATCAACTCATTTAAGATATGAGGACCTGAAGGTTTCACTTCTCTCCTACTATCTAATTTTCACTCCATCTGCACTAATGATAATAATAATAATGTTGTGACCACCTGGAAATCACTTCACATCCCCATAATTATCATCTCCTCTGTAAAACAATTATGTGACTCAAGTTCCTTCTTTGAGAGAAAATTTCAACGAACTTCGTTGAAGGGAATTTGCTTGCTGTCTTAAAATATTTTAAGGGCTATCACGGGTAAGGATTAAAATGTGGCTTCAAGAGGTAGCATTAAGGATTTTACTGGGTAGAAATTAGAGTGATGCATATTTCACTTTAGCATAGAGAAAAGAACTCTATTAGAGTCCATGCTATGTGTAAATCTTGCTGGTTGCCTGTGAAAAGGTGAGTTCCCTATCAAAGAACGTGCTGAGGCAGCAGCTGGATTTCACCTCAAAGGTTATGTGGAAGATTCTGCATTAGAAAGAACATTTGGGGGCTTCCCTGGTGGCGCAGTGGTTGAGAACCTGCCTGCTAATGCAGGAGACGCAGGTTCGGGCCCTGGCCTGGGAAGATCCCATGTGCCGCGGAGCGGCTGGGCCCGTGAGCCACAGTTGCTGAGCCTGCGCGTCTGGAGCCTGTGCTCCGCAGCGGGAGAGGCCGCGATGGTGAGAGGCCTGCGCAGCGCGATGAAGAGTGGCCCCCACTTGCCACAACTAGAGAAAGCCCTCGCACAGAAACGAAGACCCAACACAGCCAAAAATAAATAAATTAATTAATTAATTAATTAAAAAAAAAAAAAAGTAACTGAAGTGAAAAACCAATTGAGGACACAAAACAAGGCAAAAATATTAAAAAAAAAAAAAAAAAAAAAAAAAAAAAAGACTGAACCCTCACAATGGAATAAGAGCTATATTCTAAAAAAAAAAAAAAAAAAAAAAAAAAAAAAAAAAAGAAAGAACATTTGGTAACATTTCTTTTTTTTTTTTTCACATCTTTATTGGAGTATAATTGCTTTACATTGTTGTGTTAGTTTCTGCTGTATAACAAAGTGAATCAGCTATACGTATACATATATCCCCTATTTTACATTTGGTAGTATATATATGTCAGTGCCACTCTCTCACTTCGTCCCAGCTTACCCTTCCCCCTCCCCATGTCCTTAGGTCCATTCTTTATGTCTGCATCTTTATTCTTGTCCTGCCCCTAGGTTCTTCAGAACCTTTCCTTTTTTTTTTTTTTTTTTTTTTTGAGATTCCATATATATGTGTTAGCATACGGAATTTGTTTTTCTCTTTCTGACTTACTTCATTCTGTATGACAGACTCTAGGTCCATCCACCTCACTACAGATAACTCAATTTTGTTTCTTTTTTATGGCTCAGTAATATTCCATTGTATATATGTGTCACATCTTCTTTATCCATTCATCTGTTGATGGACACTTAGGTTGCTTCCATGTCCTGGCTATTGTAAATAGTGTTGCAATGAACATTGTGGTACATTAGTCTTTTTGAAATATGGTTTTCTCAGGGTATATGCCCAGTAGTGGGATTGCTGGGTCATATGGTGGTTCTATTTTTAGTTTTTTAAGGAACTTCCATACTATTCTCCATAGTGGCTGTATCAATTTACATTCCCACCAACAGTGCAAGAGGGTTCCCTTTTCTCCACATCCTCTCCAGCATTTATTGCTTGCAGATTTGTTGATGATGGCCATTCTGACCAGTGTGAAGTGATACCTCATTGTAGTTTTGATTTGCATTTCTCTAATGATTAGAGATTTTGAGCATCCTTTCATGTGTTTGTTTGTTGGCAATCTGTATATCTTCTTTGGAGAAATGTCTGTTTAGGTCTTCTGCCCATTTTTGGATTGGGTTGTTTGTTTTTTTAATATTGAGCTGCATGAGCTGCTTGTATATTTTGGAGATTAATCCTTTGTCAGTTGCTTCATTTGTAAATATTTTCTCCCATTCTGAGAGTGGTCTTTTTGTCTTATTTATGGTTTCCTTTGCTGTTCAAAAGCTTTTAAGTTTCATTAGGTCCCATTTGTTTATTTTTGTTTTTATTTCCATTTCTCTAGGAGGTGGGTCAAAAAGGATCTTGCTGTGATTCATGTCATAGAGTTTTCTGCCTATGTTTTCTTCTAAGAGTTTGATAGTGTCTGAACTTACATTTAGGTCTTTAATCCATTTTGAGTTTATTTTTGTGTGTGGTGTTAGGAAGTGTTCTAATTTCATTCTTTTACATGTAGCTGTCCAGTTTTCCCAGCACCACTTATTGAAGAGGCTGTCTTTTCTCCATTGTATACTCTTGCCTCCTTTATCAAAGATAAGGTGACCACAGGTGCATGGGTTTATCTCTGGGCTTTCTATCCTGTTCCATTGATCTATATTTCTGTTTTTGTGCCAGTCCCATACTGTCTTGATTACAGTAGCTTTGTAGTATAGTCTGAAGTCAGGGAGTCTGATTTCTCCAGCTCCGTTTTTCTTTCTCAAAATTGCTTTGGCTATTCAGGGTCTTTTGTGTTTCCATACAAATTGTAAAATTTTTTGTTCTAGTTGTGTGAAAAATGCCATTGGTAGTTTGATAGAGATTCCATTGAATCTGTCGATTGCTTTGGGTAGTATAGTCATTTTCACAATGTTGATTCTTCCAATCCAAGAACATGGTATATCTCTCCATCTGTTTATATCACCTTTAATTTCTTTCATCAGTGTCTTATAGTTTTCTGCATACAGGTCTTTTGTCTCCCTAGGTAGGTGTATTCCTAGGTATTTTATTCTTTTTGTTGCAGTGGTAAATGGGAGTGTTTCCTTAATTTCTCTTTCAGAATTTTCATCCTTACTGTATAGGGATGCAAGAGATTTCTGAGCATTAATTTTGTATCCTACCATTTTATCAAATTCATTGATTACCTCTACTAGTTTTCTGGTAGCATCTTTAGGATTCTCTATGTATAGTATCATGTCATCTGAAAACAATGACAGTTTTACTTCTTCTTTTCCAATTTGTATTCATTTTATTTCTTTTTCTTCTCTGATTGCTGTGGCTAAAACTTCCAAAACTATGTTGCATAATAGTGGTGGGAGTGGGCAATCTTGTCTTGTTCTTGATCTTAGTGGAAATGATTTCAGTTTTTCACCATTGAGAACAATGATAGCATTTCTTATAAGGTCCTTATCAATCTGACATTCAAGAACTCTGTAGGGATAGAATAACATGAAAGGAGAAGAAAGAATGTTTTACATATTTTCACATCAGTGAAAATATACTTCTTACCTTTTAAACCCCTCACCTTCACTGTAGCAAAATTCTAAGCTCAAGAACAGACCCTGGTATATCCTCTCTGAAGAGTTACAGGCAAAATGCCCAGCATTGCTGTGCCAGCAGGACTATTCCAGTAACCCCAAATAACAGACTTCTCCCTTCCACCTTCCCTAATGCGGTTCCACCAGGAGAACCGCAGTGAGAGAAAGCTGGATTTGACAGTTCACAGCACTTCAGGTTGGTTTGTTTGTTTTTCAGTAGCTTACTGCTACCAAGATTTTCTCTCACTCATTATGTGCATGAAGTGAGTGGACAAGAGAGATACACTCATCACAGACACTCAGGAACAGAAGCTGATGGAGCCTACATTTTGGTATACACTTCCATGATTGCAGACACAAAGAAAAAAGAACATGGTGAATCATGTCCTGACTCTTGAAGCTTCTACCCAGATTCTGAGGTGATAGCAGTGGTATCACGCCACTTAGTTTTGTAATTCTCTGCGTTTTTTCCCCCTAAGGGATTACTAAGCATCCCAGACACAATATCTTTCACATTTCAAGAGAAGTATTATCAAAGACATCTGTTTTCTTTTGTGACTCAGCCACATAAAACAGCATCAGCCAGAATTTACATGTTCAACTCTCCCAACTCTTAGAAATGGGAGAGAGATAGTACATTTTCTCCATACATTTTCAATTTTGACTTTTGAATCCTAGAAAGTTTAGATCTGGAAGGATCCTTAGAGGTCATCGATCTTCTCACTTGGTAAGTGTAGAAACTGGAGCTCAGCAAGAAAGACTGACTGTTGAGGAGCATGGGAGTCAACAGTGGAGCCTTTATGCCATGGATCATGTGATGCTTTTCCCAGCTCTCGTTCTAAAACATTTTTTATCCATGTTCAGCTCTATTGGCAGATGTTGTTATAGAATGCATACTACCTACTGCATAAACGTAAGAAGTAACTGAGATCAGTAGGGTAAACCACAAGTGTAAAGAGCTACCCACAAGACCTGTTTTTTCAGTTTTTTTGGTTTTTAGGCAAGGTCAAGATAAGTAACTAAAGAAAAAAAGGACATCAGACACCTGAGTGGGAAGAAGATTACCATTAAATGTGGAACAAAGATCAGATAAAAAAAAAAAAAGCCAAGGGGAAAGAGCAAGCTAAAAAATTCCACAGGGACACTGGGATCTGTTCTTTTGACTGTGCATGCCAATGAGAGCCATGCACAACAGTATTTTGCCATGTGCACACATGCAGCCTAATTGGAACATTGTCACTGAGCTGAATGACACATGGTAGCATACTTTGCATGTTTATGAGCTATTGTTAATGCTGCCAACTTGATTATAAAGGAGCTTTGTTCCAAAGGCTTTGTTAATTGAGGCAACACTGTAAGGTTACAGATGGCTTATAAAAGATGCCAATGAAATTGGAAAGTTAGTGTCGAGATGCCTGGTTCATCACCCACCAAGCTCTCCAAATTCCACAGCTGGGGTCCTTTAACTTTGACTGTGAGGTGAGCATTGTCCTAATGTCTGGGGCCAAAATCCATTCACTTTTTTTGTGTATTTATCCATTCATTTTTCCATCCATTTATTCAACAAGTACACCTACTTATGTTGGGAACTCAGCTGCATCCACCAACAGTCAGGATAGTCTGACACTGGCTTGTAATAAGTTTGACCAGACCCCTTCTATGTAATCTATCTGTTAGCAATATATTGATATCTTGTTTCTAGTCTACTCACGTACTTGTTTCTAAGTTTATCAGATTAGTGTTCATACATATGTGGTGACATTTCCTCAACGTTCAATGCCTTTAGATATTACAGTTAAAAATTAAATGCATAATGAAGTAAATATGGATTTCCATTCACTATTTTTTATTTCATTGATATTTCCAAAAGTATAAGAAAAATATAACAAAAGAAAAAGGTGGCAGAAGCTTATAATATCCTTCAAGTTTTAGTAAATATTTGGCTATTGTCATCTGTTGTCAATGCAAACAAATATATATTTATTCTGTTGTTATGTAATGCCATCACCTTGGCTTTTAATGTAGGTTGCAAGAAACCACTTTGGCATTTTAGATAAAGCTTTTATAGATAATCTTACTAAAATGTTTTATTTAAAAATTTCATACTATAAAAAATTATATTTTCTGTCTAAGTAGCATATATGCTGTTTCTTTTTGATCATGAGATTTATGTATTGGATAATGTTTCCTTTTTTGCCTTGGCCGCCTGGAAACAGATTCAGATGTGATACTATGCTTATTCATAGAACCATATCAACCCTTCCGTTTTGTATGTTTATTTATTTCATTTTTACTTTGTACTGAATTTTTTATTTGTATTTAGTCAACAAATTTCACAAATAGCCTTTTTTTCCCTAAGCCATCTTAAACTCTAACTAAAACTGAAAATAAATGAAAATGTATAAGGATCATAAAATAAACATGTGTTTACATATTTAAAATTGTCTAATAAACTTTGGATTTCAGTCATGATAGAATAGTTTTTATTATACTGAAGGCAAATATGACTATTAAAATATGTATTTTTTTTCACATCTTTATTGGAGTAGAATTGCTTTACATTGTTGTGTTAAAATATGTATATTTTATGTTAATATGTAAAACAAGTATTCGAAGGCATTTAAGAACAAATAATATAGGCATGATCTGAGGGCAATGAACCCTGAAAGAATAAAAGCACAAGTATTCAGCTTCAAATTCACCTGGCAGTTCCCCTGGAAAGATTTTCTTATTTGCAATGTAGGGCAGCTAGGGGTGGGTGGTGAGGAACCTGAGCAGAAAGCAGCAGTCTTACCAGGAACAGGCGCCAGAGGTTGAAGTTTGTGGCTACTAAAGTGGTAAGGATTTAACGTAAGAAATCACAGAGAAGTGGAAACCCTACAAGTGAACTCCAACATACAATATAAATATTTCATTGGAGTTTTGGTTAACTCCAATGCTGGACATGTGCAGGACTAGAAATCCAGAAGGAAAAAATGCAGAAGAAAACAGTAGCTTGGAGACTACAGACATGGTCAGAGATTTAAACAACCATGAAGTGTTGGGAACACAGAGATTGGGGCTCAAACCCCACCAAGGTGGAAGAGCCTTGGTAAATACTCAGCCTTTCAGTTGAGAACCCAGAAAGGACCATGACTAGGAGAAAGGACTGAGGGTTGTGTCTTCAAAGTATGGGCAAAGCTGAAATAGAGCTGACCTAACAAAGTCAAAAACCAGTCCTAGCAAGACCAAGGTGATGTGCAGGTATTCTATCTGCCTGCCTGAGGAAATCTTATTCCTCTTTGGAGAAAAATAACATTATTCAGAATGTCTAAAGTGCTTTACTCAAAATATCTGAAATCAAATTAGGAATTATAAAACATGGTAAAAGCAGAATCAAATGACCAAAACCTCAGAGAAAAAAGTAGATAATTGAAACATAAGCCATAATATAGTTGTCAGATGGGGACTTATAACTAGGATTAATATGTAAGAAAATAGAGGAAAAGATAAATAATTTCACCAGTAACTTAAAATTTATGAAAAGGTCAAATGGAAATTGTAGACCTATAAAATACTAAACTAAACTTACAAATTCAATAGATAGGATTGGTAGCAGATTAGAAGCAAAATGATGGAAGATAGTGAACTAAATGACAGATCAGTAGAAAATACCCAACCTAAGCACCAAAAGGAGAAAGATAAAAGATAAAGAAAAGTATCTAAGAAACATATGAGACAATTTTTTTTAAATATAACAAATAAATGGAATACAGAAGGAGAACTGATAAGAGAGGGAAAGAGGGAGAGGACTAGAGAGAGAGAGAGAGAGAAAGAAAGAAACAGAAGTAATAAGATTCTAGCTGTTTTTCAAAACAAGTGAAAGGCATGAAACCACAATAAGCTCTATGAACCTCAAACCAGATAAAATCAAAAAGAATATCTAATTTACATAGAAGGAAGCACAGGGCTCATAGTACATAAGCTTATTTCAACACTATGAAGCATTGCATAACACCTGAGCCTGGCCGTTAAAAAGCTGCAGCGGGCTTCCCTGGTGGCGCAGTGGTTGGGAATCTGCCTGCTAATGCAGGGGACACGGGTTCGATCCCTGGTCTGGGAAGATCCCACATGCCGCGGAGCAACTAGGCCCGTGAGCCACAACTACTGAGCCTGCGCGTCTGGAGCCTGTGCTCCGCAACAAGAGAGGCCGCGACAGTGAGAGGCCCGCGCACCGCGATGAAGAGTGGCCCCCACTCGCCGCAACTAGAGAAAGCCCTCGCACAGAAACGAAGGCCCAACACAGCCAAAAAATAAAAATAAATAAATAAATAAAGTGTAAAATTTATAAAAAAAAAAAAAAAAAAAAAAAAAAAGCTGCAGCAATACCACTAGTAAACCACCATGTTCAACCAAATCTTGTCTAGTGCGAACCGTATGGCTGGACTTAAACTAGAATTCCAGAGCCTGTGGAGAGTATTAATCCAACCTGGCCTGTTGTCTGAGATGTATAAAGTCAAAGGAACCTGAAAAAACCATATTCAGGGGTAAGGCATTCACCTGAATAGTCTGGACAGGGGCAGAAATCAGACTCACAGAACTCCATGCATCTATGGGATAGAATTTGCATGTCTCAGACTGAGTCAGCTCTTGGAAGACACCAAACAGAAGGCAGATCCTGGAGACATTTCCCAAGGTTTAGAGGCCTAACTGCTAAGAATCTGTATGGGGTATCATGATCTAGACCACAGCAAAGCAGAAACTGAAGAGCTCATACTGGTTTAAATAATGCCCAAACGTACCTCTGAGTCCCTCCAGCTCCTTGTCCCCCTTTCAGTCTTCAAACTTGGAGCTTGCTTCAACATTATATTCACCTCTTCAGATCTCAGTCTCTCTCTCCCTACCTCTACTTCAATTTTTGCATGCATAATTATCTTGTGGATTGGTTTCTGTTTTCCTAGTCTTTGAACTTAGAATTTGCCTCATGTTGAAACTTTGACCAATTTCCTGCTGCTACCAGCCACTTCACTGCCTCAACCTCATACCTGTAACCAACTTGGCCTAAATGTAATCAACAGTCTTGGATTTCAGACTCTATGAACTCTCTGGACCCATCAATTTCCATAATTTACAAGGGCATTGGACTTACAACCATGGTCTGCTTTCTCAGAGGCTCTCTCTTTTCTTTTCAACCATCATCTTCATTTTGAAACTGGAGTACTCTGAGAAAATCATGAATTAATCATCTTTCTTTCAGAGGCAGAAGAATATCCAAAGTGAATAATGATGAGAGACCAAAACAGTAACAGCAACAGCAGCAGTAACAGCAGTAGTGGCAGTAATGTCCAGTGAGGCCTGGCAGCTTCTTCCTTATGAGCTGTTTCTAGGGATGCAGATTAAAGAGTTTACCAAAGCCAAGTCATTAATAGGTTCTGTGGTGCTAATCCATATTTTATAGCTCTTTCAGAAGAGTTTCCTGTCTCCAGGGACACAGAGCAAGGCTCCAGCTCAACCTCTTTGGTAGCTGGTTTTATCATTGTCTGGGTAAAATATCAAATTTCAAAATTGTTTACCCAACTTGGTACATCATTTGTTCTTTCTTCTCTTTTGAATGTATTTATTTCTCTCAACAATGATTGAAACACCTTTATGTAATTCATTTACATAAGCTTCCTGGGACTATTGTTGAAACAGGAATTTTTCCTACTTCACAAACGAATGGGTAAGATCTCATTCCAAAACACATAACTGAGAAGTAGTAGCATGTTGAAGAGGTGAAAACAATTCATTTGGAATCATAAGACCTTATGTTTGAGAATTAAATTTGTCTTTTACTTTTGTATAGGAGGAAGTGCTGAGAGAACCCCAATCCTGAGAAGTGTTTGATAATACTTGTTTAACTGAATAAACACAAATAACTTATGCAGTACTATTGGGGAGGTGAATAATGCATTTAACCTCTATAGGCTTCAGTATTTTATCTTGTGAAATGAGAAAGCTGACTGGGTTAAAAGTTAACATTTAGGGGCTTCCCTGGTGGCGCAGTGGTTGAGAGTCTGCCTGCCGGTGCAGGGGACACGGGTTCGAGCCCTGGTCTGGGAGGATCCCACGTGCCGCGGAGCGGCTGGGCCCGTGAGCCACAATTGCTGAGCCTGCGCGTCTGGAGCCTGTGCTCCGCAGCAAGGGAGGCCGCGATGATGAGAGGCCCGCGCACCGCGATGAGGAGTGGCCCCCACTTGCCACAACTAGAGAAAGCCCTCGCGCAGAAACGAAGACCCAACACAGCCATAAATAAATAAATAATTTAAAAAAAAATAGTTAACATTTATTAGACACTTACTACATGTCAGTTATTATCCTAAGCCCTTTATATTGAAATTATTTAATTATTTACAATAACCCTAAGAGGAATGCAGTTTTGTTGTTGCACCCATTTAACAGATGAGTACACCAAAGGACATAAAGTTTAAGCAACTTGCCCAAAGTCTAACAACTCGTAAGAAGCAGAGATGGGGGTGGGAGTGGCGGGGGGGGAATTTAGATAGTCCAGCTCTCAAATCCATTCTCTTAGTTATAACCCTCTTCTGCCTCTTTATACTGTTTCCCACTGTTTTAGATGTTCTCTAAAGCCTTTATTCTAATTAATGTTGGATATAAGACTACTAAAACTCCTGTCAGGACTGTTCTCTATTAACTGAAGAAATTTGCCTTTTAGAGTTTTTCCAAAGGTAGTTCCAAATAAGGGTGGCAAAAACACATCTGCAGAATCTGACAATTACATATTAGTATTTAATCTCCCTATCAGCTTTTGAGGTCACCACAAATAAATTTTTTAAGATCAGCATATATATAAATTCAAATGTCCATTAGGAAGCACACATACCATCTAATGCAGCTGTCTATGCTATATAGAGAACCTAATTGAATCTCTAATCAGTATAACATGTGCTGAATTTTAGTGTTGTGCTTCTATTACTTTGTGATTTGAGATTTGCACTAGATGTTTGGTAAAAAGCTTACACTTCGTTTTCTATCTAGAAAGTCGGTGCTTATTTTTGGTCCCAGCGTTGATGTTTCAAACCCTTCTTCAGTTCAGGTTTAATGTGAGTTTTTTTAGACTTTGCTCTTGGATTTAAACTTCAATCTTGTGAGTAGCTAAAATCTGCACTTTTGTGAAAGTCCAGGAATTTTTGATGAGAAGGAAATAGGGAATTTCTAAATTGTTTTCCTTTTAGCACCCTTGAAAAAGCCACATGCACTCATTTACTTTTTTTCAGAAATGCCCAGATCTAGCTTCCAGAAATCATTCCCTCACATGCCTCACATGTCTGGTTGGAGTGTATTTGGATGTCAAGAAACGCTTGTTTTCCTGGAGCCTCCTGCTTTGGGAGTGCTGTGTATCATCTTCGAGCCTTCCTGGGCACCTAAGCTCTTAATTTGCTGATTGCTTTTAAAACCATAAATACTTTGAAAGCCTAAGGATTCATTCAAAAATTCTGAATTTACCACCTTGAGTAAAAGCCCTCATTCTATCAGGTGACTCTCCTGTCTTTAGAATATTGAAAAGAGTAATGAGAGGAAGTCTAGATAAATAGCTAAGCTTTTCCTCAGTCATGAGTAGTGTTCATACACACATTATTCAAGTTCAGAAATGAAGACGGCATTGTGTTACAAATTATGGTATTTCTCAGGGAGTTCGTAGATCTGTTTCCCATATTTGGGGCAGTCTAGTGGGTGATGAATACCTGGTTCTCGGAGAAAGCAGGTGGAGCTCTGATTTGCAGTGTGTGTCAATTTCATACTCACCATGGCCAACTTCAAGCTACTGACAGGAGTCACTGAACATGAGACTGTAAGGGGTTGCCTACAATTTGCTCTTGTGAGGCACTGCGAGCTGGCTCTGGCACACCCCTGCTATCCCAATGAGAAGTTAAATACTGCTTTCAAATGATGCATGACAGTAATGAGTGTGAAAGAGTGGAAATCAAAATCAAAAGATGTGGCTTCAAGCCTTATTCTGCCACTGATTGTGTCACCTTAAGGAAACCCTTTAAACTCTCTATATCTCTCCTCTCCACTGAAAAATGAGGACAAAAACAGTTTTCTTGTAGGGTTCTCAGAAGGAGTTCAAGAGTAGCTTGAAATGATAGCACTGAAGATAAAGAAAATAAAGTAAAATGACTAATTAAAGATTGTTTTTGGCGGGGAGGAGAGTAGATATAGAAAGAAGATATGTTAGATGTTAACTAGACTTACGTGATCATTTTGAAACTAAATCCTTATGTTGTACATCTGAAATTAATATAATGCTGTATGTCAATTATAGCTCAATTTTTTGAAATGATTAAAATTTTTATAAAAAGAAAGGAAAAGATTTGTGAACAGGAAGTTACATATGACCATGACATTGGAAGAGTTAGTTGGCCAGAGTGTATATAATAACAGTAGAAGAAAATTATTCATGAATGAGACAAACTCAGACACTCCAGATCTTCTGAGGTGATCAGAGCATCACAAACATTGTCTTGGTCTCTTCAAATGTACTGTTGAAGGGAGAGTCCACAGGCCAAGAAAGGAAGGAGGAACTCAGAGCAAGCCTGCCATGAAATCCCTCAGATCTTTTTTACGCGTGGAAGTTGTGAAATGTTTTTTGCATATATAATTAGGGAATGAAGTGGAATAGATAGCTACAGCTCAGTTATAATTAAAGTATAATGCACAGTAAAATCACCTTGTGCAGCCAGTGATGCATTCGCGCCAGAAAATATTAATTCTCTTTGACTGTGTTTTCAGCCTCTTCTTTGGGCTGCAGGGAATGGCTGTTACATCATGACTGATTTCACACACTCTTTTTGTACCAGAAGTTCTGTTTGCAAATTCTGGATGGCCCTGTATTCAATTATACAGCTCATAGAGTCTGCTGTTTCATAATGAACGCTCTATTGTTAAAATAGAGGCGCATGCTTCTTTTTAATAGCACAGAGCTAATGTGATGCCATAGATATAGGCTCCTGGGTTAAGAATTTATTTATATGCTTTTCAGCTGCACTAGTACATTAGCTCTGAAGGATAAACAACTAATGCAAAAGGATAGAGTCTTTTTTTTTCCTGGAGCTCAGTTGCTAGGAATATAAGAAGGTTGAAAACCAGTTATATAGGAGTAGAGGCACACATGCGAATTCCTGAAATGCTGTGTGTTTATTTCTCCTCCCTTCTGCATAAGCAATAATGCAGTGGTGGAAGCATCACTAGGCTGGAAGCAGGTGGCTGTGATGTTAATCTCAATTTGGTTGCTAACTCCCTGTGTATTCCCAGGCAAGTCACTGCCCCTCTTGGGGCTTCTTTTCTCACCTATAAAGTGAAGCAGTCGGACTACATATCAATGTGGGCCTTTCTGGTTCTGTTTTCTTCTTCTTTACCTCCCCCCCCTGAGTTTACCATATGATCTATTTCATCTATACTAAGTATACTATTACTAATTCTAATTTTTCTTGAGAGAAGCATGGCGAGGCAGAAGGGGTTCTTCCTTTGAGAGTTTATTTTATTTTGTTTGGCTTGCCAAAGGAGGTGAGATGCCAGTGGCTCAAACTGATTTCTGCTTTTCTTTTGCCAGGAGCCATTGGACACCCCGTGTAAGCAACAGGTAGTCACTTTTGGAGGTTTTATTCCACCCTAGTTTTTATTGCCTCCAAGAAAAAAAGAAGGAAAAGAAGCACAGTTCTGAAGTCCCAATTTTTTCCCCTCTATTCTCTGACTTATTTAGATATTTCACCTATATATTTTTTCTTTAAATATTAAACTACTTTTTACTATTATAACAAAAGTGTATAACGCATACCTTGGAGATATTGAGGGTTCAGTTCCAGGCCACTGCAATAAAGCCAAAGTCTCAATAAGGCAAATCACACAAATATTTTGGTTTCCCAGTGCATATAGAAGTTATGTTTACACTATAGTCTATTAAATGTGCAATAACTTTATGTCTAAAAAACAATGTACGTATCTTAATTTTAAAATACTTTATTGCCAAAAAATGCTAACCATCATCTGAGCCTTCAACAAGTTAAAATCTTTTTGCTGCTGGCTGTGACAATTTCTTAAGATAAGACAACAATGAAGTTTGCTGCATCGATTAACTCTTCTTTTCATGAACAATTTCTGTAGCATGCAATGCTATTTGATAGCATTTTACTTACAGTGGAATTTCTTTCAAAGTTGGAGTCAGTCCTCTCAAACCCTGCCACTGCTTTATCACCTATGTTTATGTAATTTTCTAAATCCTTTGTTGTCATTTCAACAATCATCACAGTATCTTCACCAGGAATAACTTCCATCTCAAGAAACCACTTTCTTTGCTCATCCATAAGAAATAACTCCTCATCTGTTCAAGTTTTATTAAGAGATTGCAGAAATCTAGTCACATCTTCAGGATCCATTTCTAATTCTAGTTCTCTTGCTATTTCTACCACATCTGCAGTTACTTCCTTCACTGAAGTCTTGAATCCTTCAAAGTCATCCATATGGGTTAAAATCAGTTTCTTCCAGACACCTGTTAATGTTAATATTTTGACCTTTTCTCATGAATCACAGATGTTCTTAATGGCATCTAGAATGGTGACTTTTTTCCAGAAGGTTTTCCATTGATTTTTCCCAGACTGACTGGAGGAATCACTATCTATGGCAACAATAGCCATACAAAGCTTATTTCTTAAGTGATAAGACTTACAAGTCTAAATTACTCCTCGATCCATGAGGTACAGAATAGGTGTTGTGTTAACTGGTGTGAAAACAATATGAATCTCATTGTACATCTCCATCAGAGCTCTTGGATGACCAGGTGCATTGTCAGTAAGCAGTAATATTTTGAAAGGAATCTCTTTTTCTGAGCAGTAATTCTCAACAGTGGGTTTAAAATATTCAATAAACCATGTTGTAAACAGATGCGCTGTCATCCAGGCTTTGTTTTCCCATTTATAGAGCACAGGCAGAGTAGATTTAGTATAATTCTTTTTTTTTTAAATCAGTCATCAATTTTATACACATCAGTGTATACACGTCAATCCCAATCGCCCAATTCAACACACCACCATCCCCACCCCACCGTGGTTTTCACCCCTTGGTGTCCATACGTTTGTTCTCTACATCTGTGTCTCAACTTCTGCCCTGCAAACCGGTCCATCTGTACCATTTTTCTAGATTCCACATAGTATAATTCTTAACGGCTCTAGCACTTTTGGAATGGTAAACGAGCATTGGCTTCAGCTTAAAGTCACCAGCCTCATTAGCCCCTAAGAAGTGAGTCAGCCTGTCCTTTGAAGCTTTGCAACCAGGCATTGAGTTCTATTCTCTAACTACAAAAGTCCTAAATGACATCTTCTTCCAGTAGAAGGCTGTTTGTTTACATTAACAATCTGTTGTTTAGTGCAGCCACCTTCACTAATGATCTTAGCTAGGTCGTCTGGATAACTTGAAGCTTCTACATCAGCACTTGCTGCTTCAGCTTGTACTTTTATGTTATAGAAATGACTTCTTTCTTTAAACTTCATGAATGAACCTCTGATAGCTTCAAACTTTTCTTCTTTATCTTCCTTACCTCTCTCAGCCTTCATAGAATTAAAGAGAATTAGAGCCTTCTTATGGATTAGGCTTTGGCTTAAGGGAACGTTGTAGCTGGTTTGATCATCTACCTACTAAAACTTTTTTCCAAATCAGCAATAAGGCTGCTTCACTTTCTTATCATTCTTGTGCTCACTCGAGTAGCACTCAATTTCCTTCAAGAACTTTTCCTCTGCATTCGTAACCTGGCTAACTGGCACCAAGAGTCCTAGCTTTCAGCCTATTCTGGCTTTCAACATGCCTTCCTCACTAAGCGTAATCATTTCTAGCTTTTGATTTAAAGTGGGAGACATGTGACTCTTCCTTTTACTTGAAATTTAGAGGCAACTGTGCGATTATTAATTGGCCTAATTTCAATATCGTTGTATTTCAGGGAATAAGGAGGCCCAAGGAGAAAGGGAAAGATGGGGGGAATGGCCGGTAGATGGAGCAGTCAGAACACACACATTTATCGATTAAGTTCACCATCTTATACAGGCGCCCCAAACAATTACAATAGTAACATCAAAGATCACTGATCACAGATCACCATAACAAATACAATAACAATGAGAAGTTTGAACTATTGTGAGAATTACCAAAATGTGACACAGAGACACAAATCATACCAGTGACCAGGCTCTGATGTTGTATTTTTTCCCCAGTGACTACCATGCAGTATCTCAGAACTTTCTAGCAGCTTGGTTCTCTTCTAGGGGTATCACTTGTCCTCACTGAGACAACACACAGAATTGAAAGAGAAAGGCGTATGACCTCCTGAGGGCTCAATTTCCTACAAATAAAATAAAAACAAAGATGCCTGCCTAGTCTACCGACACCAAAGCCAAGAAGGAAACTCTGGCTCCTAATGTTAGGCCACTGCTCATTACAAGTCAATATACTATTTCATTTAAATTTGACAAGAAGTTTCATATAATTAGTAAACATTTTATCAGAAGTATGTTTTTGTCAAAGGTCTCTCACTGTCATTTGGGGAAAATGCAAGAGTATCTGAGTTATCCTTCAAAATACAAAAGCCAGATACATACTTTGAAAGTCCCATTGTGGCTGAGTTATTTGTACCTGTCTCTGTGCCCTCATAGTAATATCTTTGCCTCAATGATGAATTTACACTGTATTATGTCACAGTTTGCAAAATTGTCTCCCTGCTGAACAGTGAGCACTTTGAAGGTAGAACAATGTCTGATCTTCCAAAGCCCAGTATGGATCCTGGGACCTAATATCAGATCTATAAATATTTGTTCAATAAAATGAAGAACCATGAGAAACCCTCAAGTTTTCTTTTTCTGGTAGTACAATGGCTAGGAAACTGGATACAATCTCATTGAAAACAACTAAGTATCATGGAAAAAAAATTCCTTAATCTTATATGCATAAGTGAGCTAGAGAACAAGTAAAACATCCTCTTGATAAAGCACTAAGTGAAGGTAGGAACACAGGAATATGATGGAGTACCAAAGGTGAATTTCACTCTGAGGGTGTTAATTGACCATTGTGAACTTGAGCTTTAGTGTTCACAGTTTCAAAGGGCATAAAGAACAAAAGGTAAAATGTCTACCCAATATAAAGAGTCTACAAAGATATCAACCTGCCATTAAACTGGGGTATCAAACACTACACACAGTACAAAATATTGAAACAAAACTAAACATGTATCCCCTCTCACCAGGATGACGTTAGGGGAAATCAACAGCCACAAACCTAAATAAGAGTAAAACAAGAAAACATCACTACTCATAATTTAGAATCTTAAGCAAATTCTTGTGCCAGTTTCAGCCTAAATTCATAGTACGTTATTGAGCCCAAGGTGTAGAGATGAAAACTTAATTGCACATTGACTGGTAATTCCCATAGGCCCCTGATAGAAGCAAATGCAAATATTCTAGAGAAATTCACCTTCGTTCCAGATCTCAAAACAATTGTTTTGCCACAAATAAAACTGATTAAAACAAACTGTTCACAGTTAAAAATAACAAAACACACAAGGAGACAAGGCACCATGAGTGAGAAGCAGTAAAAACAACAGAGCAGAGCTAGGCCTGATAATAGGGAAATTATTAGGTAGAGTCTATAAAATAACTGTTTAGTGTTAGATAGGTTTCTGAAATGGTCCTCAGTTATTCCCACCTCTTAGTATTCACTTTCTTGCATAATTTTCTCCCCTTGAGTAAGAGAGCCAGATGTGGTGACTTACTGTGAGGAACAGAAGACATCAAATGTGATGGAATGTCGCTTCCATGATTGTGTGTGACTGTGACTTTGGTCTTACCAGCACTCTCTGTCTCCTTGACTTGCTTGCTTTAATGAAGCTAGCTGTAATGTTAAAGAGCAGCTGAGGGTGACCTCCAGCCTACTGCCGGTGAGAAACTGAAGCCCGTAACCCAACAGCCTGCAAGGAACAGAGTCCAGCAAACAACCATGAGTCAAGCCTCGAGATGTAGATACAGCCCTGATGGATACCATGAGTGCAACGTTGTGAGAATCCCTGAAGCAGGGGACCCAGCTGGGTTGTACCTGGATTTCTGACCCATAGAAAATGGGAACTAATAAATGTGTGTTGTTTCAAGCTGCTAAGTCTTCAGGCAATTTGTTATGCAATAGATAATTAATATATTACTGTATTTAAGGAAATGAAAGCAAGCATGAAAAATACATGTGGGAATAAAAAAAGGTAAAGAGGAACCAAATATTTTTGAAAAAGTACCAAATAAATCTTTCAAGAGATTAAAAAGATACAAAAAAATACAACAAAAGCTTGGAGGATGGGCTTTGCAGCAGACTGACACAGCAGATGAGAGAATTAAAAAATTAGAAGATAAACTTGAAGAAATGGCCCAAAATGCAACATAGAGGGACAGACATAAGAAATATCAAAAAGAAGTTAAAAGAAAGGGATAGTGGAGTACAGTCAATATTTTAAAATACGCTGACTGATAATTTTCCAGAACTAATGAAAGACATCAACCAAAAGTTTCAAGATGGTCATTAATGTAAAAACTGGTGAATTTGTCTAGAGTCTGTAGTTTAGTTAATGTTAATATTTTTAATCTTGACAAATGTATCATGGTTATGCAATATATTAACACATAGGGAAGCTGGGTAGCATGATACATGGGAACATTTCTACTATCTTTGTAACTTTTCTGTAAATCAGAATTATTTCAAAAAAGTCAACTCAGTAGAGTTATTTGTGAGAAGGTATTCATTGCAGCCTTATCTCTTATTACATATAATTTTTCCCAATTGTAAAAAATTGAAGAAAAGTTGAAATTTTTATTATAGTAAAATTGCTAAGTAAGTGGGAGCATTTTAAGCCAATAGACATGTAGTAGTTTAAACTGATAATTATGACTATTGTGAGTATATAAAAATTTCTTCTATTATAAGGTTAAGTTGAAAAGCAGAATATTTATAATAATAGTGTACATGTCATTATAAATATACATATACATATATATATATCTCCAAAAGTCATTTACATACATAAATTTGTATGCTTTTAAACAAAATCTAGAAGGAAATGTCAAAACATGAAATAGTGGATAGCAGGATAATTATGTTTTTCACTTTAGTGTATTTATATAGTTTTTAAGATAAGTATAAAATGTTTTTGAATACCAAATACAGTCTCTCAAAACTAATGATTCTAATATTCTATTATTGGTGGTAAAATTTAATGAAAGGCTAGCAAACATAACTCAAAGCTTCACTTGACTTGAAGAACATACAGTGAATTTGGGAGGTTTAGTCCTTATGAAAAGAGGGAAAAGGTTTTAAATTGCTTAAGATATAAAGATATCTGATCACAACAAATTCATATGTTATCAGTTAATTAACTACTATAACCTGGCTTTTTAAAATAAAATGATTCTGGAACTAATCAAATTCCTATTTCTAAGTAAAGCAAGGAAGAAGGAGGTATGTGTGTTTGTGTTGGGGTAGAAGTTGTGGATACCCTTGAAAATCCCTGAAAAGTCCTGAGGAAAGACATTTATTAAGTATAACATCAGGCCAAATCAAAAAGTTTTGTGGGGCTTCCCTGGTGGCGCAGTGGTTGAGAATCTGCCTGCTAATGCAGGGGACACGGGTTCGAGCCCTGGTCTGGGAAGATCCCACATGCCACGGAGCAGCTGGGCCCGTGAGCCACAACTACTGAGCCTGCGCGTCTGGAGCCTGTGCCCCGCAACGGGAGGGGCCGCGATAGTGAGAGGCCCGCGCACCGCGATGAAGAGCGGTCCCTGCACCGCGATGAAGAGTGGCCCCCACTTGCCGTAACCAGAGAAAGCCCTTGCACGAACCGAAGACCCAACACAGCCAAAAATAAAGAAATAAATAAATAAAGTAGCTATAAAATTTAAAAAAAAAAAAAAAAAAAAAAGTTTTGTAAGGAATTAGAGCAGTGGGCAGAGTCCATTGTAATAAGTTCAGTTCATTAATTCTCATCTTACCAGCTCATCTGTCATCAGAGTTCTAGAAATGAATTTCCTTGTGATTCATCCTTCAGCTCATGGGCCTAAATTCTTGGACACATGATAAGCCAGGGTTATTGAGGCCATATGTCTTTCATAGTCAGAAACACAAGGAGACAGGCAATGATTAAGGCGTTAGATCATGACAGGTCAAAATCCCAGAGTGCAGGTGATGTAAAAAAATTTTATATATTTTACTTCCTTGGGCTGTTTATTTAGCTTGACTTGGTTCATTTTGTACCTCATTTTCAAACAAATTTAAGGCAGAATGTGGTTTATATATATTATCAGTTATTTACATAAATTGTCCCTGAAGGTATTTATCCTATCTTTTTTTACCTTGAAGCTAGAGCTCCAATCAGCAATGTCATAATTTGTTACCCAAACACTAAGCCCTGATTATTGTGTCAGGATTATAATTATTTTAATATCTTTCCAAAGAAACCTACATTCACAGCACTTCAGTATTAAAATCAAAAGAGTACATTTTAAAAACGTCACAAACTTCCAGTCTCTCAGTAACATACAATACTCTTTCCCCCAACATTTGAAACATCAAGTATGGACTTTATGAATGGGTACAACTAGTTTCAATCTTAGGACTTGGGAAAAAAATACTGTAGTTTCATATGATGATTTTTTTCTTTGCCCTTCTCATACCATCTAGTTGAGATACCACCAGCCTGATTGTATCATTGCATTTTTATATTTTCTGAATTAGTAATCATTAAGTGCAGATTTCTGATGAAAAATACTCATAAACTATAAATGAGAAATCATTTTAGTATAAATCTTAATTATCTTTTTAAAACTCTTTTTCAAATTCTTTCTATATTTGAATGACAGGTGAGTTTCATGAAGCATAGAACAGATTTGTGAGCCCAGTTTATCTAAGTGAATGCTTCTCTTTTTTCTCTTGGAAAACAGTAATATTCAATGCATTGACACCATTAACAGAGAGTAAATAAGAATGGAATTACAATGCTTTCAGTAAAGTGGGTATGTTATCTCTCATTGATGTTTTTTTCGAAGAGCAATCAAACTGACTAAGCTCAAGGTTGGCAGATGTTCTTGAGGATTCTGTGTTCTTTGGGAAAGTGTTGCACTGTATGGCTAGACCCAGGCAACCTTGCTGGCTCAACAAAGCTAAGTGGGAACTTACTCCTTTTCTTTTTTACAGCATTCAGCCCCTTGTAAACAATTCTATGTATACAGATATATGTACACACAGAGATTTAATTCCCTTCATGATTTTTTGGTTTTCTTTTTTATTTCAATATGGGTCTAGGGGTAGAAGCTCATGCGTAGGACATTTAATCTGCAATTGACTATAGGAGTTGGCTTTCAAAAGACAAGATATGGGGCCGGGGGATGTTTGAAAGGTACAGCAGGTAAGCTCTTAACATTAAATCTGTACTGATCCTGCTGAACCATATGTATAAAATAACATATCACATGTATTCTGGGAACGGAGTTGGCCAGACATCAGACACTGCACTGTCAGCTGTAAGAGGGAGGCTGTGTCATCCACCTACACAGCTACTTCCCACTCAAGGATAGATAATGTAACCCATTCACAAGGTAGGTGAAAGCCTGTCTTGATTTGGATTGGTATTAATTCACGTGATTGCAATACCTTCCTAACTAATCTTCCCAACCCCCTCTTTCCCCACCTCCAGTCCATTCTCCACAGGCAGGAAAGAGTAATCTCTTTAAAAACTTTCACTGGATCATATCACATCTCTATGTGAAACCTTTCAAAACTGTTTCATTACTTCTTAGAATAAGACCCAGACTCCTTTCCTGGCTTGGTATAATTTGGCTCCTGTATATCTCACTCTCCTCTTGTGCCATCTGCCCATTGTTCGCCCTGGTCTGGTTGCACTGTCTTCTTTCAATTGCTTAAATAGTCCAACCACTTTCCCACCTCAAAGTCCTACGTATGCTCTTCCCTCCACCTGGCGTGCTCTTCCTTCCACTTCACATCACTCACTCCTTGCTCCCCAGATCTCAGCTTAAACACCGGTTCTTCAGAAAGATCATTCTCACCTATCTAATCTAAAGTAGTTCGTATCACTGCTACTGCCTCTCCCTCCCATTATTCATAATTCAGTCTCTTCGCTGGTTCCTTTAATGGTACTTGTCACATTTACATAATTTTATTTGTTTACTTTTTTGGTCACCTTTCCTGAGTTCTGATTGAAGTTAGCATGTGACACAAAAATCTTCACACGTTGTGCTCAAATCCATATGTCCGTGCCCCTGTGCTAGACCTCCTTGTCTCCAATCTTCCTGCTCTTTTCTTTCCAGACCCCTAACAAGAGAGTCAGGCCATTGCTCACTGCCCAGACAATTTTTTACATCTATTTATTTTATTACTTCAGGTCATTTCTTCTTCCTCACAAAGTGGATGACCAGGTTTACTAGTCACAACTCCACTCTTTGGTAACATTTCTCCTCCCTAGTGGCTTTCAAAGCCAACTTCAAATGTGCTAGAAGCAGCCACTTGTCCGTTTTTGGCCTTCATCCACTTACCTAGTTCATAAATCATGTTTTATCTTGAGGAAGAGGAACTGGTTGGGCACCATCAACCAAACCTCGGTATTGCTAGAAGCCGGCCTGGAACTCACATCTACGCCTTGCTGTCCTCCTATTAAACACCAACACAATTTCACAAAGCATCAGTGTTAGACAAGGCCTCCCCATGACTATGATGGGTCAAGACAAAAGTAAGACCAGTCTGTAATCACTTGTAAACACTGTAAAAAAGATGAACATTGTTCAAACCACAAAAATGACCACACAACCCCTTAACACAGCCGATATGATTGTGTGGCTTCTTTGCCCAAGTATAGCTTCAGCTTCACTTCATTCATCCCGTCTTATAGATAAGATTTATCAAGATGCCCATTCATAGGATTGTCCCACTTCCTGACAGCATCCAGTACATAGCAAAGTCCCAATCCCTTGAACACTCCCCCAAATAGGCTAACACAAACCCAAATTCTAGAGTAATTTCTTTCTAACACTCTTACTGAGATGCCCAATGAACCCCCATGGTGTACCTTCTTCCTTGCTATAACAGTAATTCCTACTTGTTCAGCTACAGAACTGTGTGGTCTGTGGCTAGAGGGCACGGACAGGCTCTTCCACCTCCTTCAGCTGGTCTTAGGGGCAAAGTTGAGGAGGCTTTCTGGTACAACTGCTATAGCTGACAGGTGTGTCTGAGGTACCTTCTCATGGCTCTGACCTAGTTCTGGTCCTGCTCAGGCCCAATATGGGTGTAGCATTTTCATCTTTTGCTTGACTGATTCCGGGCTGACTTTATGATTTAGAAGAATGGAAATAACCCAGCTGATGATACGAAGTTATAGTTATGGCCATTTAGTACCCCATGGTCAAGTATTCCGTGGCTCTCAAGACCTGGTAACAACCAGGAGTTATTTTACCGAAAGATGTATTATTTTATCTAATGTGTGTGGTGTAAACTTACTCCAGAATATGAGGGTTTGCACTGTGATTCTCTCACTGGGGCTTGCCATAAGCTTCATGCTGCATATTTTTCCACCAGACACCTGAAGTCTTCAATGTTACCCAATACATGGGCCCGAGCACTATTCCTAGGAATGGGATATGTTTCCTCCAGAACCCAAAAGAGCTATCAGGCTCCCTTGCTTCCTTCTTTATGGTAGGGGATGCAAGATGCAGCATTTTTTTTGGAAGGCATATTTTGGCAAACTCCTGACCACTGGATCCCTAAAGACTTCACTGAACTATCAGGATTCTGAATCTTCGTAGGGCTTCTCCCCCATGCCCTGGAGCATGTGCCTTATCAAGGCTTCCAGCAAGGCTGTCTCTTATTTGTCTTGCCTGAGCAGCATGATGTTATTGACATAAAGCATCAGTGTGATGTTCTGTGGGTTGACCAGGCAGTCCAGATACCTTCATTCTACAATATGACAAAGAGCAGGAGAGTTAACATAGCCCTGAGGCAAAACTATAAATGAATATTGTTGCATGTCCCATGTGAATATGACCTGTTTATTTTCTTCCTTTATAATCAGAATAGGCAAGAATGCATTTACTAAATCAATAGCTACAGATCCTATACCCAAGAGCTTGTTAACCTGCTCTAGCAGAGATATCACCTCTGGCATAGCTTTGCAATCAGGGCTATTACTTGATTGAGCTTTCAAGAGTCTATGCTTAGTCTGCAGGACCCATCTGAGTTCTGCACACATTGAGAAACTAAACAGAGATATGATCAGGATACTCCCTCCACCCCTGTTCCATTCCTTACACTATTTAATGAGATCATTCGTCACCATCCTTCCTGGAATGTGATATTACTTTTTATACACTCTTTGGCCAAGTGAAGTAGAGCACAGTTTCAGAGGTGTTCACTTGAACTTTCCCACTCTGATCGCTCTTACTCCACAGGCCAAAAACCCAATGTGGGCATTACCCAGTCAAGTATATTAATTCTAATTACTTGATGACTGGATAAATGACCACTGGGTGGGTCTCCAGACACAGTGGACCCATTTTCTGGTGGATTTGAACCAGAATTCCATGTATGACCTGATCACATGAGCTCCCACTTCAACAGGGTACCATGACTAACTTAAGGTCTCTGGGTATCAATGTCAACTCAGATCTCTTGTACTCAGGTCAATAGCCGTAGGCAAGACTGGCTATATAATTTGCAAGGTCCACTACTAATGAAAATGTGGGGCCACTTGTTTAAAATTATTAAAAATTTCAAGAGGGTGACAATACAGCATTAAACCAAGTTAGGAACCCTTCTAAATACAGAGCACACCCTTGAGGCCGGCCCTGGCTCTAGGTTTCTTAAGGGGAACCTAAAGGCATTGCCATGGCATATACTTGTCATAGCATTAGAGGTTACTTTTTCCCAGGAATCCAGCCAACTCTTCAGTCAAAGGATTTTATATCTAAAAATTGACTCAGGTCCACAAATCAAGCAAGAGACTGTGACTTTGTGTTGGATGACCACCTTTAGCCTCCCACTCCCCCATCTTGCTTTTTTCTGGCTGTAGATTTAAGCAGAACCCTTGTTGGCTTAAATTTATTTTTCCTGTCCATTTATTTTTCCCTTAGGTAGGCCATGACCATCTCCACAAACTCCCTGCAGGCCAAAACCCCTTGGCCGCACCTCCAAAATTTCTGGTCATTATGGTACTTATGATCTCCTGGAATCTGGCAGCTAAGTGCCACCATCTGGACTCTATTACCTGGTGGTAAATGGACATCATTGCCATGAATATCATTGAGCCCAGCTCTGTGAGCATCTCTTCTACAAGCAGCCTTGGGTTGCAGAGGAGAGCCAGCACTGAACTTCTTAGGGATGTGGCTCCTCTTTTCCCTAGCACATTTCTCATGGCCTTGGAGAATCGTGTGTCTTCTTGGCCCATCTAACATATTTCCCCTGGGAATCTTCTGGCTTCACACAATATATCCTTCTAGCATGTTTACCTCCCTTAGACTCTTTATTCCTTCCTACCATCTGCCAGAAAAACTCAATTCCTCTTTACTCATCATTGTTCATCACTTTTTCCAGAGTTATAAGAACCACTCCAGCAGTGATCTTGCCCCATCCACGATGGTTCTTACCAAGGTTTTAAATCCCATGTCATGAGAAAGTACACCTAGGTCAATGAACTCTTTCTTATGTAGTCTTATATTCCAGTCCCCTCAATCAAGAATTCTCAAAACCCAATCCCAGGGATATTTCCCTGACTTTTGTTGGTACAAGCTAGATAATTCTGGTAACTCCTTTGGTATATAATTAATTTTTTCCCTTATTATGACCAGCTGGGTTATGCTGCACTTTAACTGTATTTAGGGTCCTTGCAGCCAAGAGAGAAGGTAAAAGCATTCCTGATGTGGAATATTTACTGCTTTTATAGGAAATGCCTCGGTAGCAACTTGCAATATGAAGGAAGTTCTTACTAGGAAAGGGTAGTCCATTCTACAAGCTCTGAGGTTTTAGGGGAATGCTATGGTCAGAATATTTCTGTCCCCTCAAAATTCATATGTTGAAATCCTACTGCCCAGTGTGATAGTATTAGGAAATGGGGCCTTTGGGAGGTGATTAGGTCATGAGGGTGGAATACTCATGAATGCAATTAACGCTCTTATAAAAAAGACCCCACTAAGCTCTGTAGTCCCTTCCACCATGTGAGGACACAATGAGAAGTCTGTAATCCAGAAGAGGGCCCTTCCACGACCATGCTGGGACCCTGATCTCAAACTTCCAGCCTCTAGAACTGTGAGAAATAAATTTATGTTGTTTATAAACCATCCAGTCTGTGGTACTTTGTTATAACAGCCTCAACTAAGACAAAAAGCCTACAGAACCAGCTTATCAGAGGCATCCACTTAATGTCCCCAGTCCATAGTTCAGGGTCTCAGGTATTTCCAACCAGCCTTGGCTGACCATTCAAATGTCTCTTGAGCTCTGTGACTTGGTCAGGTGCTCAGTCTGCTGCTTAGCTTGTTTATTTTTGCAAAGAGGCCCTCACCTCTTTGTAAGCTATCAAAGAGGCAATCTGACTCTGATACTTAGCCTTTAACTGCTTGTTAAGAGCCCTTTGTTTCTCAATATCCCTCTGCAGAGTGTCAATACAACCGAGCAGTAACCATACAACTCTACTTCCTTGTAAGAACTGTTTTCCCTCTGTCTTCCTAAAAGCCTGAGTCTTAGAAGCTGCAAGTCTGCCCCTACAGTGGGTCTTTTCCCAGGTCAACATTGGTGAAATCTATAGCAATTGGGCCTCCATCTTGGAGCAGAAACAATCCACACGCCACATAGCTCTGGATGCCATTCTATTTGCTTGACATGTAGAGAATGAGTCAGTCCTAAATATTCAACTTCTATCTGCATTCTTGGACCACTCTCAGGACCACTTGTATCACTTTGTGTTCTCTGAGAAATAGACCCCAAGATGGAATCAGATGTGCAAAAGATGTACTAGGAAGAATGTCTTTGGAGGATAAAGAAGAAGAAACCAGAATAAGGGGTGTTATGTCAGAGGGTGATAAAAACTCTCTCTGAAAAACCAAGAAGAGGAGAAAATTAGGAGAATTCAGCAGAAAGAGTTTCAGACCAAAGTTTAGTCAGGCCAGTGAGGTATTATTGACTCAAAATCACATTGGAGGTGTCCCGTGTGTTGCCAGAATGGTCCTGGTTTGGTAGCCCCACTAGGTTCAGTCCTTGGCTGGGAGGAGCCTGGATGTACAATGGCCTCAGTGAGAAAGCAATAAGGATGGAAGGGGCACCAGCTGTGTCTGTCAGTCAGTGATGTGTTCCACATTAGAAGAGTTGAGCTGTGTATTTCCATGGCCACCACGTTCTGCATCACAAATGTCTCATAAAAGCCCTTTTTTTTTTTTCCCTCTTGAGCCGGTGGTTGGCAATGGACAGAACTCATTGTGAAACACTGCACCCTGACCTGGTGACCCTGGGCCACACCATTCCACCCTCATCCGCCAACCCATGTAAACTCTCTGAGTTCCTTTCAACCTCTAATGCCACACTTCTAAGCATATTTCAAATCAGGGTGAGCATTTATTTCCCATTTCTTAGTAGAAATTCTCCACATAGAAACAAATCCATCAGGAAATTGAGACTCATTCTTTGACATCCATTCATCCTGGCATAATATTTGTCACCCTCTTATTGTGCACACCTTCCAGAGACAAATTCTACAGGAAGGTATTTTTAATGGTTATTTATGGTGGTTTTTTAATTTTATACTTTTGAGTATCAAACTGTAGTATTTTCACTGTACAAAATTTGAAAACTACAAAAAGGTATCAGCAAGAAAATATTTTCTTCGCTCCATAACCCCATCCACTCAGAAATAATAACTGTTAAGAGTTTATTAACTTCCTTTACCTTGTTTTGCCTTTGTGATAGTGTCCATATAAATTTTTCCACACCATGAGAATACATTGCCTACATTGTTTTATTTCTTCCATTAAAGGGCTTTTAAAATTTACTTTTTAAATAATTTTGCCTTGATATTTTGTGTTGATTATTAGGAGGAAAATAAACAAATTAGAGGAGAATGTAGTCTAATAAATACTCTCTCTGTCTATAATTATTGTGTATATATATTAATATATATTTATTAGAAATATATTAGATATGCATATAAGTATACATATATAAGTATATACACATATTGTAGGTAATATTTGTAAATATACACATACACATATATCAGTATATTATACATATAGACATACATATATCTCTGTATAAATATCATCACTATATCTTGTGGCTCTCTCTCTCTTTCCTCTCTCCACATATTTCTCTTTATGAGTGTAGTCGGGATCTCACAATCTGAAAAAGAAAGATGATTTTTACTTTGAAAATATATGTCTTACAATCATTATTCTAACAAAAATGATCATTCAGGCCCATGGGGAAAATTATTTACTCTCTTCAGAAGTGTAACATAAGTGATAATGAGTAGGGATCCAGATGGTCTAAATGGATCAGTGGCTGAGTGGCAGAACAATATGTTACCTACCCAAAGGCAGCCAAGAGTAGTTGTGTTTTCAGATTGATGTTATTCCTCCAAGGTTGTGCTTTAAATTTACTCCTTAGAAACTTGGCACAGAGATGTTTCTGTAAACAAGACCCATTCAAGGGTCATCCCATGTGGATTCCCCTGTAAGGATGCCCTGAGAATCACTTCCATCCCACAGAAGCATTTTATCAGTGCATCCACTGCCACATGCTTAAACAGTGCGCACAACCCAGATTTCAAAATAAGCAGAGTTAACATTCTTGACTCCCAGCCCAAATGTGGGTGCCCGTCATGAACTCATGCCTTCCTTTAGGAGCTGACATTTGTGGTGCTTATGTTATCACAGGCTGACTGGCCCAGGAAAAAGTCACCAAAAGACATGTGCTAGAGACCATGCATAGCCCTCCAAAACATAAAAATATACACAATGCATTCTGGATCTTTTGGCAGGGGAGCGGGTTGTCAAAAGTATGGTGATATTTTCAGGCAAACAGGTTTACCTGAGTTCCGATCATGATTCTACCACTACCTGGCTGAGTGATGAATGCAGAGTCACAAACTAACTATCTAGAGATATTAAGACCTAACTTGTCTAATTCCTAGAGTTTGTATTGGTTATCTATTAATAGATAGATAATGGACATGAGATATTTAATAAATGCCAACCACTATAAAAAGTTTGGGTTTGTAGAGGTGCTATAAGGAAAGAAGATACAGTTTATATTTACCTTTATTTTCCCAGAGTCCTGCACAATACAAGGCATACCATAGGCATTTAATTCATGTTATTTTATTGAGTAAAAAGAGTAATGTCTGGGAGTAAGTAAAGCTGGGTCCACTGCCACTGATGGTTATGTGATTGTGTGACTATGAGCTTGTTTCTTAAGCTGCCTGAGTCTTAGCTTCCTCATGCATACAATGGAGGAAATAACACTACTTGTCCTAGTATTAATACATCTACATGACACTTGGGAGACTGATGAGATAACTTCTATGAAAGTGTTCTGTAAAATTTAAACCACTATGCACATGCTTGTTATTTTTAAGTCGTTTGCTGGGATGTTTTTCGAAGCAAATTGTCTCTAAATTCCTTTTTAACTTTGCGTATAGCTAATTTAAAAAAAAAAAAAAAAAACGGCATTTATTAAATGTCTCCTAGTTCCTCTGTTGGGAGCTGTGCTCCATTGGTAAACAGTATATCTCACGAAGCTACATACCAGAAAAGCAGCCGGTGGTTTAGGAAATCATCACACCATAGTTTTTGGTAGTCACTAGTATATACAGATCGGATCTTTTTTTTCTTGGCTCACACCCACTCCTCTTCCTTCCACAAAGGATGGCTTTTGTGGCTTCCTGATAATCAGGATTCAAAAAATAAGGTACAAATTTTTGAATGTGTGTCTGAGGGAAGGTTCAGCCACAGCTGTCTCCCTTGGGCTCAAACCTCAGGAAAGTAAATAAGAATGCTACATTCTATCCTCTCCCACCTACACACATGTTTCATGAATTTTAGTAAACATATTCTTATCTCATTAATTTAATTAGGCACCACATACCTCAGCGAGCAAGTTGGTCATCGGCAACTCAGGGACACAGCTCTGCAAAAGTCTTTTTGTTTTTAATCTGTGAAACTTAAGATGCAAAAAGGCAAAGAAGATCGTTCTCAACTTTACTGGAGGCCAGAGACTGGATCTTACTGATCTACTTCATGCCCACAGCTCCCAGCATGCTGACAGGCACACAGAGGAAGCCCTTAAGGAATATGCATGTTGAATCTATTAATCAAACATCAAATCAGTGAGTAAGTACCATAGAGTCTTGCGAGAGAATTATACTGGAAACCACTAGAAATTCAGGTCTCCTTACAATATCATCCCTTGTCATTTATTTGTAATAAGCAATCAAACAAATGCATTAGATTCAGAGTCTAGAAGCTGAAGGTCAATTTATTTTACATATTATCTTTTTCCCTCATTCTTTTAACAAATATATATTTTGTACCTACGATGTGTTGTGTGTAACAAGAGCCTAAGCAATTATTGTGGATAAAAAAAAAAATTCATGTAAGTAATTGGTTGCCTAGAAGTTCACAGAAAAATAAATGGCCCTTTAGCACAAGTGTAGAACATCATGTAATACATTTTGTGGACAAATATTGTCCTTGGTTTCCTCCTATTTTTCTTTCTCTTGATGTTTATACTGGTTATTGATTTTATCATTTACCTACGTATTTAATTTTTTACACTTTTTAATTGTGGTAAAAAACACATAACATAAAATTTACCAGCATAACCATTTTTAAGTGTATAATTCAATACCGTTAGGTATATTCACATTGTTGTGCAATGACTCTCCTGCACTTTTTCATCTTGCAAAACTGAAACTGTACCCATTAAACAACAATTCCCCATTTCCTCCTCTCAGCCCCTGGTTACCTCGCATGTGTATTTTTAAATCTCCTTCTGTGTATTTTATAAGCTACCTCAAATCACTCTGGAACAAAGTGATTTCGTGTAGATGGGTAGATAGATAGATAGGTAGATAGATAGATAGATAGATAGATAGATAGATAGATGATAGATAGATGGACTGTCTGTAAATGTAGCCTACAAGCCACAAGGCTTGTGAGATTTTAGTTCCTCGACCAGGGATTGAACCTGGGCCACTGCAGGGCAGTGAAAGCCCCGAGTCCTGACCACTGGACCACCAGGGAACTCCCGAGCCTACAAGTTGATAGTCATGGACTCTCAGGGTTGGACAGAATCTTAACATCATATATTCAGCCTTATCTTCTGCAGTCCCAATATAAGAATTAATAGACACACTTGCTGTTTACAGCACTGCCAGACATTTGTGTTCCTACAAACACACACAGTATAAGGATAAATACTATTTAATGCAACTCTCATCATAAAAGACCAAATAATGTATGGTGCATTTATAATTGTATATGCTGAATAATAGACAGGGAAAACCTGGTTTTGATATTGATTCCTCTGCTTACAAGTTTGTATGCCTGATAAAAGGAGGAAAACTTTCCACGGAGAAGTTTCAGTCTCTGCGCAGCTCCAACTCTCCTCCACTAGTCACTCATTTTCCATGGCAGTTATTGTTGGGGATATCCATATTGTGATGTGTCCTCCAGCCTGGGTCTTCAGTGACACCATGCCTAGTGTCATGGGCAGGAGGAGTATATACTTGGAACCCATTCCTCTACCAGGATGAGTAGCAATACTTTAACTCTACACAAACCCAGCTACAGACCACATTAATGTATTCCCCCAACCCAAACTAAAAGTATCCTCTATTCAACTTGCCCTTGCCTGGATCTTAGAAATCCTGCGGCCTCTCTATCACCACTCTATGTGAGATGAATGGTGATGAAGGGGAAATTGGAGTAGAAAGAGATGGTAATATTAGATGACTATTTAAAATATCTCACATTTGTATATTTTACAGAAACATAATGGCCATGTATACATGTTGCTAAGATATTTCCTAGAACCTTAGAAGGGACTATCTATGTAAGTAAGAGGTCTTGACATTCAAACTTTCTTAGGTTCACAGTAAATCTGTGCCTGAGATGAGGCTTGGAGAAAACCCTTCGATGGGCTTTAAAAACTGGGCAATTCCTGATATGATGCACTGAGATGTACACAATATCACAGTATCACAGATGTTTCTGCCAAAAGTAGATAACTCAATCTAATCATGAGGAAACATCAGTCAAACCTAAACTAAGTTACATTCTACAAAATAACTGGCCTGCATGCTTCAAAAATATCTGTCATGCCGTAAAGACTTGTGTTTGCCAGGGAAGGGTGGGAGGCAAGAGAGGGTTGGATTGGGGGTTTGGGATTAGCAGATGCAAATTATTCTATATAGGATGGATAAAGAACAAGGTCCTGGGACTTCCCTGGTGGTGCAGTGGTTAAGAATCTACCTGCCAAAGCAGGGGACACGGTTTCGATCTCTGGTCCGGGAAGATCCTACATGCCGCGGAGCAACTAAGCCCGTGAGCCACAACTACTGAGCCCGCGTGCCGCAGCTACTGAAGCCCACGTGCCTAGAGCCCGTGCTCCCCAACAAGGCAAGCCACTGCAATGAGAAGCCCACACACCGCAACAAAGAGTAGCCCCCGCTCGCCACAACTAGAGAAAGTCCGTGCGCAGCAATGAAGACCCAATGCAGCCTAAAATAAATAAATAAATAAACAAATAAATGAAAAGATAAATACATTTATTAAAAAAAAAAAGAACAAGGTCTTACTGTGTAGCACAGGGAAGTATATTCAATCTCCTGTAATAAACCATAATGGAAAAGAATATGAAAATATATATATATATTCTTCTTCATATATATGTGTATATATATATATAACTAAATCACTTTGCTATACACCAGAAACTAACGGAACATTGTAAATCAACTATACTTCAATTAAAAAAAAAATCTGTTATGAAGCACAATGACTGAGGAACTGTTCCTGATTACTAAAGACTAAAGAAACAGAACAATGGAATGCAATGTAGGATCCAGAATTTTCTGTTGCTATAAAAAACGTCATTGGGACAATTGGCAAAATCTGAATAAGGTATGTAGAGAAAGTAATCATATTTTATCCATGTAAATTTCCTCATTTTTTAACTGAACTGTGATCATATAAGAGATTGTCTCATTTTAGAAAATATGCACCAAGACACTTAGAGTCAAGGTGCACCATATCTGCATCCGACAAATGGTTCAGGAAAAAAAAAAAAGCAAAGTGCCAAATAAGGACTTCCTGTGTCTCCTTATTTATCTCTCTCTCACGTGGGCACTGAGCAAAGGAGGGGTGGGAGTGAGGAGCAGCCCCCATACAGCTGTTCAGGGATGTCTGGAAAAGAAGCCCACCCACATTGCTCTGGGACACTGGGTGTGACTTGGAGGGTATCGGGTTTGTCTATTAGGGACACTGCCAACCTCCTCCCTCCCCAATTGGCCTCTGTGTTTCCTTGCATGCCCTCTGATTAGAAAAGTGTCCCTTTCCTCAGACACTTCTTTAAAGCATCTTCTTTCTTCTCAGTAGACTCTGAGACATTAGCTTTATGCACTTTTTTCCTATTTGATGAATTCCGGTGACCTGTAAGAAGGTGGAGGTCAAATTAGAAGAAGCACATGGCTAAGCTTGCAATGCACTTGCTTTTTCATTGATATAAAAAAGAATTTGACCCTAATACAGTACACTTAAATTCTTGGCCCAGCTTTACTCCTACTAGATGTCCTACTTCAGCAAATATTAGATTCATAGAGTATAAAGCTGGGAGGGTTGGTAGGATCCCCCCAAAAACAGAACCTGGTTTCTACTTCTATGAAACAGAGATTGTGGAGTTGAACCGAAGTTATGTCCAGAAAAGTGTTTTAAAACTAAAAATCATCAAACTCTTCAGCCCCTTTGATTTGGGTGACACTCGATGAATTTACTCCGCCACCTCTTGCGCTAGAAAGTTCTCTCCTTGTCCCCATATTATAAAAGAGGGACAGGTCAGGATGACTTGGAGAAGAGAGGGCCTGAGGTCCAGTTACCCTGACGAGAAATTCAGCTTCTCCAGTCACACAGCCACAGACAGCCAGAGCTCTAAGGAATGTGAGACATCATCTACTTTAAGCCCCTTGTGGTGGCATCTGTTGTTTTCTGTTGCCCTGAACCTATTGCCCTTTCCTCGCTTAATAGAACCTCTATTTTCTTTCAGAAACTCTCTTTGCCTCAGTCTTGGTAGGGCTATCAATCAAGGCATTCAGATTTCTCTTGGCCTAACATGACATCTTCCTTCTGAGAATTCGAATCTTAAGGTAAGTGACTCAAGTTAAAAAAACCAAAAAACAAAAACCTGTTGGGTCTGACATTGCTATGGTGGCACTACGAAATGACTCTATTCATTCCTGTTACTTAGATCCCTGAAGCTATTCTGGTTCCAGCCTTTTCCCAAATCTTGTTCAACTTTCTCTTCCAGTCTGTGAATTTTCATATTTTGATCTATTTTTATATTTTTAGTTTTACTTAGCAGGAGTTAGTTTCCATTGCTAATGACAAAAGAATCCTCACTGGTACATCCTTCCTCTTAAAGAGCAAGAATGTAAGGCCCAAAGACAGTAGGCTACTTGCCTAAAGTCAGGGAGGAAGTTGGGACCAGAGCCCAAACCAAACCCAGGTTAGTCAGTTTCTCTCTACACCTGCTGCCTTCTTTAGAGCTATAGCAGCCTTGGAAGGAACGAACTATTCCACATCATTAAGGGACTCAGTGGAATGAGTCATTATTGAGCTCTTAAAAAGTCTATTGGACTTCTGCTTTGGGCCATAATTGAGGATATGAGACCAGAATTTGTTCTTAATAATGAAAAAAAAGGAGCAATCCACATGTTCAACAACCATAAAAAAGAAACAGTTACTGACATACATAACTATATGGATGTATCTCAAAAACAATATGTTGTATGAAAGAACCTACTAGACACAGAATACATGCCATGTGCCTCCATTTATGTGACATTCTAGCATTGTGAAGTCCAGCATGGTAGCCACTAGCCACATGTGGCTTTTTAAATACAAGTTGATTAAAATTAAATAAAAATTAAAATGCAGTTTCTCAGTCACATTAGCCATATGTGGCTAGTGGCTACCATGTCAGACAGTGCAAATGTAGACTATTTCCTTCATCACAGAAAGGTCTATTGGATAATGTTGTTCTAGAAAACATACATCTGATACATAATGACAAAAAAAAAAAACAAGAGAGTGATTGTTTAGGGTCAGTGGTGAAGAAGGATTAAGCACAAGGATTAAGCATTACCTTTTAAGGTAATGGAAATGAGGGGATTTGGGGGTAATGAAATATTCTATGTCTTGTTTGTGGTAAAGACTACATGGTATATAATATGTCAAAATTCCTCAAATGGAATGGTAGAATTAGTGAATTTAGTGAATTTCATTGTATGTAAATTATACCTCAATAAAGTTGATTCTAAAAAGTCAAATGTTTCATGGAAGTTCTTTTTTAACCACTTATAATAATTATTAGATGCATTTTTGCAAAGATATAAACATGTTATTTGTCCACTAGACCGTATTTTGCTAGTCCCTGGAGATACAGAGATGAATCAGATAGCAAACCCGCCCTCAAGTTGTTCACGGTCCAGTACAGGAGATGGGTCTTATGCAAAAATAGCTCAAATCCAGGAAGAAAGTAGCAGGTGCCCTTTCACAAGTGAAAATATCATGATTTAAGACATTAGAGGTAGGGTAGCTTCCTTTTACCTAGAGGGATGAGAAAGGCTTCCTGTTCTTTGAAGTATTTGTGAGATATATGCACATGGGGTTTAAAAACATTCTGGATGGAAGACAAAATATGATCCAAGGTGAGGGACAAAACAGAAAAGTATGTCACCCAGTGGATAGAGTGCATAAAGGAGAGCAGTGAAGAAGTAATTCACATGGATATAAATGAGAAGGGTTTGTGTTTTGAATACCTGAGTTTGGCAAAGTGCACATTCTTGGCTGCTAGGCGCTGAAAGGAAAAAGTGTACTTTTATCTTACATTGTGTCCAGAGTTCCTGGCCCTCAATGTTACTGTTTCCCTAAGCTCTTTACTTTCTCCTCCTCTTCCTACAAATCAAAAATCTTCACAAACATCATTCAAAGATGTAGGTCATGCTCAGAAAGGCAATTACCTTCTCTCAGCCTAATGCGTAACTTATTCTATTACAATCTCTACCTAAAAGACTTAAGGTGTTGGAAAAGCATCTAACTTGCACAGCAAAGAAATAATTTATGCATTTGTATAATAATCTGAGCCCCCCTAGGTGAAGAGGGATGTAATATAAATGTAAGTGTCAATTATGGTAATTATAGTATAATTGCCACTTATTTTCCCAGGTTCTGGATGGTTGTGTGCCATGGGTGTGCTGTTGAATCCTGGAGAGTTTGCCTTTTGCCCTTGGTCAGGGTAGCTCTCTGCATTTATTTTCACGATGCAATAGGAGCCAGTATGTTTCATAATTATTTACATAAATTTTTACCATTTAGTATCTGTCCCTCTTACCTAATAATTTTAGGATTTTTTAAAATAACAACTATCGATGTCAGGGCATACATTTTAAATGGTCTTTTTTATAAATTAGGCTATAAAACTTTTGAAATTAGAAGCATACTAAGAATGTTTGCAAATTAATCATTTCTTTGGGAGCCTAGAGCCTCTGCTGGTAAGTTAAAATATTTGGAAGAGCGCTGCTTATTTCCTAGAAGTATATAAAAAACGGACCTGAAAAGAGCACTAGGTCTTGCTACTCAAAGTGTGATGCAAGGCCCAGCAGCACCAGCAGCAGCTGGGAGCTTGTGAGAAATGCAGAGTCTCAGGCCTCACCCCAGACCCACTGAACTAGAATCTGCATTAACAAAGTTTCCAGGTGACTCGCAGGTGCATCAACACTTGAGAGGCACTGCATTAGAGATCATTCTTTCACCTCTCATTTTATAAATGGGAAAGGCCGGGCACTTGATGGGACTTGGCCATGCTCAAAGGAAATTGAGTATTTTTAATTTAAGAACTCTATATACTCCGGTCATCTGTATTTGCTAATAGCAGGGACTAAAGCCAAACACTTTAACTCCAATTAACAAATCTATAATTAATTAGTAAAATGATCTTCCCTCAAATTTCCCATTTTGTAGAACAAGCTGTTTGAATTGGCTGGGGCTCAGGCCGGCATATTTGTGAATTTCACAATTCACAGATGTTAGACACCCTCAGGCTAAGTAAGGAAGAGAATGTCGAGTTTTAAATAGCTTCTCCCTTCTATCCTGGCTGAAGCAACAAATGAAATACTTTTATGAAACACATTTTGAACCAAAATTTCTCAAAAGGAGATGTCAAATTGCTCTGGAAATGACTTTAGATTATCTCACAACTTTGACAACTTCTGATGTCACCAATTTACAGGTCACCTATGGTTGGGGGTGAAAGGAGGTTATGAACTTGCCATGTTAGTGACACTTGGGCACGCTGTTTTTTTTTTTTTTTTTTTTTCTGTTGGAGTCTATTTTAATTTAGCTTCTGAAACATATTTCATTCAATATCCAAATCCACAAAACCATGATAGGTTTACAGCCTGTATTCAGAAAGGAAGTGAATTATTCTGTATGTAGATTTTTTGATATTATATTAATTTTTGGGTATATGAACAAGTTAACGGTTTTACTCCAAAGTAGCTCGAGCCAAAGCAAAACCAAAACCAGCAAAAACAATGACATAAATAAGAGAGTGGGAGAGACTGAGAGAGATGGAAAGAACTCGAATGTTTTCAGTAACAGGCAATTTGAAATAATTTTGTAAGCTTTAAAATAGTTGAAAATAGTGCATTATTTTCCATTTTAATATTACTTTAAGAAAATTATGTGTGTGTGTTTGAGGTAGGATATTTGAAAAACTCAATCAAGGTTATTTTTTTTTAATTTAGGGAAAGCAAAGCTAAGGGGATATGAATGGGTATCTCTTTTAGTTGAGACGAAGAGTGAGTTCTAGGTTAAATATAATCAAGGAATTTCCCTGTCTTTGCTATTTGAGATTGTGACCACAACAGGCGGTTGGCTGAAAGGGAGAATGAAGGGTGGGGGGAAGGGGGGGTGGAGGTGGAGATGAAGAAAAAAAACAAAACAACTTCCTAAGCAGCTCTGTGAAATATTTAGTTCCAGAAGCAGTTACAGAAGCCCTCAAATCAAATCAGTATGCAGAGACAAGGAAACATTAATTAGCTGGAGCAGGGTGGACACTCATTAGCTCTTGTTCTGTTGTGAAAGTCCAGGCTGCTGAAATTAAACTCTGATGCCATTCATGCCAGCATCCAATCACCAGAGAGACCAGAAGTTCAGAGATGACTTCAAGTTGCCAGCAAGTGTGGCCACTATACGACAAGGACTCTAAAGCCGTGGTAGAGGGGGAAGAACAACTTTAGAGAGGATGCCCAGCTGGTAAGATTCGACTGTTTCTGATGTTTTAGTCCCTTGATGAATCTCATTGGCTCAAATCAAGAAACGCTCCGCCTCTTTGCAAATGTGTGTGAAGGGGGGAAGTGTCTACCCTTCTATGTCTGATAGCATATGACCCTATTGCTTTTAGCCCTCTGGCTTTATATCTATGTATACACAGGTATATGTGTATATGTTATAATACTGTTCTCCATTTGTTGATATCAAAGAGAGTTGAAGGAAATGAATTTTGAAACTTCACGGTGTGCCACCCTACAGTACTGTCCCGACCCTTACATCCAGCGGTGAGTTTAAACGTGACGTAACTTCTATCAAAACTTAACTGGAGTGCCTTGTGTATGATGAGTGTTTCTGCTGTGTACAAAGAGCAGCCTCTCTTTGTTTATGAGCACAGTGATATTATTTTGCACTTTCTGTGGACTTAAAGTGGTCTGTGGGCATCTCTTCTAGTTTTCTTTTTTTAGTTCTTATCTGGATGTACAAAGTAATGAAGTTTGTAGACCATCTTCCCATGGTTTCTTAAAAAATGGTCACACCATTTTAAGATGTTTAAAATCTGTTATTTGCCTAGATCAGCACTCACCAACCCAAGAAGAAGACATTTCATTGGACAGGAATAGAATAGTCTGTGGATGATCTTCAAGTCAAAAGAAACACAGAATAATTTTGATTTATACCTTAAAAATAGATAAATAGCCATTGTTATACCAAACAGATTGTGGCTTGTCATTTTGGCTCTGTGGCATCTTTTCTTCTTGATTTGTTTCGTAACAAACATCATCTTTTGACAAATCTGACTTTTAAAACTTAACAGTTATACTCAATTTTATTTCTGTTTATAGGAAGGAACGTTTGCCTAGCACTAAGAGGGAATACTAGTGAGCATGCACGATGTGTGTGTGTGTGTGTATGTGTGTGTGTGTGTGTGTGTGTGTGTGTGTGTGTGTTTCAAATTAGAGTTTGCTATTTTTAAACTGGTAAATGAAATCTGAACAGTGTTTTTCCAGTCATAAAGTTATGGGAGATATTCAAGTCGTATGTAGCAGTGTGATGTTGTTAATTTAACAGCATGAGATTTGTTGTTGGAATTTCATACTTTACTTTCTGAGACTAATGAGGGAGGTCCTCTGATTGCTGAAAACGGTGTGGTTCCACAGGAGTTAACTTGTCATTCACGATGGTGCCTATTAGAGCCTCATCCCAGCAGTCTAGTGGGCTCTCTGGCCAGGACTCACGGTCACATTGCTCAGGCAGTTAAGGAAACTGTGTGATCTTTTTTCATTAATAAGATTTGTCACCATGTAAACATTAATGTGGGCTATGTAGACGTAGCTTCTTTTCCTGTGAGATGTTTGGTGGGCTGTATGAGACAGCAGAAGAGGAAAAGTAAGAGAGAAATGTAAATGGAATGGTTGACAAAGCAAGAAAAGAAAGGAAGAAAAAGGAAAGAGAGAGAGGAAGCAAGTTTGTGGTCCTCCAGGTTGAAATGGGAAATGTGAATGGTGATTTCATTCCTGCCTTGCTGTGTGCCATGAACAATAGTAGCAAAAATGAATGGCTCTGGAGTTCACGTTCTTACATAAGATTTCGTTGGAGTTGGGGAGTGGATGGATAAAAAGCAAAACACTAAAGATTTTCTAGTTCTCAAAATTTTATACAGCCTCAAAATTTTCTACTTCAATAAAATCTTTGAAATAATATTTCTAAGAGGATAATTGTGATGAAATATTTGCTGTATAATGCTTCCCTTGATGGCGTCTTTTTTAAAGTAGGTGCATGGATCTCTCAGCTCTGGAAGAAATTTTTTTCTATTGACTAGCAACCCGCATGTCAATCACGTACACCTCTGTCCAGAGGTATTTCTAGTGATTGATGAGGGAAGCCTGTAAATACAAATACATGAGGAAATTGCTATGTGGAGTGTCCCGGAAACCGGTTAATTCATGGAGCAAATATCACCTCAGTTTTTGTCAGATTGTAAAATTTAAAATAATAATAGTACTTTAAAAATATTTTAAATTTTCCTGAATCCCTGAACTTTAATCTTGGTGAATGTCACTTTTGGGGAAGGGGGGACATGTTGGGGAGCTGTGAGATGGTGGTGCAGGGTGGTCAGGGAATATTTATTTATTTGCCAAATAAATTGTTTTAGGCAAGATTATGTACTTTCCATTTGTAATAGAAACTTAATCCGCAAGTAAACGAAAGAAAAATATTTGTTGCCGAGCATCTACTCTGTTCAAGGCACTGGAAATACAAAAATGAGTAAGATGTAGCTGTGATGTTTATTTATTTAACTTTATAGTACTTATATATTTAATAACATATATTTGCCTCGTGTATTTTAACTGCTTTGTCAGATATTTCAAGGACTGAATTATTACCATTTTTCTGTCTAGACTACTTAGTGAATAAATGAATGAATGAATAAGTGGGATATCACTATAAGAAATCTATAATACTATATATTGTCGAAGCAAGAATCAAACAATATTCTCTTTGATGCCTAAGGAGTGAATGAGCTTGAGCTGGTTTTTCTAAGCAGACAACCCTTGCAGTTCTCAGTTTACAAAATCTATTTTAAGTAAGACCAAATTTAATCATTCCATAATCATAGTCATCTACATAGTTAAATTTGTCTTTTTCCTGACCTTGTCTTTAGAAAGAAATTATAAAAGAGAATTTTCAAAAAAGGAAAGAACAGAATTTCTTGTTATTTTTAACTCTAAGCTATCTTAATGCATAAATGTCTTTTTATCAAAAAATAGAATAAATGAGCACTGCTATTATCATTTACTACTGAATGTTAATGCCATTCCCCAAAAGCCAATTTTAATATACATTTCAAAGTATGATGGTAATCATTCTCTCAGTCAAGATCGTGATTTCACCCTCTGTTATTTTTTCCGTTGCACCTGAACATATTGACACATTATGTATTTAGTTGTGCTCTGATGTGGATGCTAATTTACTCTAGTCTTTACAAAAACTTTTCTGAAAATCAAAACAGTACTTAAACTATAGAGCTTAGATTTCCCCTTTGATGCTATTGACCATTACAAGAAGAAAAGGTGGACAAATCACAAGTTTTGTCATTTTATTGCTAACTTAATTTTAACAAAAATAGATGAAATTATGCAAAATCAATAAATAAGAGCCAAAGGGTAAGATACAGTTTCCTTATAAATTAAAACCATATACAATGAGTTCTGTTTACTTTTTGTTAGTAAATATTCAAAATGAATCCAAAATTTAGCATTTTACAAGTTAAACTTTTGTTAATTTATGGTTTGGGTTATAATTTTGGGTCTTCTTGCACCCTTTAGTTTTTAGAATTGCCACCTAGTTTTTAACATAAATCTCTTTAACCAAGTAATTCTAAAAGACAGATTAAATTCCTCCAAATATCATCTTGAAAATAAACCAGTTAAAATGATAAAAAGGAATCCAGATTAAATTTTGAAACACTGTGATAGCTGAGGACTAAAAAGAAGAGAAAGTAAAACATATTACTATTTGAACCACTTGTAAAATGATTTTGAGTTATTTTTCTCAGTCACCCTCTACTCAAAAGAAGCTTGAACTGTTAAAGTACTGTATGGATGAGTAAGAAGTATTTCCTTTGTAAATTACATATTGATTGTGAATTTTATGCTTTACTAGCTTAAAGGTCAACTTTATTAACTGTATTTTCTAAATATCCCAAAAAGAGGAGGAGGGGAGTGGGTGACAGTGAACTTACAATGGAGGATCATTTTATTTGTCAATTGCGATCGCATAAAGACAGATGTAGTTCTGTGTTGAGTGTCTTCCACTTGCTTCTCCACATCCACCCTACATCCTTCTTGTTCTGAATCCCAGGAAGCTGACTTATGAAGATTGCATTGACAGTTCCTTTCTCCTCTGGTTTCCTCTTGGGTTCAACCAGTGGGCACCTCTAGCAGGAGATCGAAGGGCAGAAGGAGAGTGAATTTGGGGTATATGTTTCCCTGCTGTTCTGCTAGGTTTTCTACTAAAGGCTGCAGGTCCTGTAGGGGCTCTTACAACAGTTCCGGACGTCTTGAGTTTGAATAACTGCTCTCTCCTCTCCTTTTCCTTCAAGCATAGGAGTGGTAACCATTTGTAGACACTGCTAGCTCCAAAAAGCCATACCATATCTCTTCTCCCTTGATCAATAGTCCCTTTATTAAACTATCTCCATCTGCTCTTTTTTCAAATGCTCTTTTTCCTCCCAGGATCATACCCAGTAGAAAAAAACATGAAAAAGGTGCCCATAGTGTTGTTTACGTGCACATGGAAACTTCAAAAATTGATATAACATTTAATAATGTAATTGCTGATGCCAATTAAGGACATATCCATCCATTTCAATGAGCAGACCAGTTTTTAATAAGGCTAAAGCATTAATTTTAGCTAGCTCCAGAATCACTACGTTTCTCTGTCTGACTGAAAGGAATGAGCCGACATGCTGCAGTCTGTGTAGGTTGTTAGGTCAGTACTTGAAAAGAAGCAAGGCAGAGGACAGGAAGAGCTGGTTCATAAAGAAATACAAAGGTACAGTTTATCAGCAGGGACTAATGTAGCCACCAGTTGTAGTCAAGAAAAATCTGCCTCCAACCCTTATAGTTTTCACAAGAATACATGTCAAAAGACCTTTATGACCCACTGTAGTTAGCCAAAAGTATGATGTATTATAATTCTGTATGCCGCTCCTGAGCTGTGAGTGCATTTAAATGGCAGAAAGGCAGGGAAGTGTGTCAGCTGAGGGCACATAGGACTTGTCAAAAGACTATTATCCAATAGTCGTAACTCCACCACTCATTGATTATGTGACCTTCATAAAATCACTTAAGCTATCTAAATCAAAGTTTCCTCATGAGATAAGTAGGGATAACAACTTCTGGCCAACTGTTCACAACTAAGACATTGAGAATTAAATATTAACCCAACCAAAGTCTGAAATGCATCCCTTTAGGGTATTGCTTAGCTCTACTCTTGTGGGTATGGCACAACAGTGAACTAGAGAGTCCTTCCCAGCAACAATTGTGTCCTCATGGAGGCATACCTTAAGTTCCATTTTGCTCTATATCATCTTTAAATTAAGCACAAAGATGATTATCAGGCTTGACATGATCTTGTCTTGTCTCGATTCTTCTGCTTTAGAATTGAGAAATCTAAAACCTTAGAGAGGTTAAGTGATTTGCCCAAAATCACACACACAAAAAGAGTAGCAGAACCAAGTCTAGAATTCAAGTCTCTTCCCTGTTCAATGCTATTTCTACCACAGAACATAACATTTTATTAGATCTGTATGGAACTTTATGATTAACAAAGTGTTATTCAACACATTACATAGCTGATCCACTGGGGCAGGTGTGGTAAGCAAAATAATGGCCTCCAGAGATAGCCACGTCCTAATGCTCAAAACCTGTGAATATGTTAACTTACACAGCAAAGGGGTATTAGGTTGCAGATGGAATGAAAGCTGCTAATCAGCCGACCTTAAAATAGGTAGATTATCTTGGACTATCCATGTGGAACCCAGTGTAATCGCAAGAGTCCTTAAGTGGAAGTGGGAGGTAGAGAAAGAATAAAAGTGATGTGAGGTGAGAAAAGACTCAACAGATTTTGAACATAGAAGAGGATCAGGAGCCAAGGAAGGCTGGCTGTCTCTCGAAGCTGGAAAAGGCAAGGAAGCACATTTTCCTTTACAGCCACCAGGAGGAACACAGTTCTGCCAACACCTTGATTTCAGCCCGGTGAGATCTGTATCAGGCTTCCAACCTACAGAACTGTGACATAATACATCTGGGTTGCTTTAAGCCACAAGTTTGTGGTAACTTGTTACAGCAGCAATAGGAAACGAATTCACCACGTAACGGATTTTTATCCTCATATTGTAGGTATGGAAACTAAAACTTTGTTTTGATTTGTTTGTTTAACTAAAGTATTCCATGAGCTTATTTATTTTCTTGGTGCTGAGTGGGGAAGATAGAAGGTATGAGTAAGATACCATCCTAGACCTCAGGGAATCCAAAGAAGAACTTCACACATAGAAATACTACAGTGAAATGTCTATTTAGGTCTTCTGCCCATTTTTTGATTGGGTTGTTTGTTTTTTTGATTTTGAGCTGCATGAGCTGTTTGTAAATTTTGGAGATTAATCCTTTGTCAGTTGCTTCATTTGCAAATATTTTCTCCCATTCTGAGGGTTGTCTTTTTGTCTTGTTTATGGTTTCCTTTGCTGTGCAAAAGCTTTTAAGTTTCATTAGGTCCCATTTGTTTATTTTTGTTTCTATTTCTATTTCTCTAGGAGGTGGGTCAAAAAGGATCTTGCTGTAATTTATGCCATAGAGTGCTCTGCCTATGTTTTCCTCTAAGAGTTGGATAGTGTCTGGCCTTACATTTAGGTCTTTAATCCATTTTGAGTTTATTTTTGTGTATGGTGTTAGAGAGTGTTCTAATTTCATTCTTTTACATGTAACTGTCCAGTTTTCCCAGCACCACTTATTGAAGAGGCTGTCTTTTCTCCATTGTACATTCTTGCCTCCTTTATCAAAGATAAGGTGACCATATGTGCGTTGGTTTATGTCTGGGCTTTCTATCCTGTTCCATTGATCTATATTTCTGTTTTTGTGCCAGCACCATACTGTCTTGATTACTGTAGCTTTGTAGTATAGTCTAAAGTCAGGGAGCCTGATTCCTCCAGCTCCGTTTTTCTTTCTCAAGATGGTTTTGGCTATTCGAGGTCTTTTGTGTTTCCATACACACTGTGAAATTTTTTGTTCTAGTTCTGTGAAAAATGCCATTGATAGTTTGATAGGGATTGCATTGAATCTGTCGATTGCTTTGGGTAGTATAGTCATTTTCACAATGTTGATTCTTCCAATCCAAGAACATGGTATATCTCTCCACCTATTTGTATCATCTTTAATTTCTCTCATCAGTGTCTTATAATTTTCTGCATACAGGTCTTTTGTCTCCTTAGCTAGGTTTATTCCTAGGTATAGATTGCCAACAAACACATGAAAGAATGCTCAACATCATTAATTATTAGAGAAATGCAAATCAAAACTACAATGAGGTATCACCTCACACCTGTCAGAATGGCCATCATCAGAAAGTCTACAAACAATAAATGCTGGAGAGGGTGTGGAGAAAAGGGAACCCTCTTGCACTGTTGGTGGGAATGTAAATTGATACAGCCACTATGGAGAACATTATGGAGGTTCCTTAAAAAACTAAAAATAGAACCACCATATGACCCAGTAATCCCACTACTGGGCATTTACCCAGAGAAAACCATAATTAAAAAAGAGTCATGTACCACAATGTTCATTGCAAGTCTATTTACAATAGCCAGGACATGGAAGCAACCTAAGTGTCCATCGACAGATGAATGGATAAAGAAGATGTGGCACATATATACAATGGAATATTACTTAGCCATAAAAAAGAAACGAAACTGAGTTACTTGTAGTGAGGTGGATGGACCTAGAGTCTGTCATACAGAGTGAAGTAAGTCAGAAAGAGAGAAACAAATATCATATGCTAACACATATATATATATTCAAAAAAATATGGTTATGAACCTAGGGGCAAGACAGGAATAAAGACACAGACCTACTAGAGAATGCACTTGAGGACACGGGGAGGGGGAAGGGTAAGCTGGGACAAAGTGAGAGAGTGGCATGGACATATATACACTAGCAAATGTAAAATAGATAGCTAGTGGGAAGCAGCCGCATAGCACAGGGAGATCAGCTAGGTGCTTTGTGACCACCTAGAGGGGTGGGATAGGGAGTGTGAGAGGGAGGGAGACACAAGAGGGAAGAGATATGGGGATATATGTATATGTATAACTGATTCACTTTGTTATAAAGCAGAAACTAACACACCATTGTAAAGCAATTATACTCCAATAAAGATGTTAAAAAAAAAAAAAAAAGAAGAAACACTACAGTGAGGTGCAAGGAAGGGTAGAAGGCCCTGGATGTGCAGGCCGGGGACTGCAAGTGCAAAGCACCCACTCTGAAGGCAGCAAGTTTGAAGGGTGACTTTGGTTAGTAGCATCTGTTAAGCTTTCTCAAAATGCTTCATAGGGAAATACATTTGACTCTTAGGAGGTAACTGAAACTGTGATGCTCAATTTCAGATTCAGGAAAATACAGTAATATACACATTCACTTCTGATGCTGTCAGGAATTCAGAGAGCTGTTACATCGATACCCTGAGACTATGACTTGATAAGTCCAGGTGGAGCCTCGGAATTGCATTGTAAACAAAAACAAACAATTTTGATTCATGTACGTCTCAGACCACTCTTGGGAAAAAACAGCTGTAGGCCTTCTGGTGGTATAAGTTTCCCAGTTAATTTTAGGTTTAAATTACACTGATGCCTCCCTCTGAGAAATTGAGGATGAGGGGAAGGAATGCAAAAGCAGCATTTGTATCAAGCACACCAGATGATTTGTTTGTATGCACACCCAATTTTGAGACAGTGAGACAACTTGGACCCAATGTCCCAGTTGAAGCTCGTAAAAAGGTACCCCCAGTGGTATGAACAGCAGAGACCACATGCCTTTCCAAAGACAGACTTCATGTTTTCACTTTACTTAAAAGCCAAATGGATTGTGAGATTAAAGTGGCAATTTTCAATCTGTTTCAAGTCAAGAGAGCCAAGTTTTTGATTAGCTGTTTTGTAGCTCAAATTTGTCCTGACAGGGTTTCTATCTCCTTTAAAGAACTCACCAAGGAATACTCCTCAAGCAACAAATGATGGATGGATAAAGCACTATAATTATGATCAAAGTCCAAAGACTCCAGCCTCTGTAATTATGCACTCCCCAGCCTCTGAAAGTCACTTTGTTCCATTTAAAATAGGATGAGACATGGACATGGGGTGGTGTGTACTTTTTGGTTTGTCAAGTTTTGGGAAATGACAGTTATTAACATTTCTGTTTTACCTTAAGCCATAATATTTGGGGGATAATTTAGAGGGAGAGAATTTTCACTCTATTCTTATCGTTTGCCTTCCATTCTCCACTTACATCTGACTCTTTTTATTAGGAATTAGACTCTTTCAAGTTCAGAATGAAATAATTAAGTTTAGAAGAAGAATTATAAGGGCTGAAAATCTCCTTGCCACTTTAAAATTTCTCGCATCTTTTTTTGTTTCAAATGAACAAACTTAATTTGTCAAGTTGAACAGCACCCATTCGCACTTTCCATGAACTCGTGCAGCTCTCTCATAATTGAGGGCAATACCAGCATTATAATAATAAGACTGATAAAGCATTTTGAGCCAAAAAGTACAAAATTGGGGACTTCCTTGGTGGCGCAGTGATTGGGAGTCTGCCTGCCATTGCAGGGGACACGGGTTCAAGCCCTGGTCCGGGAGGATCCCACATGCCGTGGAGCAGCTAGGCCTGTGCGCCACAGCTGCTGAGGCTGCACTCTGCAGCCCGCGAGCCACGGCTGCTGAGCCCACAAGCCACAACTACTGGGGCCCGCACGCCTGGAGCCCATGCTCCACAACAGGAGAAGCCACCACAATGAGAAGCCTGCGCTCTGCAACGAAGAGTAGCCCCCAGCTCGCCACAGCTAGAGAAAGCCCTTGCGCAGCAACGAAGACCCAACGCAGCCAAAAATAAATAAATAAATAAAATTAAAAAAAAAAGAAGTACAAAATTGGAAGCTAGTGTGATAATTTAATCAGCCACATGGTTACCTGGAGTAGATTTTTTTTTTTTTAATTTATTTACTTTCGGCTGCATTGGGTCTTCGTTGCTGCACACGGGCTTTCTCTAGTTGTGGCGAGTGGGGGCTACTCTTTGTTGCAGTTCACGGGCTTCTCATTGAGGTGGCTTCTCTTGCTGAAGAGCACAGGCCCTAGGCGCGTGGGCTTCAGTAGTTGTGGCACGTGGGCTCAGTAGTTGTGGCTCACAGGCTCTAGAGCGCAGGCTCAGTAGTTGTGGCACACGGGCTTAGTTGCTCGGCAGCATGTGGCATCTTCCCGGACCAGGGCTCGAACCCATGTCCCCTGCGTTGGCAGGTGGACTCTCAACCACTGCACCACCAGGGAAGCCCTAGAGTAGATTTTTAATGTAATCTTTTTTTACAGATGGTGATGTAGATTGAAATAAATAATAGAATACATACAAATTTATGATAGGGGTAACACTGCAATAGAGACTTCTGCCTCTAAAGTTGTGTGTCATGTCTTAAGTTTGTTGATTGTATTTAACTTATCCCCCATGTTGATTGTATTTAACTTATCCCCTAGTCATATCCTGACATTTCATCAGGGTGGTCAATTTTTAGAGCTTCCTTAAAAATATCAAGCTTTAGATATTTTATTTGAAATTCAGCATTAGCTTTTCTTTTTCTTTTCTGAGTCAGTGTTTCCATTTTTGTGCTTGAACTTAGTAGTGTCATTTACTTCTTAACTACCTAAATAATTTATTGAAGCTTTCCATGGGAAAACTCACTTTCTTCCAACTTTTTTCATTGCAACCTCCCTTAAGTAAAAAGTGCTAATAAGATGTATGTTTCCATTTTATTTTTCTTTTGAACACTTTTATCTCAGGCAATGAATGAAAAACTTTCTTCTTGACAGGATTTTCAAACTAAATTATGAGCAATCAAAAGTCAGCATCTCAATCTAATGCGATATATCTATGCACCTGCATAAGCTATTTTTTAGTATCCTGTAGAGGCTGATGTGGCTTTAATGACTATTTCAAGCTTAGTGAAGAGATCTCACTGGATGACTTCTCTTCACATTAGCACTGGTGTGAATGTGGCACACTTTATAGAATCTTATGTTGAATCATGTCTTCACTGAGTGAAAGGCTTGTCTATGAAAGCACTACTTGCCCTTCTATCTGACATTTGAGGACCCACCTTATCTTCCTACATAAAATGTATATACAGTTTTACTTCCAAATCTTGAATATTTTCCCTCTCTACTTTTCTCCGCCCTTTCTTCTTTCTCTCTTTCATAGAAGCTCTGTATATCTTTGCTTCTTGGGAATATAGAATATTCCTGAAAAAGCTAAAAATATCACAAAACAGTTTGTTAAAAACTAGTTCAAGCTTTGCTCTGCAAAAGTAAAATTGGGACATTTTGTGAGAGAAATTATGACAGCCACATATCAAAAATAAAAACACCAAAAAACTGACAAAATATATAACTTCTGGATTTTATTTAAAAATGTTTTTTAGTATTGATATCTAGTTTATCTGAGTGGCTAAGCAAATTTTAAAGGAGTTTTGTAAGTTAGCAAATATTTAAATAAACTGATAGATATTGTTTGTTGGGGTGACAAGGAGGAATAGAAAAAAGGAAATGATAAAGGCTTAAATAGTCCAAGCTTATTGGAAACTACAAAATTATTCAATAATGTTCAGTAAATATTTATTAAATGAATATATGATAAGAAATTTAAAAATTCAAAGTTTTTAAGTACTGGTTTTTGCTATAGCAGATCTTCTAGCAACATCTGAGTTAAGTGCAAGTTAAAGAAGGATCTTTGAAGCTCAGGTCGAAACATAAATGTCAGAGCACTTTAGATATTCTCAGATGAAATAGATAAAAGTACTTGTGACTTGATGTTAATGATATCAAAAATTATTAGAGAAATGACATGTTCTCAACAATAGTAGAAGCCAAAAATCAAATCTAGTAAAACAGTTGTTTTCCATGTCGTCTTCTAGCTCCATAATTTTTATATATAAATTGTAATCATAAAATAATTTCAATATTCTATTAAATAAATTACATAAGACCGTTCCATTTGTCATATATTTTGTATTTATGATAAGTAACCGCATAAGGATTTCATCATATCAATGCAACTTAATACATTTATTTCCCTTATTGAATATTTAGGTTGGTTATTATAAATTAAAAATAGTATATAACCACCTTTTTTGAGTTATTTTCTTGGGTTCATTTCATGAACCAAATATTTAAGGAAAGCAACTAATACATGTTCAATCTATACAAATTGCTGTGTAATTTACCCTTGTTATTTCATGTAATCTGCTTTTTCTTAGCTACGTAATATGCCCAGTTTGCAGATGAGAAAATGATGCTCAGAGAAATGACTAGCTGAACCAAGATGACTTAACTAGTATGTGGAAGGAACTCTTTGTATTTTCATTTTTACCTGAGTCAGAATTTGAAACCAGGACGACCTGATCTAAAGTCTTTTCTGTTTCCCCCAGAATACGCTGCCAACTAAGAAGTAGGAGGGTTAGCAAATAAAAGTGTATATACTTTTTCAAGTTTCTGGAAAACATTGTTCATTAAAAGGGTATGCCAGGGGCTTCCCTGGTGGCGCAGTGGTTGAGAGTCTGCCTGCTAATGCAGGGGACACGGGTTCGAGCCCTGGTCTGGGAAGATCCCACATGCCGCGGAGCGGCTGGGCCCGTGAGCCACAACTGCTGAGCCTGCGCGTCTGGAGCCTGTGCCCCGCAACGGGAGGGGCCGCGATAGTGAGAGGCCCGCGCACCGCGATGAAGAGCGGTCCCCGCACCGCGATGAGGAGTGGCCCCCACTTGCCGCAACTAGAGAAAGCCCTCGCACGAACCGAAGACCCAACACAGCAAAAAATAAATAAATAAATAAATAAAGTAGCTATACAATTAAAAAAAAAAAAAAAAAAAGGGTATGCCAATAAATTTTGCCTAGGAGTTCCAGTTTTAGATATTATTTTAAAATTTTGCTAATTTAGTAGATGACATATGGTTTTAATTAGCACTTTTTTTTATTATTAACTAGGATAACTACAGAAACCACGATTACTAATTTTCTAAGATCTCAACTTCTGATCCTGTATTTTTAGAAAATGAGGATGAGATATAAGCCACTAAATATCTAGCATTTATTGAATTCTTATTATGTGTCAGAAACTGTTCTATGCACTTTACATATTTAATTTTACACATTTAATTCTCAAATCACCTTAAGAGGTATTTACTAGTATTATCTATTACTAACCAAGAGACAGTAGTATAATGTTTAAGAGACTGGTTTTTGTGACCAGGGTGCCTTGGTTCAAATTCTCTGCCAGTTGTTAGATCTTCTAACTTAATCTCTGTGTTTGTTTTCTCATGCATGATGATAGTCCAGCTACCTGAGTGAGTGGCTTTGAGAATTAAATGAGTTAATTGTACAAAGGACTTAAAGACAGCAACTGGCACATAGTAAGTGCTGTATAGGCAGTAGCTCTTATCCTTATTCTACAGATGAAGACATTGAGGCACAGAGAGGCTGTGTAATCTGCCCAGGTTAAAATAGCTGGACACTGGTGGAGATGAGTAGGATCCTGATTTATATAACATTATTTTTTTATGGTCATACCTTAATTAACTCTCAGTAGATTCTATGTAGGGATGATTTTTGTCCTTAGTTTTTATTTGTTTGTTTGTTTTAATGCTTAGAGACCCTAAAAATTAATTATTTAACATTCTAGAAAAATGGTTTGAATCTAAAGAGAAGAAATGTTATCAAGGATAATTTTTACCATTAAAACAACCCAGGAACAATTTTGAAAACAATCTATTCTGTCTCTGGATATAAATGAGTTTCAGCCATCCTAACTAGGACGTTATACACAAGGATTCAACTTTGAAAACTTGGAATTGCCCACTTTGGAAGCTCGGGACCTCTTACTTCAAAAACTCACTTTTAATTGTTTTCTAACTGTTGTTGTTTATTTTGAATCACTACTTTTGCTCCCCCATTGCTGTTAATAATTCACAAATCCCTCATTCCCTAATTTCTGTTATGAAATTTGGTGACATAAATAGAATCCTCTTCCGCATTCTCTCAACTCTATCCAAATTAATTCAGCTTTTATCCCATTTCCACTACCCATGTGACATTTTTTCCAGTGTGGTATTTTGACTTGCCACCACCTTGACCTTTTGTTCCTTGTACTCCTCTGCTAGCTTGTCTTAACTGAAAGCTGTTCTTTCTGTGAAAATGCCCATATTACCCATTGTTCTTCAGTAGAAGCAAAGCCTTTTTACCCAGAGGGCCAAGAGATGGACCTAACATATTTCATGTTCAGCACTGCTGTTTTCAGATCATTGTTTACCCACCATCACTCATTAATTTCATGTCTTCTGAAACCTCTTCCGTCAAAGTGATTTACTGAACTTCATGACAATGCACTGACTGACTTTAGGAGCTTCTCCTCGGTAACTTGGCTCCATTTTCTTCTTTACTTCTGCCAGCTCTTTGGGAACCTCAGTATCCTTTTGATGTCCTTCCTATAATGTAGTCTCACATTTCCTTGGCTTCCTTAACTCAAGGAGCTCCCATTTCTGCTCTGTTCCAGTCACTTCCCATATAACCATGTCCTGGACTTCCTCATTACTGGAAGTTATTCCAGTCCCAAATCATACCACCTCACACTTCCATTTCTGATCAAAATCGATTGTCCCTTTCCCTCTCTCACACCCCCAGCCTGCCCTGAACCTGTTCTGTGTGCACACTCTCACAGGCCCCCTGCAAAAACCCCATGCCTTCTTCAAGGTTTGTCTTAATTACTGTTTATTTCATGAGTCTTTTGTGCATATTTCCTTACAAGTTTCTGTTCACCTACTAAACCCTCACTACTCAAAGCGAAGTACATGGAATATTACAGAATCTGGGGTCCTGCATCAGTCCTACTAAATGAGAATTTACATCTTAACAAGAACTCAAAGGGATTCATGGACACTAAATTTGAGAAGCACTGCTCTAGCCCAGTAGTTCTCCAGGTATAATCCTGAGATCACAGTAATAGCAGCACCCAAGAACAAGGTAGAAATGCTGATTCTCAGGCCCCATCTGAGCCCTACTGAATCAAAAAAAAACCTGGAGTTGTGGCCCAGCAATCTGTATTTTAACACACTCTTTAGGGGATTCTGATCACACTGAATTCTGAGAACATACTTATACAACTTTCAAGTGGTGGGACTGTCTTGTTTATTTTGATATTCCTTGAATGTATATAGAAGGTGCTTTACAAATGCATAATAAATGAAGAAGTGAATGGCTGAGTGAATAATGCTTTTGCTTATCATTGCAAATAATGTGTTATATTTCTTTTCTCATATGCCATAGAACTTTATTTATATTTCTGTAAATGTATTTATATGTATTTACTTAAAAAAACTAAGCTCTTAACTATTTCTGAATATATACCATGTCTAATATTGAGTCCTGAACATAGTAGGTATTCAATAATTGTTTAATTCAGTTAGAATGTTTTTGTTCTACATTTTTATGTTTTTGTTCTCTCTCCCTCACTCTTTATCTACCTTTCCCTTACTTGATACATTGTTTCAGATCAAGTAAAGGACCAAATGGGAGATACAAGGCAGGCAGGGACCTGACCTATTGGAATTCATATCCATATAACAGAAATAAATCTTAGGGAAAAAAAAGTTGAAAAAAGTGAAGAAGGCAAATGAATTAGGTTTGAGACTAGAGGTGGTGGCTGGCCACACCTATAATCTATTCCCTGACAAAATGGCTTTGGTTGTCATGTCAAACCATATGAGAACGTGTGCAGTGCAAACACTACTAGAAACCATAGGCAACTTGGGTCTGAAATAAGCTTCGCTAGTCATAAGGGAGGGCTATGGTTTTCATTGCCTAAAGAACTCTGTTCAGTCTCAACCAACGAGAACCCTGAAATGAAATTGTCAGGCTGGGTAACTAATGCTGCTCTTGGCAGCAGCAGCCCATGGATTCTTTTCATTGAACAGGGACAGACTATAAATAATAGCATTTGTGTCACACTTTGTCACTTCCAAGAACTCCAGAAGCACCAACAAATAGACACCAATGTTCTATGCCAGGTTGCAGGTGGATATACAGGTTTTTTATACTCAGGGAGGAGGGTCGCTGTAACCAGATAGGAACCCAAATAATGATGTGGTTCTTCAGTTTAAGATTTTAGGCTAAAAATGACTATTCTGTTATTTTGGACTTTTTCTTAATTAGTCATGCCTTAAAATTTAGGTCTTTATTGGGGCATTAAAAATTTCTAACATAGTGAATATCTGTGCTAAAACAATGACTGCTTCGTATGTCTCAGTTCTGTGGTGAACAGTTCACCAAGGCCATTAAATATGACCCATAAACTAATTCCAACTATCTCCCTCTTAGAGTGCCCAACTCAACAGGTCTTCCTCTGGTGGCTTTTCTAGTCACACACTACAATCCAGAGGGCTGATGGAGGGGATCAATTTTTTGTGTTTGCCTAGAAAGCCATTTCAAACTCTACGTGGTTGTTCTCAGGAAGCTGACTATCCCTTTTGCCATTTTCCTGATCCTATGAGGTATGCTTGCCTGGTCATTGTGCACGCAGCCCTCCTAGGAAGGCAAAACCCAAACAATGGGACATTGTCTTATATACATAAAAAAAGCCTCTGCCTTTCTACCTTTCCTCCACTCACCCCCTTGCTTTAGCAGTTTCCAAGAATAGAAAAGTTAGCACTAAAATTCATGAGTTTCAAAACAAGTGGGCTAAAGAATATGCATGAGTTTTAAAGATATTACTATTTATTTCATTTGCAATGAAAATTTTGCTTCTTTTAAAGAAATCATATTAAGAAACCCTATGAGATCAACTGCATTTTGTAAGAAGCTTACAGATTTCTGCATGCAAAGATTAACTAACTAATTTCAAAGGTTTTTACAATAATATTTCTTCAAAGGTTTATTATTATAATCTGCTACTTCAGTGGGAGTACATATTTTCTATAATTTTAAGCAAAATATATTTATAGTATCAAATTTTTGAGCAAAAAAATAAAAGAGGAAGGAGGAGGAGGAGAGAAAGTCTTTCAATGGCAGTGCGTGCTCAGATGTCATGGCCTCTTATTTAACTGCAACCTCACCCCCTTCCCCTTCCACTTTTCCAATCCCCAGTTCCTTACTATGCTATTTTGTCCGTATAATACACATCACCTTCCAAAATACTACTTCATTTACTTATGTTTATTGTTTCTTACCTGTCTCTCCACAGTGGAAGGTAAGCTCCATGAGGATATTTGTCTGCTTTATACCCTGATTTATCCCAAACGCCTAGAAAAGAGCCTGGCACATATGGATGCTCAGTGAATAACTTGTTAATTGAATAAATTATGGAGAAGCAGTTAATTAAAAAATCCTTAGTCACTGATGCTTTCCCTGATGACTAAGGTACAACTTCTTTAAAATGACTGAAAAAATCTGATTGAAAAAAGGAGTTTTTTCTTTCATCAGGGATATGAGGCTTAAAAGGGTGGTGACCCAAAGTCACAGAGCTGGTGAGTGGGAGAGTTGGGACTTAGTCAGCACTTCACGTTCAGAATTCAGTGTGCTTCTCACTAAACTTTGCCGCTTATCCTGTTTGTAAGCCTGGATATCTTGTTTGTCCAAATCTCTCATAATTTTTCAGGGTTTTATTATGTAAAACCCTTTCACATATAGTATTTGAGCCACAGAGCTATTATTAGTTGCATTTTATAGATAAAGAAGCTGAAGATAGGGAGCCAGTGACTTGTCAAATATCACACAGAAGTCTAATTGAGGGCAAAGGCAGGACTAGATTCCTGGAAGCTAATCTAATAGCCTTTGTTATTACACATTTCTCTTGCAACTGTTGATTTAAAAAATGTACTGGGTACCATCTATGCACCAAGCCCTATTCCAGGCACTAGTGAGCAAAAACTCATCCCCGCTGTCATGGAACTGATACTTTCAGTTCACAAATAAGCACATGATGTGCTGGGTAGTGCTAAGTCTCTGCATAAAAGTGAGGCAGGATAAGGGCTATGTAGAGAGAATGACAGGTTTGGAAGGAATCCTATATGAAATGGGATGTCATCTAATAAGTCCTCTCAGATGAGGTGAACTTTGAGTAGAGATCTGAAGAGAATAAGGAAGAAATCTGGGGAAGAGAGAATTCCAGGATGCGAGGAGATTGGAGTGGCTGAAACAGCGTGGGCAAGAATGGAGAGATGAGATGAGATCAGTTGTTAGGGAGCAGGGCTGCACGTCTAGATGTAAAAAAGGGTTGACTTTTCTCTCAAAAAGTCTCTCAAAGGGATTAGTTTCTTATTGAAAATTCTCAATAAGAATTTTATTGTCTTACATTTTAAAGCATTACTTTGGCTGTGTGCTATGTGGGAAACAGACTGTAGAGACCAGATGTAGGGGCTATTGCTCTAGATGAGAATTGATGATTCTTTGTACTAAGGTGATAAAGAGTGGTAGTATCAAGGATACATTTCAAAAGATGACCAATAGAATTGTTGAAGATTATAGAGAAGGACCTTATTTGGGGCTTGGGTGTCATCCATAGAGAGCATCTGGTTTCCACAGCATGGTATTACCTTAGTGAATACATGTCAATTCAAAGCTAACTCTCAAACTTGAAAGCTTAGAGGCCTGATGCTTCAGCACAAGATCATTTCTTTGTTAACACTCAGACTGATATATGAAAATGAGAAAGCCAATGTATCATCTCTTAAAATGGGAAATATGGCCATCTTGAATAAGCTTCCTTTGGCTGATAAGCATATTCTTTTCTTGTAGACATAATGTAGGGGATAGCAAATTGGATTCAGGATGTTGCTAGATGAATATGACATGGCAGAAAAATGGAGGTCAATGGATAATTTGATAGCCTGATAAATCCATCTCCATATAGCTAACTCCATAAAGATATACACACTGAGAGAACCATATAGATACTCATGTTCTTGAGCCAGAATATACATGTGTCAGGACAAAGCTGGAGACCCAATAAAATGTACCTCTCTTCTTGTTCCTCAACCCTGACAATAACCAACAAATTCTCTATCCCTGACTACACATTTTTCCTTTAGATATGTTAATATATTTGATCAGATTTCACTCTATTTTTGGCCTAAGATCATTTCTGTCTCTTGATTTTGCCAATGAGATCCAGTATGTTTCTGTTTTACTCACAAAAGGCAATTAATCTTATTTCTCAGTTTCTGAGTTGTCCCCATTATTTGTCACTATTATAAACTATCTTATATAATTCTCCTAAAACTCTGCTCAATAATTATCTGCTAAATTTAGACCAATTGAATCAAAACAAATACAGTTTTCTTTTCAAATCATGGTACCTGCTGGTTGTCGTGGTGGTGGTGTTCTTATTATAATAATAAAATAACCTAATTTCCAGATGTCTCAGTTCAGTCTACCTAAAACTAGACCTTTTTGGATATATGGTATGTTAGTTTTTATGAGCTGTAATTATTAAGCAAAAATTCCTTTAATTTTCTTAAAGATTTTGCCCTAAACCATGTTTTATTTATAATAAGATGCTTGTCTATAACCTTTATATATTTAATGATTAAATATAAAGAGATTCTTAGTCTTTGTTATTTTAAACCCAAAAGAGTATGTTAGAAAGAAGCATCTCAAGTCTTTCATGTGGTTCTTTGTACTTGGGGGAGAAATGGTTAAATTTCAGCCCACCCTCCACTAGGGCTGAAGAGATTAAATAATCAAATGATGATTAGATCTTCTCTTTATGCGTGTTTGTTATTCATAGAACATTCTATATACCTAATCTCCCATTTATTTGTGAGACAACTTTGTGCTTATTACCTAAACCTGGGAAAGTATAAGACCCATTTGCCAGCAGTGTGTCTTACAGTACAAAACCAGTTGAAGTATCCCACTAAACATATGAAATATTTACTTAAGTAAAAGAGTGTTAACATGAAGGTTTTGAATTTTTAAATTTATAACGATTCTAAAGAAGCAAATGACAAGGGATTATTCATGACAAAGTGAAAATATAGATTATTAAAATGGAAATGTATATTAAAGAAGATGAGTTTGTTATATTTTCTTTTACATGCTATAGGACAATAAAATCATTTTAATCTTAAAATCAAAACATGATTATTTTGTTTACTGGCTTTGATATTAGAACATAAAAGTATCTGAGGTTACTAGATACTCATATCCTTTAGGATATTTACTAAAGGGTAAAAAGTGTACAAATTGTTGGTATGTATATAATTACTTTTGAATAAAGTAATTTTAAGAAGTATTTTTCAGCTGAATCTTTGTGGGAGAGATATATTACTAATGTTTACCTTGAAAGAGACTAGAGTTCTCAGATATACCAATGTTGTAATGGCTTTTTTCCAAAAACATCTATCTAAAAAAAAATCCTAAAGAAATGATCAATAGAATAAGTTGGAAAATAGAGAAATCATAAAGCCCTTTCATATTTGCATTAATGACCTACATATTTAGAAATCTCATGTACTGAGATACCTCACACCCAGATTTCAACATAAAATTTCCTGGCCCAACTCTTTCGTGTCATGTCCTCTTATTTTTCCATTGTCACATGCCCTCAACGTACTTTTTTGTTCAGCTTGATAAGCTAGAAGGGATCTTAATTGAGTTAGTGGAGAGAAGCCAAAGTTTTGCTTTTGCATTCCACTGAGAACACCTGAATGGGAAGGTCATGGGACAGTTCTTGAAATATAGCACCCTGCAATGAATTTTATAGTAATATCAAGCCTTGATCATCAGTTAGCACGAAATGCCATAGCTAACATTCTCATAGACTCACAGAATTTGTGGAAGTGAAAGGAACATTTGTCATAATTTTTAAAGCTATCTTTAGTTTCCTGGAACACAATTAAATGGAAGTTGAGATATCTGCTTCTGTAAAATCTTTAAAAATTAGAGAGACTTATGGTTTAATTTAACTCCAATATGCAAGGATCTCAGAGACTGTAACTTCTCTTACAACAAGAAAAAGTTGGACTGAAAAATCAACAACTTTTCTTGTACCTATTAGAAAAGTGAGGTTGCAAGACAAATAGCCACCATAAAATCTGAAGAGATAGGTTCATCCAGAGAGAGACACAGTAGAGATCTGCCTAGCTGCAGCAGAAGCCGTAAAGTGGTGGGATCATTTAACTGATTAATTACTGGAGGTTGTGTCCACTAGCTTAAAGCAAGAGACCCTTTGACTGCAGTCTTGGAAGAGACCCACGCTTTCCTGGGCTTCTACTGGGAACCCCACCAGGTTCTTACTATGAGGATCTGAGTAAGATCCCCCATGGAAGGGAAGGGAAAGAGAAACCAATGTGAAATAAAGTGTTCTCTATAACATCACAAAAGGACTATTATCTAGAGGGAAAGACTGCTGGAGGCTCATCAGTTGGTAATCTTCCCTCTCAGGTCCCATCCACCCTTAATATCTTGGTAAGGAGGAAAAATAACATCATTGAGAGGGGCCAGGGTTTCAAGAAAATAGATTGGGAATACTGGAGTCAGAAAAGGGAATAGAGGTCAGGAGGAATAAAACTATTCTAGTGGAGAAACACTTGTGAAGATCACATCCCTATGTTACAGATCCACTAAAAGACTGAGGTTTAATTAGAATCAAATAGAACCTTTTTCCTCCCCAACACCTTATCACTATACCAAGTGCACTCCAGTATAACATCAGTAGGTTACACCTGAAAGATCTGTGAGTAAAAGACTTTCACAAAGGAATGCCCAAAATCAAAGGAAGAGATAAAAATAAGGACACTGGAGAAATTTGAAGCCTCTTACACCTATACCTACAGAAACTTTAATCACAGTCTGACTTCTAACAATATTAACATAAATCATTAAACTAAAGGAAAATTTACTTTTACATGTCCAGCTTTTGACAAAAATTTCAAAGCATGTAAAAGGTAGGAAAGTCACAGTTTGAAGAACAAAACAATCATAACCTCAGATATGACACAAGTATTGAAGTTATCCAAGGGGAGATTAATGAGTTAAGGGCTCTAAGGGAAAAAGTCAAAAACATGCAAGAGCAGATGAATAATATAAGGGAAATGGAAAATTTAAGAATGAAAAGGAAATGATAGAAATCAAAACAATGTAACATTATGATTTATTTCAGGTATACAAGTCTGGTTCAACATTCAAAAATCAGTTTATGTAATCAATCACATTAACAGGCTAAACAAGAAAAATCACATGATTATATCAATAGATGCAGAAAAAGCATTTGACAAAATCCAACATGTATTCATGATTAAAAACTCTCAGCAAACGGTGAATTAATGGAACTTCCTCAAGTTGATAAAAAAATATATTTTATATATATTTTTTGTATGTATCTATGCAAACAACCTACAGCTAACATCATACTCAATGGTGAGAAACTAAAAGCCTTCCTGCTAAGATCAGGAACAGGCAAGGATGGTCCCTTTCACCATTGCTTTCAACATAATATTTGAAGTCCTAACTAATACAGTAAGTCAAAAAAAAAAAAAAAAAAAAAAGGAAATAAAAGCATACAATTTGGGAAGGAAGAAATAAAACACTTTGTGTGCAGACGATATGATTATCTATGTAGGAAATCCAAAAGAATCAACCAAAAAAAAAAAAAAATCACTCTTCTGGAACTCATAAGCAATTATAAGGAAGGTTGCAGGATATAAGTTTAATATACAAAAGTAAATTGCTTTCCTGTATACCAGCAGTGAACAAGTGGAATTTGAAGTGAAAAACAATGCTATTGACATTAGCACATAAAAAAGGAAATACTTAAGTATAAATCTATCAAAATAAGTACAATATCTATACAAGAAAATCTATAAAACATTGATGAAAGAAATTTTAAAAAATGGAGAGATAACCCATGTTCACAGATAGAAAGATTTAATATTGTGTCCTTCCCAACCTGATCTATACATTTGATCCTTGAACAATGCGAGGGTTAGGGACTCCAACCCTCCACACAGTCAAAAATCCGTGTATAACTTTACAGTTGGTCCTCCATATCGGTGGTCCTGCATCTGTAGATTAATTAAACAAACTATGGATCATGTATTATACTACTTATTTATTAAAAAAAAAATCTGCATGTAAGTGGACTCAAGCGGTTCAAACCTTTGTTGTTCAAGAGCCAACTGTATATTCAATACAATCCATATCAAAATCCCAGGAAGTTACCTTGTTGATATTGACAAACTGATTCTAAATATTATATGGAGAGGCAAAAGACCCAGAATAGTAAACATATTATTGAAGAAAAACAAACTTGGAGAACTTATATTACCCAAGCTTAAGACTTAAAGTAATCAAGACAGTGTGGTATTTGGTGAAACAATAGATAAATCAATGGAACAAAATAGCCCAGAAATAGACCCACCTAAATATAGTCAACTGATCTTTGACAAAGGAGCAAGGTAAGTACAATAGAGTAAAAATAGTCTTTCAACAAATGGTGCTAAAATAAGCAGACATCCATCAAAATGCATCATAGACCTAAATGTAAAAAAACTGTAAAACTCCTAAAAAATAACAGGAGAAAATCTCGATGACCTTGGTATGGCAATGAATTCTTAGATATAACACCAAAGGTGTGATCCATGAAATAATTGATAAGCTGGACTTCATTAAAATTATAACTTCCACTCTGTGAAAGACAATGTCAAAAAAATGAGAAGACATGCCACAGACTGGGAGAAAATATTTGCAGAAGACATATCTGATAAAGGACTGTTACCTAATATATACAAATGACTCTTAAAGCTCAATAATAAAATGAATAACCTGATTAAAAAGTGGGCAAAAAACCTGAACAGACACCTCACCAAGGAAGATATACAGATGGCAAATAAACATATGAGAAGTTGCTCAACATTATATGTCATTATGGAGTTGCAAATTAAAACAATGAGATACCACTGCACATGTACTAGAATGGCCAAAAAACAAAACACAACACCAAATGCTGGCAAAAATGTGGAGCAGCATGAACTCTCATTCATTGCTGATGGAAATAAAAAATGGCACAGCCTCTTTGGAAGACAGTTTGGCAGTTTCTTACAAATCTAAACATACTCGTAAAACACAATCCAGCAATTGTGCTCATTTGTATTTTCCCAAATGAGTTGAAAATGTATATGCACACAAAAACCTGCATATGGATGTTTATAGCAGTTTTATATCAGTCTTATTCATAATTGTCAAAGGCTGAAAACAACCAAGATGTCCTTCAGTAAGTGAATTGATAAACTGTGGTACATCCAGGCAATGGAATATTATTAAATGCTAAAGAGAAATGAGCTATCAAGACATGAAAAGACATGAAAGGACCTTAAATGTATATTACCAAGTGAAATTAGCCAATCTGAAAAGGTGGCATAATGTATGATTTCAACTATATGACATTCTGGAAAAGGCAAACCTATGGAAATAGGAAAAGGATCAGTGGTGACCAGGATTTTTGAGGAGCGAGGGTTGAAGAGGCAGAACACAGAGGATTTTTAGAGGAATGAGAGTATTCTGTATGGTTCTATAATTGTGGATACTTATCATTATATCTTTGTCCAAAGCTATAGGATGTACAACACCAAAAGTGAACCCTAATATAAACTACGGACTTTGAGTGATAATTTGCCAAGTTAAGTTCATCATGTCACAAATGTTCTACTCTGGCTGATGATGGGGGAGACTATGCATATATAGGAATAGGTAATATATGGGAAACTTCTGTACTTTCTGCTTAATTTTGCTGTGTACCCGAAACTGCTTTAAAAAATAAAGTCTTAAAAACAAACAAAAAAACAGTATAACAAGAATGAAGATTACCTTTTATGGGTTCATCAGTAGACTCATCAGCAGCCCACAGCCAGGGAAAGAAGCAGTAAACTGGAAGATGTCAGTAGAATCTTCTCAAACTGAAATTCATAGAGAGAAAAAAAACAAAGAAAAAAAAATAACAGATCATCCAAGAACTGTGAGACAATGTCAAAACATGTAACGTATTTGTAATTAGAATACCAGAAGAGAGAACTGAGCAGAAAAAAAATATTTAAAGCAATAATGGCTGAGAACAGTCCCAAATCAATGGAACAAAGAACTGCAGATCTCAGAAGCTCAGTGAACAAGAAGCAGGATAAATGCCAAAAACAGAACACACACACAGCATGCACCACCTCCCCAGGAATATCATATTTAAATTGTAGAAAACCAGAGACAGAAAATCTTGAAAGAAGCTGAGGGGGCAGGGGGCATGGAGGGAATCTTACCTGTAAGGAACAAGGAAAAGAATTGCAGTACGCTTCTCAGAAATCGTTCAAGCAAGAAGTAGAGTGAAATACTGAAAGTGTTGAAAACAATGCAAACCTAGAATTCTACATCTAGTGAAATTATCCTTCAAAAGTGAAAGAAAAGGCTTTTTCAGACATATAAAAACTAAGGGAATTCATTGCCATCAGACCTGCCTGTAAGAAATGTTAAAAGAAGTTCTCAAAGCAGAAGAAAAATAATATAGGTAAGATGCTTAAGTAAAAGTATCTTTCTTATATGAAGAAAGGAAGAGGGTTGAGGAAAGAATAAATGAAGGTAAAATAAAATATTTTTCTTATTCTTTATTGGTCTAATGAAGGTAGTTTAAAACAATAATAGTCACAATGTACTGTGTGATTAAAACATATAGCTAAGTAAAATGAATGATAGCAGTATCCCAAGAGATGAGAAAAAGGGAATTGAGAATTTTTGGTAGTAAGGTACCTACTACATGAAGTAGTATATTGTTTTTTGAAGGCAGGTTTAGATTAGTTGAAAAAACATAATGTGAACTCCAGGGTAACCACTAAAAGAATGTTAAATTATAATTGATACAAAAATAGAGGAGATAAAATAGGGGTGGTTGGGAGGGTCAAATAACAAATGCAATAAAGAAAAACAGTTACAAACATGGTCACTATTAACCCACCTAAACCAATAATCACTTTAATGTGAATGGTCTAAACATACCATTTAAAAGACAGAGATTGTCAGAGTGGAATGACAAAAACCAATATCCAAATGTATGTCATCTACAAGAAACCCAACCCACTTTATTTTTTTTAAAGATTTTTTTCTTTGATGTGGACCATTTTTAAAGTCTTTATTGAATTTGTTACAATATTGCTTCTGTTTTATATTTTGGCCTTTTGGCCACAAAGCATGTGGGATCTTAGCTCCCAACCAGGGATCGAACCCACACCCCCTGCATTGGAAGGTGGAATCTTAACCACTGGACTGCCAGGGAAGTCCCAAGAAACCCACTTTAAATATAAAGACTCAGATAAGTTAAAGGTAAGAGGATGGAAATAATATACCATGCTTACACTAATCAAAAAAAAAAAAAAAAAAGAAGGAAAAGAAGCTGGAACATTTATATTCATAAGAGACAAAGCCAAGGAAGTCTGACAGGCGTTACATAATAATAATGGATTCAGTTCTCCAAGAAGACATAATATCACTAAATGTGTATACACTTGATAATAGATCATCAAAATGCAAGTGGCAAAAAGTAATAGAATTAAAAGGTGAAATAGATGAATCCACTATTATAGTTATAAACTTCAATACCAAAAACTTGAAGCAACCAAGGTTTTATTCAATAGGTGAATGGATAAATAAATAAACTCCAGTATATCTATATAATGGAACACTAGTCAGACAAAAAATTAAAAAAAGGAATTATGGAAGCATGAAAAAATGGCATCGATTAATCTTAAATTCATATTGCTAGGTTAAAGAAACCAATCTGAAAAGGCTATATAGTATATGATTGCAATTAAACAACATTCTGGCAAAGGCAAAACTATAGAAACAAGAAAAGGATTAGTGGTTGCCAGGGATTTGGGTTAAGGAGGAGATTACTGAATAGGTGAAGCATAGAGGATTCTTTTGGGCAGTAGAAACTATTCCCCGTGCTACTGAAATGGTGGATACATGATAATGATGCATTTGTCAAAAGCTGTAGAACTTTATAGGACAAAGAATTAACCTTAATGTATACAAATTAAAAAAAAAATCATTTAGGAGATCAAGAATCTTCCAATGGAATGTGGAATGTGACAAACCCATATTAGAATTGTATAGAACTTCTCTCTGAAGAGGATGGGGGAAAGGTGCTGATCTAAGTAACTTTAGAAATGGGTCTGTAAGATGAAAGGAAAATGAACTGAACATAAAAACTGTACTCTAGTTGATAAAGTTGTTTCCTGTGAAGATATAGGTTAACAATTCTGAAGCCACTATATATGTATACTGGAATTGAATAATCAAATTAATGGATGGTGGATAGTAGAACCAGATTTCCCAACAATGTAGTGGAGGTTATGGATAAGCAATGGGAGGAAACTAAAATTATCCATGTAATAATGCATTCAAGTTGGAGACATCGGTATGAATTCATGTATATTTAGGTTAATATAGACACAGATGGTCACATATAGAAATATTTATGGACATGTGTATATTCAAGGGTTATCACAAACCTATACATCTCCTTGCTCTATCAGCTGAGAAACAAGAAGCAATAATACCTCAGTAGCAATGGGCACACTCCTTAATTCTAAGACTGGGCATAGAAGCAAGAGCACTGCAGTAGCAATGAGCACACCTAGTACTCAGGACTTTGTTTCTAATACCTATTTCTAATATTAATGTTTCTTGGAAAAATGGCTGATTCTTGAACTGGGGCAAAAAATATACACGATAAACCTGGAACATTTTGTAGTTCTAGAAAGTAAAGATTTGCTTAAAATAAAAACAAAATGAACCACAAAACACAGGGATGGGTTTTTCCAAAGGGATAAAAGCACTAACTGAGGAGCTTCCAATGCCCAAAGCTGGAACAATTTGAGTAACAGAAGATGTGGAAAATCGAAAGCAATCTTGACAAAGAAGAACAAAGCTGGAGGTATCATGCTACCTGACTTCAAGTTATACTACAAAGCTATAGTAATCAAGACAGTATGGTATTGGTGCAAAAACAGACAAATAGATCAGTGGGACAGAATAGAGAGCCCAGAAATAAATCCACATGCATATGCTCTAATAATGTATGACAAAGAAGGCAAAATATACAATGGGGAAAAGACAATCTCTTCAATAAATTATGTTGGGAAAACTGGACAACTACATATAAAAGAATGAAACTAGTGCATTTTTCTTATACCATATACAAAAATAAACCCAAAATGAATTAAAGACTTAAATGTAAGATCTGAAACCATAAAATTCCCAAAAGAAAACATAGGCAGTAAGATGTTTGACAAAGGTCTTAGCAATATACTTTTGGGTTTGTTTCCTTAGGCAAGGGAAATAAAACCAAAAATACACAAATAGGACTACATCATACACAGGGAAAGAAACCAAGAGCAAAATGAAAAGGCAATCTACTGAATGGGAGCAGATATTTGCAATCGATATGTCTGATAAGGGGTTAATATCCAAAAACAATCCAATTAAAAATGGGCAGAAGAAACTGAATTGACATTTTTCCAAAGAAGACATACAGATGGCCAATGGGCAATGAAAAGATGCTCATCAATAACCAGCAGGAAAATGCAAATCAAAAACAAAAAACAATATCACCTTATGACAGTCAGAATGACTGTTATCAAAAAGACAAGAAATAACAAGTGTTGGCGAGGATGTGGAGGGTACACTGTTGCTGGCAATGTAAATTGATACAACTACTACATAAAAAGAGTACAGTTTCCTAAAGAAATTAAAAATAGAACTACCATATGATCCAGTAATCCCAATATTGGGTATTTATCTGAAGAAAATAAAAACACTTGTTTGAAAAGATATATGAACCCCAGTGTTCATTACAACATTATTTACTATAGACAAAATATGAAAGCAAACTAAGTATACATCAAATGGATGAAGAAGTGAATGGATGAAGATGTGGTGTGCTTAGACAATGTAATATTACCCAGCCATAAAAAAGAATGAAATGTTGCCATTTACAACAACATGGATGGATCTAGAGGGTATCATATTAAGATAAAGACAAATACTGTATGTTTTTAACTTATATGTAGAATCTAAAAAACAAAACAAACTTGTTAGATAAGTTATTTATCTTATTCTGACACTGAAAGAAAAAGGAAAGAATTATTTTTAAGCAAATGTCTTACTTTCCATTTCAACTTGTCTTTTTGGGGGTGGGGGGTTAGGATGGTTCTTTACTTCAGTTTTTTAAACATATGTGGATTTAGGATATAGTTTAAAGAGAATAGTACTGAAAATGAGGAAATATAGTTGGAATCCAAATTTGACCTCCAAGGGATTTCTGGGGCTCATTTTTTTCCCGTGTAAAATTGAGTGATTTTACCTTAATCTGTGGCTTCTGTATGGCCTCTGAAATTGCAGATTGAGCTATTGTAAAATGGACATTTTTCTAGGGTGTAAATTTATGGTTTTGACCAAATCACTACATGTCTGTTACTCATAAAATGGCTAAAGCTCTCTGACCCTGCTGATTTCTGTAGCTTGAACATTCATTCTGTGGAAACCTGGAAGATGGTATTCTTGACTATGTTTACAAATGTCAGTAGGTATCAAAATGATTTTTAAAATACAATTTGAGTTCTTTACAATAGTGATTATAGTTAAAAGTATAGAATAGAGTATGGAAGGACTTCAGAGTTGGCAAGCACCATAGAATCCAGGTCTTTTAAGCCCTGTTACATCAGTGGAGGAAATTTAGATTCAGAAGAATGGATTTACAGAAATACCAAAAGATCTCAACTTAAAGCTTCTACCCTATTCTTCACAGTCCACAGAGATGAGCAGCTACAGATCTAAAAGGATGTAAGGGCCAGTTCTAGGCAAGATGAATTAACTATCTAATTCATAGTTTGAATATTTCATTTCATTCATTCTTTCATTCACTTATGCATTTAGCAAACAGTAAGTTTGTAATATGGGCCAAGCACAATTTTACATGCTTTGGATACAGGGGAAAAAACAAACAAACAAACAAACAAATATATATATATATATTATACCATTTGGTGTATATATATACCATTTCTTGAATACCTACTAAAATGCTTTAGCTCACTTAATTCTCAAAACATTTTAAAGACCTAACAACATGGAGACTAAGAGACATTACTTGGACATTAGTTGTCCAAGGCTAAAGAGATAGTATGCTACAGATTTGGCCTTCAAATTCAGATCTGACTGCCCCTCTAAGAGTATATTCTTTCACCTTCCCTGTCTCTCTCTCTTAAAATCTGCCCTTAACAAACTTAAAGTTTTGGGGTGGGGGGAAATAGACACATAAAACAATAATATACATGTCAGCAACAACAGTAGCATAATATCTAGCAAAATTACTTAACATAAATTCAACAAATCATTTATTGAGGGCCTATCTCATTACTCACATCTTTTTTGTAAGCTGGAAATAGGAAGTTCAAAAGAGCTATACTCAAAGACATACAGAAAGATTTTTTTTTTAAATCACAGTGGCAAAGTTTAAAACTAGATGAGACCTCCCACTTTACCTGTTATTGCTTCCCTATTTTCTGAGAAAAACCTGTTCTTGCAGTGCAATATGTCTTGACCAGAACACACAAGAATCAGAGATAGTTTGAGGAATGTTGACTCAGAATTCAAGATTTCTGGCTCTAAAGTTTATTCAAGATGTCATTTTTCAGTTTTCTTTTCTTTTTTTTTTTAATTAATTAATTTATTTTTGGTTGTGTTGGGTCTTCATTGCTGCACGCGGACTTTCTCTAGTTGCGGCAAGCAGGGGCTACTCTTCATTGAGGTGCGCGGGCTTCTCACTGCGGTGGCTTCTCTTGTTGTGGAGCACAGGCTCTAGGCGTTCAGGCTTCAGTAGTCGTGGCATGCGGGCTCAGTAGTTGTGGCTCGTGGGCTCTAGAGCACAGGCTCAGTAGTTGTGGTGCATGGGCTTAGTTGCTCCATGGCATGTGGGATCTTCCCGGACCAGGGATCGAACTGGGGTTCCCTGCCAATGCAATTTTCTGCCTTGGATAATAATAAAGTTTCATCTACTTTCATAATGAATGAAATAATAATATTTTTTTGTATAATTTTAATAAAATCCTTACCCTTTTATGTGTGCATGTGGTAGAAGGTTATAATTTTAACAAAGGCAGAAAGGAGATGGCTGATGGGGAGAGAGTGGCATGCTGGAGCTAGCTCATACCTGTTCAGAAGAGCTGGTTATTAAATTTTCAGGAATTTTGTAAGTCAGTTGTTAAACACAGCCATTATTTAAAAGTAAAGCCTATTAACTTATAACTAAGTAAATAATATTAAAAATAAAGGCAATTAATAATCAAAACCATTACTTTTTTTTTTATAGTGAATACAGAGAGATGTCAGAGGAGCTAGTTAGAGTAGCAAGTATTAAATTTATTTATTTATTTATTTATTTATGGCTGTATTGGGTCTTCATTTCTGTGCGAGGGCTTTCTCTAGCTGCGGCAAGCGGGGGCCACTCTTCATCGCCGTGCGCGGGCCTCTCACTATCGCGGCCTCTCTTGTTGTGGAGCACAGGCTCCAGACGCGCAGGCTCAGTAATTGTGGCTCATGGGCCCAGTTGCTCCGCTGCATGTGGGATCTTCCCAGACCAGGGCTCAAACCCATATCATCTGCATTGGCAGGCAGAGTCTCAACCACTGCGCCACCAGGGAAGCCCCAAAACTCATTACTTTTTAATTATTTTACTACATTTTACTATTATCTATGTTCTTTAGGTTTATATTAATTGCATTTGTGTGGTGAAACTACTCCCTTTTAAGAGTGTGTTACTACCCATCTCTTCTCAACTCTGCATTCAATGGCATCATTTTTATAGCTTAAAACTGGCCACAATGGGCGTATTTACACTATGGAAATTGGCATATGCTACAATTCAGGGATATTCTTCCTCAGAGATTCAGTTGATAGACATGTATCAGCATGCCACTGGGAATAGGGGAATATCACAAATACTGATCAACCACTGCTAGCCACAAAGTCAAGCCTAGTCTGGTATTATAATCTTGTGTTTATACCTATTAAACTGCTTTGGTACTGGATCAGGTCCCAGTTTGATATGTTCTGTGTAAAAAATCCCAAATAGGTTGGAGTCTAAGCAACTTGAGGATGAGGTAAATGTGATACTTGCTGCCATTGCATCTTCAAACTGTGAGGGGACATGTCTAAGGGCATAAGCCAATGTGTTGAGGGCAGCAAAGCAGGAAGAAGGGAAGAACTCCAATCCTTGATAATGTTATTGACTCACTGAATCAATTAATTCTAGAATCACACTTCAGACATCTTGTTATGTGAAAAATATATTATTTTAAAGCCACTGTTGATTGGGGTGTCTATTACTTGCAGCAGAGTGTAATCTAACTAATATACCAATTACCCTTTTTATAGATAAATGTCAGCTAATTTCTACAGCCGAGACAGTTAGGAAAGTTCACTTAAGGTCTTATTAGCACTTCTATTTTAAAGGCTTGTCTTTTTTATTTTTAATTTTAAGTACAACTTTGACTTAATTATAGCCTCCAGTATATGAAAATGTTATTTGAACCTAGGTTCTTTATGTGAAATGTAACCAGAAGGAAACCTTTAAAAATATGAACACTCCAAATATATGTTTATATAATTATGACCACTAATGACTATGATGAATATCTGATATCCAACTTAAACTAATTTTCCTTAGCAAAGAAAGTGACAGCAGAAGCCAGTTATTCCAAGATTTACTAAGCCTTTCTCATTTTTGGAGGTTGTTTATAGCTGTAACATACTTATTGAAAAAATTATCAGTAAGCATGAATCCAATTATAAACTGATCAGTAGCACTTAATTAAACACCATTTTTTCAGTTCCTTGGAAATTCTAATAGTTATAGAAACAACATCTAGTGATCCAATTTTATACTATGAAAAATGTGACCCTATAACAGAAAAAGTCCATTTTGGCTGAATAAAGAAGAAGTAAGCACTTTACTATAACCCAAAAAACCCCGAGGAGTGTTATACAAAAGTAAGACCAACTAGTATGAAAAGACTGATTACAGGAGGTCATTATTTCTATGAAGTGGAGAGACAGAGTATAGAGAAATAAATTTCTATGATAAGCATGATGCTGCATATTCTACCAAAAACAATAAAATTGGAAATGTTCAAAGTAAACCTAGAGTCTGAATTCCAATACTGCAGTGAAGGGAGGAAAAGAGGGAACTAGAGGAAGAGAGACAGAGATGAATATTAATAAATGATTTGGAACAGGTAAACAGAGTAAAGTAATAATAGATGATACAATATAGGTTAATGTACTATTTGATTTACCCTGTGGGATGTCAAGGATCTGGAGGGCAGCTGAAGAAATTCTTTGCAGCTTCTAAGGAGAAGAGTAGAATGATGTAATACCCTAAATTCAAGTTTATTCTATATGGGTAGTTCTCTAATAACATAGCTTGAGTATAATCTTCTAACTGGCTCCAGGTCTATTAAAAGATAAAATGTTTTCATGTGTTTATTCAGTCATATGCATTTGCAAAAAAAATAATGTATTTGGTATTTTAAAGTGACAGTAGAGGAACTTATGCTTGTGACCGTATATAACACTTTAACATTGGACAAGACATATGAGAAAACTCTTTTTAAATATTGGACAACAAATAGTGCAAGCCTGCAATTCTTGAAAGAAGGAAAACTTACGAAGTATGTTCCATGACTGTCTTGGCTCTCTACCAGGTAACAATTTCCTTAACTGTGACAGAGGGAGCTGAAGCCTAAGCAAACTTCAGGGGTCCAACTGAAGTTAGAGCAGAAATCAGAATTAAGAGTTGCTGCAGCAGTTGGAATCTGTAGGAGAGGGCACCAGAGAGGGAGGAGTTGAGCTGAGTGGGGATCCCAGAGATTACATGGGTGCTTCTATCAATTCTCTGGCTAAGAGCTGAGCTTACCAAGCTCAGGAAGACACTATGGGAAGCTTACAAGGAAGCAAGTACTAAAGAGATGAGAGCAGAACAGAGAGACTGACGGTTGCACACTTTTGGAAGACATTGATGCTCTAAAGCCAGTCAGAGTGGACAAATCTTGTTCATATCCTAAGCATTCAGCTGAGACATCAGAAAGACCATGCCTTAAGAGTATGGATCATGTCCTAGGGCAGACATCATCGAAGATTTTCTGTAAAGAGCCAGAGAGCAAATATTTTAGGGTCTCTGGTCCATATGGTCTCTGTTGCAACTACAATACTTAACTCTTTTTGTGGTATGAAAGCTTCTATAGATAATACATAAATGAATGGGTGTGACTATGTTTCAATAAGCCTTTATTTACAGGCATCTACAAAACAACTTTCAGCTAGCATTCCACTTAATGAAACTTGAATCGTTTCCTCTTAAGTGAGAAAAAGGAAAGTTTGCTCTTGCCAATCGTATTCAATATTATTCTAGAGGCTCCAGTCAGGACAGTAAATCCAAACAAACAAATAAAAAAAATTATAAAGATTAGAAACATATAAATTAAAATAAAGAAATCCCTAAAGAATTTATAAAACCAAGTAACATATTAGAATGAATAAGTAAATTTATCAAGGTCAAATAATATAAATTCCAAAAAAAATCCATTTTATTTCTGTACACCACTAATAAACCATTGGAAAACAATGTTATTTACAGTCGTATAAAAATAAAACCATAAAATAGTGATACTTAGAAATAAATTTAACAAAAGATGGACAAGGCAACTGTATTGAAACATTGATGAAAGTTAATCATGTGTTTTAGAGTCTGACATTCCTAAGTTTAAAAAAAATCACCACAGTTTTGTTATCTACAGCTAGCTCTTTCTTTCACTCCTGCATATACTTAACTTAGCTTAAATTCAGTTTTATTACTAAAATTCACTTTGCACATGGGTTGTTAAAAGAATTAGAAATATAATATATAAGGTAATTGGCATAGAACTTGTATTAGACAGAAGCTCAGCAAATGGAAATAATTTTATTGTTATTATTATGAGTAAGATACAAAACGAGATGCTTATGGTTATTACTTTAGTGATAAAGGAATTATAGGCAAAACTCTGAATAAAGTCAACGATATATGATTGATTTCATGAGTGAAGATTTATTTTTATAATGGTGAGAAAACCAGGCTTCTTTAGCTCTGTATTTACTGATAAATTCTGAAGACAAGAAAGACACCATAAAAGAATGAGGGATTCTTTTCCTAAGAAAATGAGAAAACATGTTCCAGGACTACTAATTGTGACCCGTTGGATCCTGGACCACACCACCTAAATCTGCCTGTCTCCAAAAAATGCAATTGCCTTTGTTGTTTGGAAAGACGACCTCAAGTATCTTCATTCAAGTTCTATCAAAAGCAGAGACTGAGACAAAGATTTGAGGGCTGGTAGTTTATTTAGGTAATGATCCCAGGAAGTAAGAACAAAGAAGCAGAGCACGGAAGAATCAATAGAAAGTGATTTATCAAGGTTACTGCTGTGGACAGTGGGGGTTTGTTTCCACCATGATCTCCTGAGAAACATACAGAATGCCTCCCAGAATTTTCTACCAACAGAACAGAAAGCTAGAGTATTTATTTATTCACAGGCTCCATTAACTGAAGCTTAACCAGGCTGTGCTTGCTCTAGGCTGAGCATATTCTTGGAGCATCAGAGAAGGCCTTGAAGTAGAAAGCAGGCAAAGACATATAATGAGTTTGAGACTCCATTAATGTGTGGTGGATCTGAACTGGCATGGAACTGCCCTCTGTAGCTGGGGCTGAAATCAGAGATGAGATGAGGTAATAATGATGTTAAGTTGAAGAACCCATCTATGACACCAGTTTGAAAACCCTGGTTAGGTTTTGTTTACTAATACTGGGAAGTAGCATTAATAGATTTTCACCTGGAAAGATTTTCATCAAGGGACAGTTATCAAATTAGAATATTTGACTGTTATACTGTATAGAAAAGTTACTATGTCCATAATTCATTATTCAAAAGTGTATAAAAACATAGGGAGCTTGAAAAAATGTAGAGATCAGGAATGTAATCTAACTTTATATTCTATTAAAGTCCAGATTGCCAGTGCTATTTGACCCAGGTTACATAACTCATTTAGAGATCAGAAACATTCCCCATATTCTCAACCCATAGATTTTTCCACAACTCTACACGGTCTGTATCCATATCATCTCCTGGTTGTCTGAATCAATCCTGACTTTCAAACAGGTTAAATGGAAGGATTCCATGGCACAGCTGTGTCCTTCCTCTCCCACCACGGGGTTGGGTGGGCTGCATCACAGGAAATAAAACCAATTACAGCCTGAAGATGCAATGCCACTTCAGTCTGTCTTCTGATCTCCTAAGTGTTGCCCCATTTAAGAGAATGAATTCAGAGATTTAAGTTTTTGTGCAAAAAGCTCTTCTTGCTTGTTAATTAGTTCTTCTGAAGAACAGAATAGGTAAGTCTTCTCACAGCTCCCTTTCTCTAATGGAGTCAGAAACTTTTCTATGGCTATCAGCACTCACCAAAAAGAACTTTGCATGACTTGAAAACCATTAATATAAATTTTAAAGTTTGTAATTAGGTAGGTTAAAAAATAATATTCAAATATTTAAATCTTAACAGCTTTCCCATGTATCAACAAAATCATGTCAAAATTTTAATGGCAAATATCTTACTTAGAAAAATAGCAAAAATTAAAATACTTGGAGATGACTTAACAAGGAAAGTGCCAGATGTATATGAGGAAGACTACAAAACTTCAGTGAGAAATATTGAAGACCTGAATAAAAATAGAAAAAGCAGTATCTTGATGGAAATACACAATAAGGTAAAGATGTCGGTTCTCCTCCCCAAATAAAGGTATAAATGCATTGGAATTCCAATCACAATCCTAGCAATTTTTATTTTTTCGTTAGAATTTGACAAAATGATCTGGAGAAGTAAATGGCCAAGAAATAATTGGAAAAAAAAAGTCAGATTTCCATTACCAGATATTAAAACATATTCCAGTATTATAATACTAAAATTGCATGATAAATAAGAGTGCAAGAGTAGACAAACAATGAATCAAACAGAATAGAAATCCAAAGAGTAGATTCTGTTCCTTGGTGTTATAAATCAGATTATTAGTGCTCATGTGAGGGAGAGAAATAGAATGATTAAACAGTTATGTACCAAAACAACAAAAATGAGTGTTTATCAGAATTTGAAGACCTCACTAAATGTAAAAGCAAAGGTAGAAACCACAAAGGAAAAGAGCAATTGATTTCATTATATAAAATTCTAATTGTCTACATTGAAATAATACTACCATATATAAATTTAAAAGGAAAACTAGGGAAAATATTGCAATACATGGCAGAGTGTTGATATTCTTAACATGTATATCTATACATTAATGCAAAATAGAAAATCCAAAAGAAAATTAGCAAAGGACATGAGTAAGTAATTCCTCAAAGGAAAACTGCAAATGGCCAATGTGTTTGAGAAAAACACTCAACTTTGCCAGAATCTAAAGAATGGCAAATTAAGAATGAGCTGCCGTTTTTGCTGAATAAATTGGCACTTTTCTTTTCTTTTCTAAATTTAATACTCGGTGTCATAGAGGTTCTTAGGAAGTGGGTACCTTCGTATATTGCTAAAGATGCTACAACATCATCGGGGAAAATAGGATAATATTTGCCAAAGCCTTAAGAACGTTCACCATTTGACCTATCAGTTTCATTTCTGGGAATTGCTCATAAGGGGAAATAAACAGATATAGACTGTGTACAAAGTTGTTCATTGAAGTATTATTTATAATAGCAGAAAACAACCCAAAGAAAATCAATACCGAAATGTCCTCTATGGCTTTAGCTAATTGATTTTGCCTAGGAAGCCTTTCGCCCTTGTTCTCTGAAAATTCCTACTCAGAAGTAACACAGGCATCAGTCCTGCCTCTGTGAACTTATGGTGTTCCCTACATACTGTGAGGGTTCCACTTACCCCGCTGCACCAAGACCATCCTCCCACTTCCCACACTAGACTGGGATTCTTAGAGACGATGGGTCTTTTTATCCATGGAGGCTCAGTTACTGAATGATACATAGAGAGTATTATAAATGTTACTAATGAGCACTGGGAATCATGCCAAGCACTTCCATATGCTATTTCGTTTAATTTTCATAAAAATCTTATCCTTTAGGTGCTTTTATCATTTCCATTGTACAGATGAGAACATTCAGGATTATCAATTAATTAATTTACCAAGTCCATGTAGCTATTAAGTGGTAAAGTTGAGATACAAGCCTAGGTTGATCTTAATCCACAGCTCTAATTCTTAATGATTATAAAGACATTACCTAAAAGAATGATAGTATCTAACTTATAATAGATAACCACGTTCCATGTATTAAGTGCTTTATATGTATCTATTCATTTAAGTTTAACAACTTCACAGGATAGGTATTACCATTATGCCCATTTCACAGATGAGAAATTATATAAGTTGCCCAAGGCCCGAGCTAGTGAGTGACAGAGCTAGAATGAAGCAGCATCCATTACCCTTTGCTGTCTTGTAAAGTTCTTACCATTTGTGTGATGCTTTGATAACAATTTATAGCACATTGTCAACTCATTCGCTTCCTTTAGAGACAAATCTTTCTTTGAAGACCCAGTCACTGAAATATAAAATGTCAGGGCAGCAGACACAGTAGGAACCATGAGAAATGCCACTTCTGAAACATGAAGGGCTATATTTCTTCCTTAGCATCTGGTGAATCAGTTCCATTCCCTATCATATTTAGCATATTGAATATCCCTCCATATAGTGGGACAACTTCAGTTCCCAAACACAGCCAAAAATGATGACTTCATCTTCTGTTCCTTCACTGGGAACATGGTCTCCTCTTTATACTTGAACATGAAGTCATCGCAGTAGCCCGCCAGTCGTACCCCCATCTCACTACTTCTGAATTTGTAGAATCTCTGTTTTGCATGACCTGGAATAGCAACATCTCAGCACCTGCTCTCAAAGTGTTAAAGTGCCCAATGTTCTCATCAGAAGGAAATCTGCAGAATTCAGACATGTCACCTAGAATGAAAAATAGGTTCACTAAGGTTTTACATTTAAAGTTTTAGGGACTAACAAGATTTGATTACATCCTAGACATCTGCAGTTTCAACAACTGCAGGACAGCAGTTGGTGAAATATTCTGACTGCAGTACGGGGTGTGAGTGGGTGAAAGAGAACCCATAGCATGACATGGTCTTCCTCTAGAAATGTGACAACCTCAAGACAATACAGCCATATTGCCCCTCAAACATTCTTTCATCCTTTATCTTCCATTTAGGAATTCAACATTTATTTGGTGCCTATGATGTGCCGGGTACTTTGCTAGGTGCCAGGAATACAAAGCTGAGAAAGATACACTCTGTCTTCAAAAACCTAACATCCTGTAGGGAAGAGAGAGAGTTAACCAAACAATTGCCCTACACATTATAAGTGTTGTGGTGGACAGCTAGACAGGGGGCTTTGAAGGTAATATGGACAGAGCGACCAATTCCCCTTTAGGAAGTCAGAATTGTGGAAAAGGGAATTTCAGAAAGCAGGAACTGCATGTAAGTCAGCATAAAAGTGAGAATATGGCTATATTTTGAAGATTGTGGATAGTTTATTTTGTCCAAGGCTGACGGCAGGAAATGGGAATAGGACAGAAAGGAAATATGCCATCTTGTGGGTAATGTTAAGGAGTTTAGACTTAATCTGTGTAGCCATAAGGCATTACATAATTATTTACTCTCAGGAGATGGAAGTATAAAGAAATGCAGAGTAGAAGTAAAAATGGAAAACTGTTAGTTAATAATGTGCTGTGAGGAGAGGAATGGTAGTGAGTTAATTGGAGTCTCTCATGTCTTACTCTATAATCTATATTTTTTTAACTTCCGTGGTGAGAATGTACTAACGTATTATGTCTGTAATGAAGACAATAAAACAAATAAATACAGAGGAAAAAAGGAAGAGAACAAAGAAGACCATAAGTATGATAGGCCCTAAGAAACCTAGAAATGAGGAGAGCCGAACAGAATGTGGAGAAAATAAGACTTTCCTAAAAATCTATGAGATTATTTTCAATATAGCCAAAGATAGGAACCAGTGAATAGGTTGCCATAGCACAGAAGAGACCTCAGAAAGGGCAGGAGATTGCATGGTGGGGGGGTGGGTAGTGGGGAAGGAGAAAAGGGCGTGAAGAGGATGTTTAGGGGCTTGCATAAGTATGTTTGTAAAGACCAAACACCAAATGGACTGGAGATGTTGTTTTTTTGTCTCTTCTTCCACTTACTTCCCTGCTTTTGTCCCCTGCATGTGTTCCTTCCTCTGGCTCACTTTGTTTTGAATACTTCCAGCAGTTTCTTTCTTGGTCTTCAGTGCTACTCCCTTTTCACTTCTCCTGCCTTTGTTCTCCTCACTTGGCTTCTTCTATACTCTAAGGCCCAACCAGATGAAGTTTTCTAGAGCCCACTTCTTTAAGGTCTTCTTCCTCTGAATAACTGTAGCACCTTTGTTGAACATCTCTTGTAGTACATGGCTTCCTATATGCTTCATAAAAGCATAAACGTCTTACATAACAACCAACATGGGGCTTATTTCTAGGACTGGTTCATAGTTCATCTTCCGTAAGTTTGTGTTCAGTGGAAGAAAGAGAGAAGGATAGGAAAGAGGAAAGAAGGAAAAGAAAGCTTTTCCTCTCTCAGCTGCTTTTTCTATAGAATTAGAATTGTGATAACAATGCTTATCGAATGCATTTTTCTCTTCCCAGTGGTTTTACCTTGAAAGGGTTGAGGGGTGAATGAGAAGTCATATATTTCTTCTTCAAAGAACAACCACCGTGAGACAATATGACCTCAAAAAAGGTGAGAGTAGCTAAAAAACAAATGAACAGGGAGAAGGAGAAGGGAGCAGTGAGAAGAGCCTTGTTTTGGGAATTGGAAACTCCATATTCTAGCCTTGACCTTGTACCAAATAGCTCTGCAGCCTAGAACATTGCACTTCACATTTCTGAGTCACGATTTTTCCCCTGTAAAATGAGTTTGACTATTGAGTCTCTAAACTGTTTGATCTTTGTGGTAGAAGGACAGGGAGGGAGGGTGCAAAGCTGTGACTAGTCCTTCCAGGAGAGGAAAATAAGTCAAGTAGGAATGTGTGCTTGCGTGTCCAGGTCCAGATCCACTCCAGGCACTGATTTCTGAGTTTTCCCCTTGAAGCAGTATTTGCAGCTTCTTCTCCTCAACATAAGCTGGGAATGGAAGAGAGTGAGTGAGTAAGAAGTAATCTAAACAAGACTGACTGGAAAGGGAACTCTCTCAGAGGCAGGGTGGTAATGCCTGGCAAAGAAACTGAGATGAGGTGTAGCAGAATGTTCTCGACTCTTTGGGACCATAAACCCTCACATCTCGGCTTTCAGAGAGTGATTGGCAGCTGGCTTTCACTATGGCTCCCTCAGAAACAGATTCATGGACCACTAGAGCTAAGTAGGATTTTAGAGTCCACCTGATTGAAAATAAACAAATCAAAAAAACACTCAAGAACTGAAAAATAGTTACAAATTTCACTAACTTTCCAGGTAAGGGAGCATACCGCTACTGAAAAAAAAAATCACTGAAAAGTTATTAAAGGGGAGTTCAGGATTTTTAAGTGCTAGAAAGAGAAGTTTCATGGTGATTGGGCTACTGAAAGAGTGGAAATTTGCTCTCTGGGTAAGGGAGAAGTAGCCTATAGGTCTGTACACAGTTGGGCAAAATAAGCCTCATCATTCATTGGTCAGGAAAGTGTCTTCAGTCAGGTTTAATAGAGTCTGGAGAAGCAAGATCACTCAAAGTCCATGGCCCCTTACTGGCTCACTGAGTTTGAATTAGTTGTGATGAAATAGAACTGTTTGGATACTTCCTAAACTAACGTTCATGTAAATGCAAAGCTTTCCTTTTACAAAATCCAACCCCTTCATTCTAGCGTGGGGAAAACCAAGACAAGAAATGGGAAAGCACTTGCCAGGTTTGAAGGGGCTTAGCTCTGTCAGGAGTCCCTTTGTCTTTTACCCTGGATGGCAGCCTGCTGCAGAATTTTGCTGGCCCCTTCCCAGCTCTTTCTTCATTGATGTCTTTACTTCCTTTGAACACTGGGTACCTAGTTTGTGCTCTTCTTTTATAATTTCAAAGGAATTTGGAATTAGGCATGAAAATGAAGTGGGCTGCTACAAGAAATAGTGAGACTGTCAGTGATCTGAGTTGTCCACAGGATAACAAAGCAATGGCAGGGCCACTATAAAGAAACATTAAACTTCAAATGTGTGGATTACTAGATGCCCTTTAAGGTGCCTTCAAATTCTAAAACTCTTTATTAGAGGGTCTGTGAGCATTGTATTTCCATTATCCCATGAGTATGGGATACTTCACTACCATGAGTATGTTGAAAGTAGAAATGGTGTCTTATTCACAATGCTCTGGAATGTAGCAGGTGTCCAAAAAAATGTCTGTTAAATAACTGAGTGAACATGTATACTGTGGAGCAGATGATTAGAGAGCTCTTTGGAAGGACATCTATCAGTATTAGAGTATGTTATTGCTCTTTATTTTCTTTTCATTTCAGAGAAACTTTCAATGCTGTGTGGTCTCTGCAATTTTATTAGAGCAAAGTGAAGCAACGATTATATCAAAAAGTCCAAAAATATGATCCAGTGTCTGGTTCCTTACAAGGAATTGGGGGTTGGGGGTATTAAGTTTAAAGAAATACTTTCATTTTGAGAGAAATACACTGTAAAATGCCTTAGAGGTAGTCTTGTCTATCCTCCCCATGTCCCCCACCCTCCTGCCCGCTGCCATTGTAGAGATGAGTAACTTGAGAACTAGAAAGAGATATAATTTAACTCAAGTCTTCAGATCTCCAGGTCTCAAATATTTAGAAATGTTACCAGTGAGTGTGAGTATAGGGTGTGATCTTTCCTAAGATAAGAAAGATTTATTCTGATGCTTTTGTGCCTGGGGAAGGCTCCTTGATTGCAAACACTTGGTTGCTTAAGAAGATGGAGTTTACATTCTTTTCTGACACTGAAAGTATTGGCTATAACACCCCTACGTCCAAGAAACAGCTGTTTGGTTTCCTCTTGTTCTGAAGTTATTTCCTGACCCATTCTCTCACTAAACCCAATTGAGTCCTTATCACTGTGTTCTTTAACAAATGAAGATATGACTTCTGATAGGGTTCAATCCTCTGGGGGTTTATGGCCCCAAAGCTTGGCAAGGGAGGTGATCAAAAAACTGATATCCACTACTAGCAACCCTACTCAACTGTCACACCCTAGGACCTAGCCAGGAGCAAACATGATGTCTTGTCTATATAAGTGGTGACTTGAGAGGTCCAGCAGGATTTCTGTTTAGAGCAGGTGAATCTAGCTCAAAATGCTTATTAGAGAGATAAAGCTGTTTCCAGCCCCACATTTCTCCTTCTCGAATTAAGAATCTCAAAACATTAGAGCTGAAAAGTACCTTCCAGGTCATCATGTATTAATTCCTCACTCTAAAATTGACAGAGACTAAGCCCCAGAGAGGGAAAATAAACCTCCTTGAATCACACATCTGCAATGGCAAATGGGCTTTCCTGACTCCTAGAATACCTTCCACTGTACTCTGCTGCATCCATCAGTGACATAGAATGATAGATTGGCCAACATGTATATCTTCCTTCTTATAGGTGGAGAAACTGAGACACTGAAGTACATTTAACTTGTTCAAGATCATACATCTACCTAATGGCAGAACTTGTTCTTAAAAATTCTTTACCTAAAAATGTTAAGTCCATTGATGGGCTTCTGGGGATTCCATGGACTGTTCATATGTGAAAGTGTGTCAGAACTGTGTGCAAATGTATGCGTTTTTCTGAGAACACTGATAACTTTCATCAGATTTTCAAAAGGGTCATGACCCCAGAAAGGATAAATATGTCCTAGATTATCATACACTTTTTGTGGCAGTTAAGGTTTTTTAAAAATGTCTTACGGCCATACATAGGAAAGAGTTTCTGTCTTGAATTTTTGGAAAACTCTTGCCAGTAGTTTATCTCCTTGTTAAAGTGATATTTATACTGAATGGTCCACTTGAGATATTATCAGGTACTTTATGGGCCGAGGAATTGAAGGAGAATACGGTGGATATCGAAAACAGGTAAGGCTGGTTTTTTTTCTAAACTCATATATTGTGTCTTTATATTTTTGTCAGGGAAAGTCCTTGGTTTTTTCATCTGGTAATGGTAATCCTTGTCTTCTTTCCTCTACCTTGCCACTCCCCCTGACACAATGAGTCACCCAACCAGTTAAATATCTTGCTCTTGGAATGAGACGGCATGGGTTTTAAATTCAGGCTCTGCCACTTGATAGTTCTGTGACCTTGGGAAACTTGTTTTTCTTTTCAGACTTCCAATCTCCTGGAAAACCTTTCAGTCAAATGAAGTCAAATGCTTTCTACTATGTGGGTAAAATCAAATACATATACAAAACCCAACGAAGACTGTGTAGAGTAGGTAGAGTACCTATTAACTTAATCTGCACATCTACCATCCATCTAATGAAGGTCAGGTTATCCATGAGAACAGGATTCTAGCTCTGCCATAACTTGTTGCTTGTCATTGGACCAGTCACTCTCTTCCATCCCCCATCTCAGGACATCTGTCTCCTTGTCTGAAAATTAGGGTCATTAAAACAAATAATCTCTCCTTTATTTCTAGCTCTAACATTCTGTGGTCTACCCAGCTGTCAATGAAGTCTCGTTGGATCTGTGAAAATTATTGTCATTCCATGATTTCCCCAAGGCCACACCTCATATAACTTCCTACAGACACCTTTCTTTGAATTGATCTTGGGTGATACCCTCAGAATCCAAGAACTAAGTTCTTCAAGAAGGAACCCAAACCTGGCTGGAATAAGGGCGGGTGAGGTGAGGAATGAGGCCTTAGGACTGTTACTGGCATCCTTAACTGTTCTATTATATTCTTCTTTGCGTAGGTCTAGACCAACTCGTTGTATTATCCATTTTTATAGAATCCCTCTATTAATGTAGTTTCCAATAATTAAAGAACTATTTTTAGAGGCATATTTAATTCTTCTGTATGATCTCTTGTGCTTTCAACTAGAGTTGAAACACATTTCCACGTGTTTGAAGTTTGTCCTGATAATGTTTGTTTGACCAGACTCTTGAACCCAGTGTGTTATATAATAGAAAGCTAACTGGAGTTGGCAGTGTCATGAATTTTCAGTCTCTGGTCCATCATGACAAGCAAAATACAAAGTGATTTAAATTATTCACAGTATATTTCTTCATATAACCTCTGACACATGAAAAGGCAACTAGCTGTGTGTTGGAACTCTGGGTCTCTCAACCTTCACACTATTGCCATTTGGGGCTGGATAGTTCTTTGCTGTGGGGAGCTCTTCTGTGAATTAAAGGATGTTTAGCAACATCCTTGGCCTCCTTCCACTAGATGCCAATAGTATGCCTATTCCCCAAGCTGTAACAGCCAAAAATGTCTCCAGACATTTCCAAACATTCCCTGGAGGACAAAATCACACCTGGTTAAGTACCATTGCTTTAAATGATCCCTTTCTCTGTTTAAGCTTCAGGGTTCCCATCTGTAAAAGGAAAGCAGCCTCCCATTCAAGGAGTCTAAGAGTCTATATCACTGTCCTCTGGAGTCTACAGCACCAAATGTTCTCTTGTTCTCTTGCTATCATACCTTGGGTTTCTATTGTTATTTACTGTATAAACAACACAGTTTTGTTTTAATTGGGTGGCTAACAGAAATGCAGAACTACAGAGCTAGAACCACTTAAGTAGATCATCTTGCCCAAGACACTCATGTTTGGGTGTGAAAATCAAGACCAGAGATAGAAAGTGAGCTGCTCAAGGTCAAGTTTGTTAATGCCAGGACTGGAACACAGATTTCTTACCCTTTCTTTCTGCCATAATTCAATTTTTTTTTTTTTTATGGTTTTGGGTTGTCATCTTCAGAAGCATCTTTAATCTTACCATAAGGGTGTTATTTTTACATCTCTATTATTTCATTGATAAACACCAGCTATAATTTGATACTGAGATGACTATTTAACAAACTTATTGAGTTCATCTCTACATACTAGTATTATCTTTTTTCCAGCTTTATTAAGATATAATTGTTATATAACATTGTGTAAGTTCAAGGTGTACAATATAATGATTTGATATAAGTATATATTGTTAAATGATTACCACAATAAGTTAACATTCATCACCTCACATAATTAGAAAACATTTTTTCCTTGTGGTGAGAAATTTTAAGATCTTCTCTCTTAGCAACTTTCAAATATGCAAAACTGTATTGTTAGCTATAGTCATCATGTTGTACATTACATCCCCAGAATTTATTTACTTTATAATCGGATGTTTGTTTCTTTTGACCACCTTCACCCGGTTCCTCACCCCTACCCTCCAACTCTGGCAACCACAAATCTGGTCTCTTTTTCTATGAGTTTGTTTTTTTAAAATTTGTTTCCTTAGGGACTTGGCATTCGCTTCAACAAATATAAAACACTTTTGAAAGTTTGGACATATTCTTCCTATTTTGTGTTGGGGTGGGAAAGAAAGCTGGAGACTGCATTTCAGTGACTCTAAAACATTGAGTTTGAATGCAAGTACCATCAATTAATTATCCACTTGTCTGTTGTTTTTTCCAAGGCAATGATGTAAAAATTCCAGAATGACTAAATGTTGGCTAAGTAGAACACAGCTATACTTAATCAACATAGATTTGATCTTTGAGTTAAAAAAAGTATTATTAAATAAATGAAAAATTCTAGAGTTTGCAAAAACATAAATCTAGGTATTTTGATATAGCTTTATGCATAACACATTGATTTTGTTGAAAGTCACCTCTGTTATTATAGAAAGAATTTAAATTTCTTTCCTTGGCCTGAGAGAAAAAGGGAAAAAGAAACTAGTCTTCACATTTAAAATTTTGGTGTTAAGTGGGTTAATTAAGCTTGAGTTATGATACCTTACACAAATGTTTACCAATTCGGATTCTAGCTACTAAAGGAATGTATTTTAAGTCATCCCAGTTTAGGCAGTATCTGATTTTAGATACAGAAGAGTTATGTGTGCTGCTGCTGTTTGGTGACTAGGGAACACTTGTCTGACTGCAGTGCTGAGAAGATAAATCCCCTTGTACCTTTCAGAAGACTTAGTAGCTTAATCTGCATGGACATTTGAAGTGTCTGGAGTGAGACCTGATAAAAGGTGGATCAACAGGTTGTGCAATAACTTGAGGTTAAATGCCTGCCCAGAGGCTCCTAAAGATGATTCTTTTGGTTTTTCTAATTGAGGTTGTTAAACAGCAGCTGTAGGAGCAGCACTGTGGTGAGCGAAAACTAGCAGGATGGTTTTCTGATATGTCTCCATTTTAAGTAATATAGTCTTTATGAAAAAAATGGTACCATCCTTCACAGATTCTGTTTCAATAAGCGCTTACTGAACACCTTACTCTGGGGTGGGCTCAGTGTTTGGCGCTCCCCTACACTGTTTCATTTGGTTCTTGCTACAGTGTTGCTGCTTAAGCATTATTATTATTTCCAAATTACACTTAAAAAAATGGAAGCCCCACATGGTGAGGACCAATAAATAACATGGCAATTTTCTACTTGCAAATGCAGAAACTCCAGTATGGGGTATATAGTTAGATAGGAATCACCATTCGGGATCAGAGGTTCTTAGGAATTATTGACTGGGCAGCTATGACACAATAACATGTCTTATGCCCCTTGAGGTGGTCAGGGTAAAGCTTCCATTTTCATCTTTATGCTGATGCACGCTGATGAAAAGAGTTGACACACACAGCTGACTTCTTCACTTCTTGAAGTTAAGATAGTGAGTTCTTTTACACCCTCTACGTCTTTCAGGGATAATGATTATGGTGATGATAATAATCACATTATTCCATTCCAGGAACCTAAGAAGGCTTGGGTCATATTAACTCATTCCAAATCTTTTTGACAGTCAATATATATAGTACAGAAGTGATGTTATACATTGTGGTTAGGCAGATTACCAAGGTCCATCCAAATCAGAAAATCTGTGATTTGTGATTTCACAAAGCGTAGTTAATCTCGGTTTCCAAGTGTCTAAAAAGAGCAATAGAGTTTGAAATCAGAGATTGGAACTAGGTTTACGAATAATGGGAAGATGATATATGGGGTTATTGTCTTTCCATGGCTTATGATAAAGTGGATTAAATACGACTCTAGAGATAAGTCTAGTTTAAAACGACTCATTAGCTCCTGCTGTTAGCTTATTAGCTGCTTAGAGTAAGTTGTTACTCCAGGACTCAGTTTCTTTGATTGTAAAAAAGATAAAATAAATTGTACCTGTCTTAGATGGTGAGTGTGAAGATTAAATGAGCAAATGTATATAAAAGTGTTTAGAGTCTAGCACAGAATAAGTCTCAGTAAATATTATTTATAAGTAGTAGTATTAGTCTTGTATTGTACTTCAAAAAAGCCCTTGTATTACAGGGAGATGACTCTAGTAATTGCTCCTAAAGGGTTATATGTGTCAAAACAGAATTAAGAATTTGTCTATTTCTATGAGGAGATGAAGCTATGAAAATTCCTCTCTTGACAT